>NC_051189.1:112044866-112347896 GCF_015220075.1 Falco rusticolus | reverse complement strand
AAAGCGTGAGTTTTGTAGTCTTTCTAATGTATCTTACTAGATCTTTACCTTGCACAATGGCAGAAGTGTACTGTACTTTTCCACTGGGCTGGTTCTTAGAGATTGCAGTGAATAATGATTATGTAATAGTTTAAATACAATACAGTGGAAGTAACATCTGCTCAACCACTTCTCATGTTCTTGTGTGATGTGTTTTTTCCACAGGAAAATACAAAGTAGTCAAAGGAATAATTTCACCAGTAGGCGATGCATATAAGAAGAAAGGTCTGATCAGTGCATATCACCGAGTAACTATGGCAAAACTAGCTACAAAAAACTCAGATTGGGTAGAAGTTGATGACTGGGAAAGCAGCCAGAGTGAGTGGTTGGAAACACTAAAAGTTTTAAGGTATTCTTCAGCCAAACTCTAAAAAGTCTCAAGAACCTATAGAAGGATAAGGAATGACGTTAGCTCTAACAAATTAGAATAATAACAGGCTAACCTCAAATCATACGAATAGACTCAGTGAATTCAGAAGTACTATTTATATGAGCATTGTAAATGAAAGAGTCTACCATAAATGTACAAAAAATAAGCCTGTGAACAGTTTTTAAGATACATGTTTTCTTAGGCTTTAGTCAGTTTTTATGCTGAGAAGGTATTCACAAGGAATGGCAAGAGACTAGTATAGGGTAGGCACACTGCACGCGGTTCCCTCATTTGATTCCGAGGGTGCTGTGCTGCCCATTCGTGTATTCAAAGGCTGGCATGAGAACTGTCTGAAGGAGAATCTTTTAAGTTTTATGGTTTTTACTTTCGGTCACTGCTACTTCACTGAGGTGGTTCTTTTTAAAACAATTTTTTATTAAAAAAACCCCATCAAATCAACCTGGTAGTTGTTGCTTTGACATCTTTGCACTTTGAATATCTTATGACCCAGGTTTCATAAGTCCCTTTTCCAGCAGATCAGTTCCTGGATGAATGTCTGCCAATGTACTGCAGGAGGAAGTACTGATAGATTATTTATTAGGCCATACTCTTCTCTGTATTCTCCAACATGTTTAAAATACCTAAAATACGTCTGTTTTGCAGGTACCATCATCAAAAGCTTTTATCCCCTGATCCCACCAACAGTCTGCAGAATGCTATACCTTTAACAAAGCCAGGACGGAAGAGGAAGCAGGAACCAAATAGGCATGACCCCATTAAAAAGAAAAATCAGAGTCCAGATGTAAAAAGTTAAGTCTGTTTGCAAATTTACTGCTTAAACAATACTTGCTATTTCCAGGGAATTGCACTGATGAGTAACTTTTTTTTATGCTAGTTCTTGGTTCTGATTTCACTGAGTAAGTTTATTCCCTTAGATCCCACAGCATAAAGCTTCGTAACAAGATGACTGTAAGGGTAAAATATATAGGACATGAAAAATAGTCAAGGTAATAGAAATTCGAAAGGTCTAAGCCATCTGTTTAGCTACAGAACTTTGCTAAACTGCAGTTACAGCTGAGAATTTTGGATCATAATTTTCTGAAGAAAGGACAGGATTAAGACCTGAAATTCAAAATTTATCTGGGTACAGGATCATTTAAAATTGTAATTTAAACTTTATACAACAGTTTGGCCTTGTAATTTTAGGTAGCATTTATTTGGCATACTGCTTTTAGATGTTAATTTTAGTTCTTTAGCTTGACGTGTACAGTTACACATACTTGTACAATATTTGAACGGCCTTGCATAACGACCATCTTAATCCTTTATATTAGGAAATCTTGACTTCTCTCTTGACTTCTTCCCTTGAACCTTTCCAAATTCTACTGTTTAATTGATAGCTGTTTAATGAAAATGCTTTCAAAGAAAAGACAAACAGCATCAGGCAGGTTTTTTTCGTATTGTGTTGACAGGTGTTTTACTATATTCCTACCACCCTGTGACATTACTGGAAGCTGCAAATCTGTAGCAGTCTGTTTTGCTTCCATTACTTTAAAGCAGTTTCTGTCAACGTGCTTCTCTAGATTCCCTCTAAAACATAGTACGGAACAGAGTCCCGCTGAAGTCAGGTCACCTAGTCTATGGGTTGGGGTTTTCTCAGTCATATTTTCTTCCCTTTTACATAATCCCCTATGCCCCCTGTCCTGTGAAAGTTAGCGCCTCTTCTGTAGTTCTATGGAATATCAGATAAAAGTTTTACAAGCATTACGGTATCCTTTTATACTTACCTATTCTGGAATTTTCTCTATATTTTCTTTCACTTTGATCATCATAGTGATTGATTCAGCCCAAGGCTAAATAAGCATATGAGAGTTTATTTTCCAGTCCTTTTGAAGGAAAAGAATCCCATAACCTTTTTTCAGAGAACTCCTGTATTGAGACTACTAATTATAAACTCTATACTCTGAATCTTTTATTTCATTCCATTGTCTCATCTTAACCAAAGATACACTGAGGTAGCCTAGAAATTAAACGCCCCCATCAAGTTAGCTGAAATCTAGTGGCCTAAACCAAGTCCTGTTGCTCACTTATTTTTCTTTTTAAGGTGTCCCACAGGTTAAACTGCTTTGTGGAAGTGACATGCTGGAATCATTTGGGATCCCCAATCTGTGGAAGCTGGAGGACATCACTGAAATTGTGGAAAATCATGGCCTTGTATGCATAAGTAGGGCTGGAAACAGCGTTCAGAAATTCATCTATGAATCTGATATTTTGTGGAAACATAAGAACAACATTCACCTTGTGGAAGAATGGATCACAAATGACATTTCATCCACCAAGATTAGAAGAGCACTGCGGAGGGGCCACAGCATTCGTTACCTGGTACCTGATGTAGTTCAAGCATACATAGAAAAAAACAATCTGTATAGTCTAGAGAGTGAAGACAGGAATGCTGGGGTTATCTTGGCTCCCTTACAGAAACATGCAAGTGATTCCAAGAACTAAGAGGCACTATACAACTCACTTTCAGCTGTGAAAAAAAGCTAGTTCAGTACCAGAAAATGTCAAGTTTAGGGATTGGGGGTTCTGTTTGTCTTTTTTTAAAGTAGATAGTGGGCTAATTCTGTGGCTTTAGTACATACCTAATTGCTGTTGAGGTTTGGTGCACTTAATAATTGGACCTACACAGTCTTTTTTTAAACTCAATAAGATTTTCACATTTAAACATTTTGTCACAGTGCAGTGAACTAAGTATAAGAATTCACACTTGCATATGAGAATTACAAATTAACAAACAAAAGGGTTCTGATTAGTTTTCACTCAGACTGCTCTGCTATTTATAAAATACTAACACAAATATTTTTACTTGCAGTGTCTTAACAAAGTAATTTAATTTCAAAATGTACCACTTACTGATAGTAAGCCTATATAACTTTTTTTTTATTTGCCAACATGTTGTGCACCTCAGAGAAATTATTTAGCTCTGTCCTAGAAGGGAAAAATTTATTCCTAAGTGAAGTGGTGGTAGATATACCATGCTTTGAGCCCCCTGCCTTTCAAATATGCAGCCTGTTTGTCTGCCATCATGCAATTTGCTCCCAGAAATGCCTTGTGCTTTACTTTGCAAGTCATGTTTCCAGAACTGTACATTAAGCTCAGCGCTGTTTCACGTGGAAGGACAGACCTACTTCAGAAAACTGGTTTAGAGCCATTGATTTAATGGATATAAATTAATAGTATCATTGCACTGATTCTCAGACAGTTGTCCCTTTATTTCAAGTGATGAATGAGCTTTTACTTCTGAGCCAAAAAAATATTTCACACAAATGTGTATAGCAGAATTGTTTTCTGTAACTGGAGTTGAGAAGAAATGGTAGGATATTAAGACTGTACATCAGTGAAATGTTTTCCATTGCTAGAAACTTGGGTTTCAGTCTAATGGTATATTGTCTGTATTATCTGAATATAAACTAGAGGCACTGTGAATGTCATGTGATAGAACTCTACCTCCCTATATTTGCCGTCATCCTATTTTTGTCTGGATCACATGCCTTATTAAAAATGTCAGTGTTTCCAAGATGCTACCTAATGGATCAACAGCCTTTTTGTACGATCTCCATGAGATGACTCTGTTCACATTTTTCAGATCAACAAATCCAGCAGAACATGAGACTTTCAGGGTAGGAAGCCTAGATGCTGTTGGGCAAGTCTAGAACCTGGGACAAGTTCCAGGATCATACCTGTGACAGCCTGTCATCCTTCCCTGGGCAGAAGATCCCCAAAGAGCCGAGGCAGAGGTCTGAGCTTCCCTAGGAGCTTAGGGGGAGCCTGAAAGCCAGAAGCCAAACACAGAACATCATGAGTGGCCCTAGGGCCTGCAAGGCTCATATAAAATCCAGCAGGGAAATGGTGATGCTGTTGGGACAACCTGTAACCCACAGTGGAGATAGCATCAGGCAAGCAAACTTGGAGCCCCACATGAAAATCTGCAATTACCATACACTAAAACTCTGTGTTCTACTAGTTCCAGCCTATGAATGTGACTATCTACAGAGAATCTACAAGATTAGTGTAGTCAAATCAAGGCACAACTTCAAAGTGCATCTGTAACTGCATTGTGACAGAAAATAGCATCAAGGATCCTTAGGTTATTTTTTTTTTCTTGATTCCTGTATCACATGTGCTTGGTTTGCCACTTCCTCCCCTGGAGTACAGGCAAGCTTACTGTCCTTTGATAATGAGGCTGAGTTCATTCATCATCAATAGTAATACAGGTACCCAAGGATAAATTATGCCCCCTGTGACACCTTAGCAATCAAATTGCCATAGCTGATTGAAGATAACTGTGTTATTGATGATGCACAGGAAAGAACAAGATCTGTTTTGCTTGCTGTCTGTCTTATGACTGACAATTCTTTTCAGCAACCAAGTCAGCCTGTGTGCTTCTGAATAAACAGAGCAGATTCTTCTAATGGGAAAGCACCCTATTTTTATGTGGTCACTTTTCGGAGCAAAACTGCACTTTAAATAATGATGCTGGTGTGTGTTGGTGCAGTTTGTGTAATTCTAGAGAAACTGCAAATTCAATAGGAGGTTTTATAAAGCTTTGTTCTTTAAACAGTTGTATTTCACTAGGTTTTAATGTAGTTATGTGTGGTGGGTCTTTCAATAAAACAGACTGCATGTAACATGCTAATTTGAGTCATCTGTTATTAGCGAAATCTGATGCCTGATGACCGTGATTTTGAAGTAGGTAGAGTGATGTCAGTACAGTTATGTCTATACAAAACAGAACATTGTTCAAAGATTACACTAACTGCTGAATATGGATCTTTTCTTTTACTAGTTTTAACACTTCATCTACTTCTGTAACAAGGCCATATCCATAATGGAATGTGTTAGATGCTCAGTGCTGCACAGCAATTAAGATAGAAATAGAAAAAAATTATTTCCAGAAAAAGAAAATTGGGAATTTGTAAGGGAGAAAGAAATGAAACATCATAGGATGTGGCCAGTGCACTCAGCAGTTCTAACAAAAAGTCCCATAGGCAATTCTTCAGCTGAGCCTTGAAATAGTAACCCTAGTACCCTTTATAAGTCTTGGTTAGTTAAGTACTGATTTACAGAAAGCAGCACCACATCCCAGAGAGTTTGCATAATCTTAATTTTTAGTTAAAATGTAATATCCAGGCTTTTTACACAGGATTTATCCAAGTACCGACTTCTCTTTACTTGGAACAGTCAGTGTTGCAACAGTGCTTTACTACCATAACATCGTAATAACAAATTATGGGTGAAATGTTACTGTTTGAGACCAGGGGAAGCATTATTTTGCATTTCCCTGTGCCATTCCTAGTTTAGTACAGGTTAGAGAACAATACCCATCTGCAAACAGGAAACAAGCTTTGACGTCCTAATTTCCTACTCGCCTGATTCTGTGAGTCATACAGGTCAAACTGTCAGCTCCAAAAATGTAGCTAAAGTTCAGGGAAGCTTAATTCTCTCTGCAAAATACTGTCTTTTTAATTCAGCCTAACCCAAGTCAGTAAACAGATAAATGTAGTAGCCATAGGTGAGTGTCCTCATTCAAGATTCAGAACACCAAATTCCATTTTTACTATGGTAGCAACACAGATAAGACTTCCCTTGCCCATCAATTTCAGGTTTTTCTTTTAATATAACCTTCATTATGGTGCTCATTACTGTTCCACACTTCAAATGTGTGATCAAGCTAATGCTCAAAACATGCCTGTGACTTCGGGATTGATTGTTTTCCCCATTTTATTGATGAGGAAACTGAGGTAGAAAGTTATCTAGCTCTCCTGTACGTAGCAATTCTAGAGTGTCTAGTTGTCCAGGATTATGAAATTCATTTTTCTCCCTTAGTAAATTGTGACATTAAGGCATACAGTTTACAAAAAGTAGCCACATATGGAGGAATTGGAAAAGATTGGAGAGTCACGTATCTTCCAATAAAATCTTACTTCCAAATTCCTTACATACTCTTTCTCTTTGAAGTCAAGCGTTCTTTATTCACTTTTTAAAACACATTGCTGAGTCATCACTTAAGAGATTTCTTTCACTTCTTAGGCGAAGATAAAAGTCCAACATTGAAACTTGCCTGCTGCATCTGGTGCTCTACTCCCTATATGCTCTGCCACAATGCATAGCATCTAATAAAGCATCAATGGGAATAACTTCTGTATCATCTCTCCTTTACTGTATGTGTCAAGAGTAAAAAATGAAGTGGGGAGCTATGTCTTCTGTATACACTAGGGTATTTTTTGAATTTATTATTGGCCATTTTTAGGAGTTGAAAGTGGATTGCAAGAACAGGTATTGGTCCTCTTTCCCATCTAAGAAAACTGACTAATACAGAGTTGCAGAACTGGGAGCAGAGCTCAGGCCTCTGGATCTGCTGTTTCAAGCCCATCTGTTACACAAACTTTCTGGCTGGTAAGGCATCTGAGAAAATAAAGAATCTTGTACATGTATGTTCATTTAACTAGGACACAACTAACAGCATTAAAGAAACCAGAACACAAATAGTTAAACTGTGGCATAGCAGAGCAGGGTTAAGAGTCACATCAGGGAATAACATACACAAACAAGCTTTGTCTTTCATTTTTCTGCTACAACCACTAGACAGTGATGTTGCCTACTATTTGCTCCAGACATAAACCAACAAGATAGAACACTTATCTCTATCACTGTGTCATAGGTACTGCTTTAAAATGTGCTGATATTATACCATCCACAGTTTAAGTCAATCCCTGCCTGTTCAAATATAGCATGTATTTACCACGGGTAGATCACCTTTTCTACAAATAGGTAGATTTCAGAGCATAAAGCCACAGATCTAATAAACATGCAGTGAATTCTAGTAATGACATCTGACCATGATTCCCTTTAATGCATACAAGATAGACACAGTTTAAACCAGTTTTTCATTCGCATTGTGACTCCTGGGCTGTTAACATTTGCTCCACAAAAAGATTTCAGAAACTGTGAACTTTTCCCTCCAACACAACAGAAGCTGATCTACAAATACCCTCTCACCTATTGGGCCAGCAAGAGTACCCTTCCCCTCCATCAGAAAGGCTCCGGGATGTGATCCCACCCACAGTCTTCCTTATATAAAGCCTGGTTAGACAACCACTCCTTCATTTTGCTTTTTGGTCAGAGGTTAACTGCAACTTCCATCCACAGTCTGGCAATGCCTGTGGATTTCAGTGGAACCTGGATCCTTTTCAGCAATGACAACTTTGAAGGTTACATGGTGGCCTTAGGTAGGTGAAAATACCCAGTTCTATCCTTCATCCCTTCCCCTGTAAGGGTCTTCCTGAATTTTAACAGTCTGAGTTCTAAAACCTAGATACTGCTGAGGTTTTTTTTTTCCTCTGCAAAACAATGGAAGGATCTTTGCTTATTGATAAACAGCCAGCATTAACTATACTTTAGCATGTTACCCAAGTGTCATTGCAGCTCTCAGGAATTTCTCAGCCTAATAATTATTAAAAGTGGAATTTTTAACAGCTTTCAACAGAGCCAGGGAAGAGTTTGCCCTGTCCACTCAATTTCTCTTGCTTTTGAGCACATACAAGAACCTACATCTACAGTTAATTAAATGCCAAGGAACAACAACAACAAAAAAGCACTTGGGTATTTTCCACTTCCAGGCAGTTGGTTAGCTTGGTGTCATTTATCTTTAAACAGCTTACAAAATACTTCTCTCATTGCTGTGACTTGTTGATAAGTCTCTCTAATTGTCCCTTTCCTGCAGTGCTTGAAGCAAACCTCTTACCTTGCTCAGATGTTTTATAGAGAGAGATTAACGGTGCTTTTATGGGGAACTAAGGAAGTTACTGGTACTTTATTAGCTTCTTGTACAAAGCTCACTGCAGACTGCAACAGCAGGCAACCTTGTGTGCTGTCTTCTCTTCTCCCTGCCTCTCCTACCCCTTTCGACCTTTTTGACTTACGTAAACTAATGACCACCAGTGTCCCTTGCTGGTTATTGTATACACAACTAGAATGAAATCTGTTTTCTGGCTGTTATCTATGCTGGGCGACGCTGGGTGACCTACTTCAATTGTCTAGCTGGTGTCTTTAACATGGTGAAAGAACTCTTCTCTATTTCTAATCCCACTGTGTTAGCAATTAGAAAAAAAGAAAGGGTGCTCCCATAATGAGAATTTATTCCTCTGTCTGAATACAAAGTAATAAACTCTTAATGTGTTGTCTTCAAATGGAATAGAGATTCTGATTGTTCCCTGATAATAAACATTGTCGAACTAAGTAAAGGGCTTCTTTAGTGAAATGCAATTACCAATCTTGTGAAAAATGTACTTTGTTTTCAGAATGTAATTGGGGGAACTTATTAGAAGTAAAGGCAAAGAATCCTGTTGATGATTTACAACCCATCTTTAATTATTCCTGCTTGGTTGCCAGGATCCTGAAAAAAACAAGGACTGAAATCAATATTGTTAGAGCTAGAATGAAAAACTTTTCTGCCAGGGTAGGTAGAGTGAGGAGGCTAATATCCGACCAGCTGAGTAACTAGAGGATTATGGATAAGGACATAGCTATTCCAAGCCTAGTCCCTCCTTCACTTTAATACCTACCTCTAAAAAGTAGATTTGTAAGTAGTTTATATTTAAACATTTTTATGACCATGTTAAGGCTTAATGTGTGTGGCTGTTGCCAGTACTCTATGCTAAAATAAACTGGTAACCCTGTAAAAACATGACTGACAGATTCTGGCACTTCTTTAATGCATACAGTAACGACGTCCCACTTCAAACACAGCCTGCGTGAGCCAGATGGTTCAACACATGGTCGTTGAACGCACCCTGTTAAGAAAATCACAAGCCCAGCCTGCACAAAGCGAGAAACTTCTAGCAGTCCTATGAAATGTCAGTTTTAATCTAGGTGATGAAAACTACTAAATTAAGACACAGCTTCCCATTTTACCCATTCCCCTTCCTGAAACCCTAACTCTGAGCATACTATTGGGATGCAATGTAATCCAGTTGCCTGCCAAAGGCCCATTCCTTTAATGAAACAAACATTTGTTAGACAAATAGAAAAAACCTACAAGCACTTTAGCTCAGTATTACCAAGAACACAAGGATTCTGTTACAGGTGACTGATCATTACAGATAACCAGGAAATCTTTTGACAGGTGTGACTTTTCTAGGTGCACTTAAAAAGTCTAAGTGGCATGTCCTGAAAACAAGCCCAAGTAATTCATTTTAGGACTGCCCTTCATTTTACCCTTTTTAAGGTAGAGTGTGCAAAGATTTCTTGTGAATTTACATCATGCCTTTCCTCTGACAAAGGATGAGGACAGCCCTTAACTATACCCTCTAGCTAAGCAGGGGGTAAATCTGAGATCAAGCCTGGGGTGTCTGTGGGGGGCAAACCAACTCTCCCCAAATGTTAAAAGAATTCTTCTGATTCAAAGTCTTAGAAATCTTGCATAGGAATTGGGTAACAACAGAGTAAACTGGTTTCCAAAGAGTAAAATGTACAAAATGTGACTGTGTCATTGTAACAATACAGCTTTAAACAAAAAAACCCCTCACAACAACAAAAAAAAGCAAAACCAAAAACCCAACCAAGCAACAAAACTGTGCATAGCAGGTCACGCTATCTAAGAAATGCTTCTAGTGGCAAAAAAAGGTTAAGTCCTGGCTGTCAAAATGGCTGGTGATAAATACCACTCTGACCTTTTTGCCTCCTGTCCAAGGTATTGACTTTGCAACACGCAAGATAGCAAAAATGCTGAAGCCTCAGAAAGTGATCAAACAAGATGGTGATTCATTTTATATCCATACCACTAGCACATTCAGAGATTATTTGCTTCAGTTCAAAGTTGGAGAAGAGTTTGAAGAAGATAATAAAGGCCTGGATAACAGAAAATGCAAGGTAAGGCTGAATATATAAAATGAAGAGGCTGTGACAAAATTAAGATGCCATGATCAGTCCAGCTACTTGAGCTGAAATTGTTCCAAAAACACTACTTGTAATGCAATGCAGAGGTAGGAGCCCAAGGTGGACAAAGAGTCTCACTTTCCCTCAGGAGCAGTATTTACGTCCCTTTTATCCAAGAAAAAAGGACATTGTCTATGAGTATACCGCAGAACTGAGACCAAGACCTACAGATACACTTTTTTGTTTCCTCTTTCACAGAGCCTAGTTACCTGGGAAAATGACAGACTTGTCTGTATCCAGACTGGAGAGAAAAAGAACAGGGGCTGGACTCACTGGCTTGAAGGAGATGACCTCCACCTGGTATTTACTTCAGATTTCTACTAATTTGGTCTCTGACAAAAATAAGATCTATAACGCGGTCATGGCGTGCACAAGTCATCTTCTAGTTCTGTAGTATTTGTAACGGAATGGTACATGGTGAGTACGTGATACTTTGATTTTAGTTTACCTGGAACAACTTCATTGTTTCACTGTAACATATAGTTAAATTCAGAATGTTAAGCATAACTTAGCATGGTGGCACAGTGGTGGTCACTAGTCATGGCAAGGGATTTGTGTTCACCTTTAGAAGCTGTTCCTTTGATTACTATAAACATTTATATTTCTGTCTGGTTTTATTTTTGGTAGGAGCTTCGTTGTGAGAATCAAGTATGTAAACAGGTCTTCAAGAGAGCTTGAGTATGTGTACTAGTTCCTACATGGAGAGACAGCTATATACTAGGACTACACATCCTCATGTCCAGTGATGGCTGTACGGACAAGAACTGATTCCTTGCACCTATTAACCTAAATGGGCTGATGTTTCTGGCTCAGGAAATAAGTCTGCTGTTGCCAGTGTTAAAGATCTGATTTTTGCTAATAAATGCCTTAAACCAGTCTTAAGTACCTGACTTCTGAATGTCTTTTTGGATGGGGAAAAAAAACCCAACCCAAAACATAGGTGATATGGTTTGGGTCTCTAATTAACCAACTGTAATTCAAACCAAGAAAAGGTGGCTTTTCTAAAGGGGCATGCCAACATCAAACAAAACAGAGGAGGAATGATGGCAGAGAAGTGAAGATGACTACAAAGGATACAGATTTATTATTCAAAATGCTTCCCTTTAAGATGCAGACTACTAGTTAACTCCACTTGTATCTTAAATGTGTAATGTAAGGTCCTATATTGCACCACAGCTGCTTTGTTCTCAAAAATAAAATTAAGTTCAGCTTACCAGAGGAAACGAGCCTGTGATCAAATCCCAGAACAGTGAAGATGGGTCAGAGTAATCCATGTAGATTCCAGTCTGCAAAATAACTGAACACTATAAGCACATATACAGAGTGAAAACAATGCTTCTTCACTTAAGATTTATTTGCATACATTTGTTCATTTAGGTTAAATGATTTTCTTTTTGACCTTGTGTAATCTTGCATACAGAAGTAAGTTTTATTCTGTCTCCTGTAAACACATGGAAGTGGTCAGATCAACTTGGTAGCTACATGTGAAATGAGTTGCTGCCTATTGTTGGTAACACTAATATTGCAGGTATCTTATTGCTAGTGGAAAGAGAGTGTGATTAATCTAGCTTAATCTTAGTAACTTAATTACTTTCTATGAGGAAAAAAATTCTAACGTAACCAATGACATTTAAAAACATTAGTAGCACTACCCTTCTGATACTTGGTGTCAGTTCTAAATTCTTAAAGCTGCCACCAGAGGCAGACAAAATTTGTTGAAGTGTGGAGGGCATACTCCTTACAATTACTACAGGCCTATGTAAATTTAAGGTAGTTGCCAAATCATGAAGAAAAGAACTATTATTTTTTAGACGGTTAGGGAAATTTGGGGCACTGGCAGTAAAATGCCTGGTGTTTATGGATCCTGACAGTGTCTTCCTTCTGGAACTGATAAGTTTTCATTTATTCGAAAACAAAATTACTATTACCATGTTATTATAATATAAATAACAAATCCATGCAGCAGACCTGCTCTGTCGCATCTCAGCAATACACAGCAACAACCACGCAGACTTTGCTGTTCCACTAGATGGCACCTCTGGAACGTACTGCATCTTTATTTAAATTGTAGAGGTTCCTAACACCAGTAATTAAAGCGTTAAATATTGCAGTTAGTCTCAACCCCCACAGCTTTTAGGCTGTGCGCTCCATAAGATATGCATGAGAAGCAATACAGAAAGGCAATGGTGACCTTAAGAACTCTGTGAGTACGAAGAAAGGGTCCAAGTAGAAACCAGGAAAACCTGATGCTTGGAAACCTGTGTGACTAGAGGTGTAATAATGCATTACTAAGTCCTTACTGTTAGAAATATAGAAGGGTTATTATCAGCAGTGATACTACTTTTCTTATTGCTACTTTCCTCCTTCAAATTGCCAATCTGAAAGCAGATAATGTGATGCAGAACTTGCTTGAGGATGCTTTGGAGATCTTGAGGATGAGAGAAGCTACTAGTGCCAAAACTGCTTATCCTAATTTCATTTATATGGTAACCTATTCACATGCTTTCACAAAATACAATTTAAACATTTTGGAATGCATGATGAAAAGATGAAATAGAAAGGGAGCAGTCACATGTTCTGGAAGCCGGGGGACAGGGACAGACAGGGACTTTGAGGTAGCCTTTGCCAGGAAGATACGTACTTGAACTACAGAACTGAAGGACAACAACAAACCTCCCCAGAGAAGCACTCAAAGGTGTTTCAGACCAATTATCTTGCACTACTGCTTTGATGGTGAAACTTTTTCATAAACCAGCCTCTGAGGCTTTTTTAGTGCAACTGCAGACCAGGTGCATTATAATGTTTTTAAGGTACGCCAGCTGCATGTGAAAGTACTTTATAATTAGGTGAATAGAAGAAATGTGTTGCCTTCTGGGTTCTACAATAGTTCAAGTAGACAATGAAAAACCAAAAGAACAGCCAGGATTCACAAACTCTCAAATACTTTCTCTAATGATGATATGAAAAAAGAAAAGTTATAAAAGTCATAGATAAAAATGTAAGGCGTTGTATTAGCTTGTTATTATTGTTTCTAAAAGTTGGTCTTTCTGACAGACTTACACAGAGTACTTCTAAACAGCATGTAACACTTTCCCCTGGTATCATCAGCAGTACCTTTAAGGTTACTAACTTTTACTCAAAGGCTTTTAAGACATACATTTGTGTGTAGCCTCCTAATAATTTTCTTGCATGCTATTCTGTGCAATGACTATGTAATATGGAACAAGCCAACATTTTAGCATAAGAAGAAACCAGCAAATGAAATCACATAAGCCTGTGCTTTTTTTATAGCCCCAACTTTGTTTATAGCCCCAAGTCTGCTGGAAAAAAACGACAAAATGAAACATAATCCCAAGAAGATAAAGAAACACAAAATGAAACAAAAGCTAAAAAATAAAGGTAACAATAGAATGCATTCTACAAAAAGACCAGCAATTATGTGATCCAATTATTTATAAAATAATTTGTTTCCCATTCTGGGCACCTTGGTTAAGTCACCAAAAACATTGTTTCTGTTCAAACACCTTTACATCACTATAGTACATTAAAGAAAATGTATAGTGAAACACAAGATCCTATCTTCCTCAAATACACATGAAAACAAAAAAAACCCACCCCAACCGATGTTATTGCTTTATAATTATTTGCAGTGCTTATGGAAATATGTCTTAATTCTACCCTTTGCTCACACAGACCAGTTTGCTTCCCACCTAACACCCTGCTGCTCTTCCCTCCTATGGAGCTCTTCACACCTGACTCAAACCTGAGTCGGAGGTTCTGCTCATCCAGGGGCAAAAAAGCTGCTGATGCAACTCCCCACCCTGCCACCCATTTTTTTTTCCGTTTTTTTTAAATTCTCTTCCGAAAGAGCAACTTCTCAAAATCCTTTTGTCAGCTACGTGCATTACAACCGATCAAACAGGCAGAGTTGCTAGTGAACATCTGCTTACAATCAACACAGACCCTAGCTGTTTCTTACTGGAGTTTCATTTTGAGTGCGAGGTAAAAAAGGAGGAAAAGATCATTATCTTTCACAAAAATATATTTAGTGGTGTAATGAAAGATCTAGTGCAAAAAAGCTTGTGTTTTTACAGAAGAAAGGGAGAAAAATACCTCGGGTTGAAACTACACCTAGCAAAGGCTAAGGGCCAGCGCTCGCTGGGGGCTTGGCGCCTTCGCTGTCCCTCGGTACCTCACAGACCGCCGCGGTTACACAGAAACCGCTCGGTCAGGGAGGCGGGCGAACACCGTCAGGGAGCGAAGCACGTACGGCCCCGGGAAACCGGGGACGCTTCAGCAGCCCAGCTGCAGCAGCGAGACCCGTACCTGCAGCACTGGTCCCGCCTCCGCGCAAGCAGCAACACACCCGCCACGGGCCAACCCGCTCCTATCCGCCCTTCGCCCGGGCCCGCTGCCGCCCCTCGCAGCCCCGGCCCCGCCCCCGTTGCCATGGCGCCCGCGGGCCGCCCCTCCCCCGCCGCCACGACGGGCCGCCGGGCCCGGGCCCGCCCCTGCCGCGCGCCGCCTCCCCGCGCTGCCATTGGCCGGCGCGGCGCGGGGCCCGGCATGCCCGGCTCCCTCCGCGGCGCCCGGCGACCTCACGTGATCCCGCCCCAAGATGGCCGCCGCCGCCCTCTTGTTTTGATGAATAATCTCTGCGCGGGGCAGGGGCCGCGGCGCGGGCGGGGGCCGAGGTTGAGGGGCGCGGGCGGGCCGGGGCAGCCGGGGGGTGGCTCCCCCTGGGCCACGGCGGCGGGCGGCGCGGAGCGGGCCAGGGGCGGCGGCGGCGGCGGCGGGGCCGGCTGCCGGCGGGCGAGGCGCGGCGCGGCCGCCCCGGAGATGCCCTTGTGAGGCGCGCCGGGGCGCAGAGGCGACCGCAGAGCGCGTCCTCGGAGCTGCCCCGCGGCGGGGCGGGGGAAGGCGCCCTCCCGCCGTCCACCATTAAGAGGAAGGCGATGGAGGAGCTGAGCGCGGACGAGGTGAGCCTGCGGGCCGCGGGGCCTGGGGGCGGCTGTGCCGCGGGGCGGGGGTGGGCGGGCTGCCCGGGGCCTGTGCCCGCCGCGGGGGGCTCCCGGTGCGGCAGGAGCGCGGCCCGGCCCCAGCCCCCTCGGCCCCCGCGGCCGGGGGCTTCGGCCGGGGGCGCTGCCCAGCACGGCGCGTGCTCCCGAGCAGCCCCGTTTGGCGGAGCCGGGCAAGGCGCCGCCGCCCGGGGGGGGCCGGGGGTCCCGGGTTTGGTGCCGGGCCTGCCTGGAGCCTTACCGGGGTCCCTGCGGATCGCTCCTGCGGCCTCTGCTGCTCTCGCCCAGGGGTCGCGGTGGGCACCCATCTGGCGCGGGACAGCGAGAGCGCAGCCGGTGTCTTCTCTCTCCCGTTCTAAAGGGTGGCGGCTTCTTGTTTGTCTGTGTTGGGGTTTGGGTTTAGTGCAGACCGAGGTCTTCTGCTTTGCTCACGTATTGGATCGCTCTCAGATGAGTTTTGTTGTGGCAGTGACTGGGATGCAGGGAGCTTCCCGCTCCCCCAGCGGAATGCCCAGGTCACGCTCAACTTAACGTTTTCTCTTACCTGTTTGAAATACCATTTTCATGTTACAGCATATCGCACACGTATAATGTGCATCGCACACAGATAACGTGTATCGCACTGGACCAGCTGCAGTGTAGGCTCGTGGATGTGCTTATACTCTAGGGAGCATCAAAAGAAGTTATTTTTGTTCTGTAGCATCTCTTCAGGTGGGATTGCAGAACAAGGTGTCAGCTGTTGTCACTCACATATGTTTCCAGAAAGTTGAGATGTTCCTGGTTATGTTGTGTGTCGTGATTTAGCAATCCTGCAATGTTGCAGCGGGAGTCAGGAGGAAACACCTCATGCTAATCACTTGCTGAGGGTCCTCACACTCTACTGAAGCATTGAGGAAAGGAGCGCAATTCCCATGCTGGGGAGAGTGGGGTGGGACGCTGCTGCTTTCATTTCTGCTGTGAAAAGGGATCGCTGATTTTACAGGTGTATTTCATTGAGTACTTTGTTTATACACAATGCTTCTGATGGTTAAACTACCTCTGGTTGTGAGGTGTTTTATGATTAATTTCAGAATTATTTGACCTGTGTAAGCTTGCTTGTGTCACTGCTTCAGCCAATTACCGACATCATCAAAAGCACTGCATTGTGGAACAAGCTGCAGAAAATGAGTTCTCCAGTAGGGACTCATTGCCTTTTCTGGCAAAATGTTTGTCTCGAGTGACTCAAATTTTTTCAGGTCTTCCTAGGACAGGTCAGCTAGGGCCAAAGCTGACTGGTCTTTTAAATGATTGCTTGAGACAATCTTGTATCATTTTGAGAGAGTCACGCTGTCACTTTCTATTGTTGATAGATCGCTCATTGAAAAGTCAGAGGCAAGTCTATTTTTGTATTCCTGCAAGTCTCCACTTTACTGTTACTTGGTGCGGTGGACCCTGAATCAGAAGTGGACTATATGGAGAAATAGTTGTCTAAAATACATTATGTGCAACTTCTGTCTGATTCAGACTTTCTTATCTGGCAGTGACTGAAGGTAAACCCCCACTTAACTGAAGCTTAAATTAATTGTGAGCCTCTTGTAGATTGTATGATTTTCTTATATTGAACCAAAATTAACTGTAACATTAACAGATTGTAACTCGAAAAGAGACGCAGAGACAAAAATGGGGAAGAATGATGTGAACTTACTATCTTTTAACATTTACAAGGTGTTTAGAATAGTGTTTTCTGAGCATAGAACATGACTAGCGTCACCAGAAAATGAAGCATTTCTTAAACCAATTCAACATGCTTTAATGAATACAAGAAAAATAAAGCTATCCAAGCAAATTACTCTTTATTGTACAGATTTGGAACTCATGTATGATATGGGAGAATAAAAAATTGCCTTAGAGTCTCAGTAAGCAGTTGCCACTAAAGCAGATGTTGATACAGATTTTATTTTTTAACTGAGAGTGTGTGAGCCTGAGGGACTAGTCCTCCTGGTTGTACCTTTATCGTCCTGCTGCAAAATTAAAGTATCAGTTAACAGCCTTTAACAGGGTGCTATTTTTACATTGTTTGTTGTGTGTCCAGCTAACAGCTTTTAAGACATCCAGTAAGATCAAAACTGTTTCTGAAAACTACTATTCAAAGACGTAGTCTAGGTGTGTCCAGCAAAAACCGTGCTAATAAAAAAAAGTACATCTGATTGGTAGAATGGAAAAAGCACATTGTTTTTTAATTAAGCTTTTAAGCTGTATATTATGGAGTTGCGCTCTGTAAGGAAGCTGAGCATTGTTTGTTCTGTAGCCTGTGTGCTCATTAGTACCAAGTAACTTGTCACTCTTAGGTAACGTAATGATACGTGATAGCTGTGTCATATGTCCTATTGCAAGTACTTATTGCTGAAATCAAGGGTTGGGTATTACTGAGGTACCCTAAAATTTCCTAGGAAAATATTCACACAAAAAAACCCACAAAACCAGCTATGTGTTTCCTCATGGTGATTTGGAGAGTCATCCAGTCTGAAATGAGAGCCAGGTCACTGTGAACTCCCGCACACTAATGTGTGATTTGTGTTACGTGAAGGCAACAGGTTGGGGCTCTGCTGTGCCCAGTGTTGGGCAAACAAGCCGCGGCTTCCGATGGCCTCTCTCGTGCCCTGGGCGTGAAGCCTCCGCTCTCTAGTCTGAAGGTGCTGAGGGAATTAACTGGATGGGTAGAGTGCGTGTGCTGGTGCTATGCTGTGTTCTCAAACGTCTGTTTCAGCATGCACGTCTGCCTTTCTAGCATAACGTCTTTTTTTCTCCCCTTTTTTCCTCTCTTACTTAAAACTTGTTAATGTTCAGATCAATTTTCAAATTTCTGTGGTGATTTTACGTAAACCTAGAGGACTGTGAGAATTCAGGATACCCAAGAACCAAACCTGCTCTTTACCCACTGCTGAATGTACCCTCTGTTGTGAAGGCTGTCTCGTTCGGTGGAAAAAATATTCACAGTTTGTTTTTGTTTTAATGTCAATTTGTTCAGCAGTAAGGAAGATAAGTATAACTTGCCTATCATACTTAAAGGGGCAGGGAAAACCTTGTATTAGTTTTAACCGCAATGCCTTATCTAGAAGCAGCATGGTGTCTGTGCAGGTTCTTGGTTCCGTGCCCTTTTTGGAACTTTTTTCAGGGCAGGCTGCAACCCCGGGGGGTTGGTCCCTGGGAAGGATGGGTGGCTGGTGGGCTAAGAGTGACAAAGGCAAGGCAGAAAGCTTGTCCGATGTCCTCCTGTTTCAGCAGTGGTGACTGAGTTGGTTTTGATGCACCTTCGGCGTTGATCTGGCCTAGCACTGTAGGTGAAGGAGTGCCGAGGGGCACAAGGGACCTCGGTGATCTGCGTGAAACTGGGCGATGATGAAGAGAGGTTTTGTGCAATTCGTACCTTCTAAGGGATATGACCTTGTCTGAGTAATCGACGTTTGACTGTATTTGACAATACATTGATAAATACATTGATTATTGTCTATGCCTTTTTTCCTTGCGTATTTCCTTCCTAACATCAGACGTGGAACTAGACAGCAAGAATGAATATGAACAATTGTGGAAAAGTTTCATATTGCATTTGTTTTTCTTGGTTTTTATGTAGTTAATCTTCATCTTTCTCCCTCAGCTACTTCTGCATATATGAGCTGTTTGTGCATGTATTTGTATTTTTTTCCTCCATTCCTCCCTGCCATTCCTTTATCCGAAAAAGTTGGTTATTGATCAGTTGAACAGTAAGGAAGCAGCTTTTAAAACTTTAATTCAGTTTCCTAATTCAAAGAGATTTCAATTCAGCTGGGTGGTTTTACTGATAATCTTTTTGGTGTAGCTTTGAGCTTGAGCACTTCATTTGGATTCATTTGGGAGAAGTGCTATGGGGCCACGTCCCTGGCGTCTGGCCGGTGTGCCTCAGAGCGGTGCGGCAGTTCTGTGGGTTTTTCAGGTAAACAACAGCTGAAAAATTAAGGTGGGAAATAGAAGTGGAGAAAAATTAAGAATTAAAAAACCAAATAAACTATTTGGAGATCCTAATATATACAGCTTCTACTTAGGGCAAATCTAAACAATTTATCTATGCAATAAGCTCCCCTGTTTTGCTTGACAAGGGATTAAGACATTCTAATCGTAGCCTTTTTTTTTTTTTGTGTCTTGATGAAAAAAAAGTATTCCTAACTGCCTTCCACGTTCATGTAGTGACACCTGTCATGGAGGGTGATGCAGTTCCAGACACTGTTTTCCCTCATTTTTGAAGTCTGATTTGATTTGATCTGTTTTTCCTGTTGGAGTAGGTTTCGGGGGCCGTTAACGACGATGGTAACGTGGTGTAGACATTGACTTGACACAGATCTTTTGTTCGCTTTTTCACTTGCTTGGCAGTTCTTTAGGATTATGAGCAGAAATGAAAACTGGTACACTGGATGCGATGCTTAAGTGTCATCACGCAAAGAGGGAATAACATGAATTGCTTATTTTTGCAGGGAGTGGCCACTCTTAAATATGATACTTTTATTTTGTACTGGGCCTATTTCGAGGTGAAGGAGTAAGCTTTGGGAACAGATCCTCTGAGACAGCCTGTGATAATAAATGTTTTCTTTCCTGTTTTCCATTTGGGCCTCAGGTTTCACTTGAACCACTTGTAATTTATGGGTTTTATTTTGTCCATTTGTTTCTCATGTAGAATATTAATGTGATGTGGTCACATACTACATCTAATAAATAGGTTCATAACACTTTCTGAAGTTGGATTTTGAAGTCAGATGCTTCTCTGTCTTACTAGCAACATGAAAAATGGTGTTTTAAATTCTGTATGGTGGAATGTCTGTGGAAGATGAGAGGATGTCTGTACTTCTCAAGGTGCTTCTGTCCGGCAGGCGAGTTGTACGCTTTTATTGCTGCAGGTCTGTTTCAGATTAGCTTGCAGAGTGGTCCTCTTAATATCTTTCAGCTGGATCTTCTTTAGTGTGGGTGTTTTTATTAGTTTCATATGGTGTGAAATTAAGGCAAAGGTCATGTTCATATTGTCCCTTTTATCAGATTAATGCAGTTTGTTTTAGCAAATGCCAAAATAAATGGGGAGGAGTGTTACAGGTTTTGAAATTGCTCAGCGGTAAATGTTAAACGTGTCTTACAGAGCTGTTGGAGGGACAGATGCTGTATTCTCCAGTGCAAACGGTTTTCCAAGGCAGGAAATGCATACATAAAATTTAAACATCAGGGGTACCTTGGTGTTGCCTTAGAGAAGTGGCAGTAAGACTGGGCTGTGCTTAGCTGGTTATCGAGTAAAGCCGCTATGTTTGCAGTTTGGCAGGAGTGAACACCTGCGCTGGCAGGAGGGCCAAAGGGCAACCACAGAGTGCGTGCCCATATGTACGTGCAAGCAAGTTTATTTATTTGTTGTTATTTTATTTCCTTTGTGCAGATTCGTCGAAGGCGGCTTGCTCGGTTGGCTGGTGGACCATCTTCCCAACCCACTACGCCGCTTACGTCGCCACAGAGAGAGACGCCGCCAGGACCACCTGTAGTAGCTCCAGCCCCCGGGCCATCCCATAGTCTAGGCCTAAATGTCCATAGCATGACCCCAGCTACCTCTCCAATTGGTGCATCAGGTAGGCTGGCGTGTCGGTGACAGAGATTATTGTCGTATGTCTGCTGAAAGCTGTCATGCAACTCCTCACCGTTAGGATATGGATGCTCTTATTGGTGTTATTGTTGCTGTTAACTAAAAATAAATTTCAGAAAGAAGCATTTTGAAATGGTGAATTACAGTACTGGCTGTTTTCCTTTCCCAGATAATAAAGTTAGATACAATTGTTTTCCAGGTAGAAGTAAACTACTGACATTTAAAAGGTGTGTTACCAAAGCTTGAAGACATTCGTAATACAGTTTAATATTACAGAAAAGAAAGCCAATCTGTGAAGGAGACAGGGAAAAACGCTTTTCAGTCTTGCGACACAGTTTTTATTGATCGGTTTCTGGGTACATTTTATCAATCAGTCCCAAGTTCATTTTTGACCTTTAATTGCTAGCATTTGGCACAATTGAAAATAGTAGGCTGTGACTACTACTGTGCATTGTCAAGGTAAGAATAAAGTATTTGCTTTCTCCTTTGTATTTGCAAATTTCACTGTTCACAGGAGTGAATGCAAGTAGGGTATGTACAAATGGTGTTTGTTTCAGATGACACAAATAATGCCCCATCTATTCAAATCAGACAAATAGAGAAGGCATGGAAAGTTGGGAGAGTTCCTCTATAGAGAGGCAAAGACAATATTCTTGATATATAATAACACTTTGACCTAAAAAAAAAAGTAATTTTGATTTAAAATTGGCTATCTTGGAAATCAGAACAAATCGGCATATTTTCCAGTTATTGTGATCTTTTGTATGAAAATTTAAATTGTTTTGCTTGTTGTGTTACTAAGCCAAGAGGTTCACAAAACCAATCTCAAAACAAATGTGATGATTGTTTTGAAGAGGTTGTAATTTGATAGAATTTTTTTTTTCAGTGCTCCTTGATAAGCATGCAGAATTCTTCATGTTTACCTGTTTGCTTTCTGAAATTTTATTTTTTCCCTTTTGCAAGTACAGTAATTTACGGGCGTAAATCTTTAATTACAGCGCTGTTTTGAAACACCTACAAGTGACTCCTTCCTGCTTATTTTGTTGCCTTGTATCCAAAGCAGGACAGAGAAAAGCTGTCAAAAACATTTCCTCAGAAAAGCTCATTGCGGCTGGAATTTAATACTCTGTATTGTGCTCATGGTTATAAACAGTGACCCAGAAGCAAACGTGACTTTTTTCTTTTTTTTTTAAGAGAAGTGCAGAGTTCACTTACTGTGTTTGCTCAGTCTGTGGTTATGTGACTGTTTTAATCTGTCTTGCGCCTGACTCCTGCTGAAAGGAGCATTTCTCACTGCCTCTCCCTCTGCTGACCATAGCAACTGTGTGGTGAGTTGGGTCATGGACTTAATCCAGATGAAAACTAACCTAGGAAAAATAAATGGTTGGTTTTCAAATAGATGGGGTCTTGGTCCATCTCACTGCACAGCTGTATCCACAATAATGCCGACAGAGAAGGAGGTGTGGAAGCATGCACCTGTATGTTTGCGTATTGGCAGACCGGTTTATCATGGTTTGAAGTGGTCACATGGCGAAGACCTTAGAGACTTCTGCGTTTAAGAATTCATCTGTCTGCACTGGACAGTACCGAACCATACAAAGGTGGCTGATGACCAGAAGCAGAAGTTATCTGGTCTGTATATTGTTTGCCATTCATTGCAGCAGTTTAATAATGCGAGTCTCTCACACCAGGGTAAGAGATAGAGTTAAGTTGGGGAATAGATCAGGAAAAAAAACACTCACAATGTTTTCTGCTGTATTTATTTAGCATAAATGAAGACTTGGCTAACACTGTGTGGTTTGCAGGAGTTCATTTGAGCAGTAGCCTAAAATGACTGCAGAGGATTTTAATTCATTTGGACATACAGAGAGCAGTCCCAGCAGAATAATGTCCTTGTAAGCATCCATTTTTATAAGAAGTTGCACGTCATGGTGAGATCAGGCTTACGCACGAATTTAGTGAGAAATACGATCCTTATTTTGTATGTGTTTTGAAAATACTTCAGGGAGCCTGAACAGATTGTATCAGTGACAGCCACACACACTGGGTATGCGGTCTTCATAATTTTTGCACATCTCTATGCTGTTGTCTATCTGTTTGGTTTTTTGTTTGGTTGGTTTTTTTTAAGGCAAAGTGGAACTTCACGTCAGGTAATTTTTACTGTATACCTGATTCAGCAAAGTACAGATGCAACTAAATCCCGGAAAAGGTGGTAGGTAGGACAGTTTGCTTGAGTTTGCTTACGAGCGCTGCAGTGTAACTGTTACAGTATGTTTTCCTGGCAGTGGGAGTAAGACCCCAAGGAAATGTAGAACAAGGCAGTTCTCCACTCGGGTAAAGCCATGTTTGCTCTGGTCTCTTTATCCACTGCCTTAGCTAGCTTTTTCTTTGGGAAGGGGGAGGAGGAGAGGGAGGACTCAAGGAAGGCTGCCCAGTTGTGGTTGATGAGGTACTGAAGGAAAACCAGGCTGTACCGGGACTGCCTGACCTGACCTCCCGCGTGCTGGGTGCCCTGCTGAAGGCAGCCTTCCCCTGCCATGGGCAGCCTGGTTCTGCTGGGTGTTCTCTCTAGGGAAGCTGCATCACCAAGCAGTTCTGCTTTTGACAATTGCTTTTATTTAACCTGACTGACCTGAGCAGCTTTGCTTTGTTCAGATGCTATACTTAATATTTCTGTATCCTTGGTTTTGTGGAGAAACTGTACTAAGCTTTTGGCCTGTACCTTGTGCAAGGGGTTTCAGTGTCAAAGCTGTACTACACATCACTAAAATTCCAGGACTAGAGGAAATGGCCATTTAGAACTGAAATGGAGTTTTCCTTGACATTTTTCTGCTTCCTGGGTGAAATCTTTTGCAGATACTTAATACTGATACTGAAATATGCTGGAAACCTAATGGGCTGAACGATGGTGTTTGAATGTTGTTTACAAATGAATGATAATACCTAGATACAGCCCTGAAGTTACTAACCAAAGCGTAGAAGCTTTCAACAAAACTCCGTAAAACCTAACATGTAGTAAATATTTTGTGATGTGTGATTTCCAGCGTAATATAAGGAGTTAAATATAAACTGGTTTTGTACCCAGGGAAGTAAAATAGGAGTTTCAGAGCAGTAGAATGACATGACTTTTCTGGCCTCCTATGCCGAGTATCTCGTTGTTTTTCAGCAAGCTGTCTTTTAAATGGTTTTTTCCTGCCTTCTGCAGTTTTGTTCCTGTAAAAATGAATTGTTTCAAGACCTAGGGAAGCTTTGGGAAGGGTGCACAAAAACAAACAGCTTGTGTCAGAGAGCATAATCCTGATTTGTTCTGTTTTGCTGCCCCCACTGTTAACTTCAGAATGTGTTGCCACCATAAACGTGGGACAAACTTGCACTTGACAGTAGTAACACTGCAGTGCAGCCAGTGCTGGAATTCAAAAATAGGCTGTCATTCAGGTTTTACACTTCTCACCTGAAACCTAATACTGTTTGGGGAATGTCTTAGTAAACTGTAGGCAGAAGAGCTAAAAGGAGTGAAATTCACTGCTGCTTTCTTTTAAACAGGCAGGTGAATAATACCTTTTTTCTCTCCCTTCAAGAAGTCTGTTTAGTGATATGCAAATACCTGATATTGATAAAACTACAGTTGCAGCTTGCAAGTAATGCTATTTATTATAAACCAGTGTCACTAGGCACAAATTTTAGGAATAGACTACTACACTTAAAAGCCCTCTCTGTTTAGGTGCTTTCAGAACTCATTCAACTTGCTGTGTTACTGGATGGAAGGCTTTTTCTGCATTGTTTGGAATTATGCATATAACTTTTTTCCTATCACACTAGTATCTACTACTTCTCTGAAGAAGTCTTTGTTGCAAAGTGAATCCATCTGTTCATACCCTGATGCTTATCAGCCCTGCTCCAGGGCCGTTACATCAGTCTCCATTTGTTGGTGTTCCACTTGGTGCATGTTGTTAGGACTTCTTGGATGCTTACTTTATCCCTGTGGCGAGGGAAAAGTACAGGTAATATCAGAATAAATTGTGGGAGGTTTTGTGGAAGATGGCACCGCTCACATTAGCTTGTTCTGTATCCTCACCCAAGTTAACGCCATTCTAATGACCCAGTGTGAAGCCCTGTTCTGATGGGACAGGCTTTAGTGGGGCTTTGACAAAGTCTTAAGGTAGTGCACAGAGCAATCTTAAAAGAGGTAGTTTTGCTAGTGGTTTTTTTAATGGCAGTGAATCTCTGAGCACTTCATGGATGCAAATTCAGTTCCGTCTTCTGCCTTGTAATGCAGGTAAGCATTCCTGTATTGTTGCTGCAAGGGCAGGTAGAAAATGTGATTATTTGTAGTCAAATGTGGATATTAGTAACGTTTATTTCCTAATGCATTACTGAGAATGCTTAAGAGCTGTCTTGAAAAGCAGTATTTCTTCTCCTTTTCTATCCAAATAATTGTGTAGTGCTCTCTCATCTCTCTAGTAGTAATCTTGGTGGTGCCTTTTCTCTAGGAGTAGCCCACCGAAGCCAGAGCAGCGAAGGAGTGAGTTCACTCAGCAGTTCTCCATCTAACAGCCTTGAAACACAATCTCAGTCTCTCTCTCGATCTCAGAGCATGGATATTGATAGTGTCTCCTGTGAGAAAAGGTAAAAATGCAGCTTGTATAAGCTGGCAAATATTGCACAATGCTAATCATCAAAACAACTTACACAGGAAAATACTCGGCCACTTCTCACTACCAGCTGTGTTAATGCAATAGGGTTTAATGCTTAAAAATGACCCACTTTAGAAAAAGCGTTACAATGGTCTAGTCTAGTTTTAATGGGAATTCCTGACCTAAAGTGATAAAAGACACAAAGCATTGTCTTAGACATTGTGATGAGTGTTTCTGGTGGGGGACAATTCGGCTACTCTGTTTAAAAAAGAAAAGCTTTTGGGATGTGATGGCTGTATAGTTTGTATTGCCTGCTGAAGAAATTTAGAATTGTGTTTCTTGAACTCAATGTAATATGAGAAGCATTTATCAGCTGGTGATTTTAATTGCTGTTTGTACATATGGCTGTTTCTGTTGAGTTGGTTTTCCTCTGCCGCTTCTACTTAAGGTGACATTCTTTCAGTCAGCATCTTACAGAGGACTGGCTGCAGCTTTCTACAAGTTAATGGGCTTCTCTTATTTCCACTTACAGTATGTCCCAGGTAGATGTGGATTCAGGAATTGAAAACATGGAGGTTGATGAGAGCGATCGCAGAGAGAAAAGGAGTCTGACGGATAAGGTTAGTGTTTTGTGTTGGCTGGATGGAGCAGTAATACGAAGCTTTAGCTTACAGTGAGTTCAGTTACGTCTCTACTTTGAATACATGCTTTTGAGAGGATGGAACTAGCTCTCATGTCATCTGCGAACCATTTCTTCACTAATTTCCTCATAAAAATTTGTGGGAAGGAAAAGTTAAAACTTCCAATATCAAAGCTGCGTTTCAGTTGTCTCAAATTGATTTATCAATGATATTTGCAAACTCCGAAGAAAATGTTTTTGTTATACATCCTACAGCAGTGATGTGTTGATGCCCAGGTGTATTTTCTTAATGCGCAGTAGACCTGAAGAAATATTTCTTAACACACTGAAGATTGTTGCGGCTTATTTGTATTGTATAGCATTTAGACATCTCCTAACAAAGCATTGCTTCAGGTGTTACATATGCTGGCGTAATGCTATGTAATAAGGTTTTCTAAATGATATTATAAGAAAAATAAATAATATTTGGCTTTCAAGGTTTAAACAGGTGGTAGAACCCTTTAAAGTAGAAGAAGCAAGCAAGCAAGTGTAGAGCTCTAACTCACTCCTGAAGTTGTCCTCAGTGTCATTTGATTTTAAGGCTCACGTGAAATACAGCCATAAAGAAATGGGATGACACTGTAGTGGAGAGAAGTTTCTACAGTTCTTGCAGTGCTCATTAGATGTCTTTGTTTATTCCTGCACTGTCAGTAATAAGGTCAGTTGGTAAAAGCCTGGCTTAAAGCCACGTAGCAGTGACCCCGCTGCAGAATCCTTTCCAGCCAATTCCTAGCTGCAGTCGGGCAGCTTGTATTGTGCTACTGTGCAATAAATAGCTTGGAATCAAGGACAGTCTTGAAGCAGAGGGGAGGGGGAGAGCAGTGGAAAGTAAAATAAAGCTTTGCAAACTTGGTTCAGTTCCACTTACTCATTTGGAGATACCAAAATGTTAAGTGGATAGGAGACAGCGTAGTCTTCATTTATGGGCAAATTTTTTTTTTGCCTGGTTATCTGCACTGAAGATGATGTCAATAATAAGCCTTCTTTGCAGAAATGAGCAGAAGTACTTGAAAACAGTAGAATAATACTAGAGTCATTAAGTCAATAAAAATATATGAATGTGCCAAAATTTATGGTTTATTAAATGGTTTGAAGGAAAGCTTTTGAAAAGGGTATAGTGCTGGTAGTTGCTGGAAATCTCTGGTAGATCTAGGCTTACCTGGTGGCTATTATGAGGTCTCAAATTAAAGGAAGAAAGGGAGCTTTTTAGTGGCAACCTTTTTTTTTTTTTTTTTTTTTTTTCAGTCTGCATTTTGTTCTTCCTCATTGACTTATTTTTTCTAAAGGAAAAAGAGTATTACTATCTCAAGAAGTATGATACATAGCAGTACAGTGTGCAGTTGTATTAGTCAACTGTCAGAATATTTTTTTTTTTTTTTTTTTTTTTTTTTTGTCTTGTAAATCTCTACAACTCTTGCAGGAGAACTCTGGGAGAAAAATCACCTTGAAGCTAAAACTTCCCCATCTTTGAAATTCTCTGCAGCTGAATTGTCTGTTCTGTGTGTTATGTTGTTTTTACAGTATTGGTAGAAGAGCATAGGGCAGGACAGAGTTATGTTGCTGGCTTGTCATGAATGTTACAGAATGTTTTTCAATGCTACCTCTCCTCACATTGCAGGGGTAATTACTTGAGTTTCATTTTTCTGTATTCCACCATGTTTTCAGGTGTGCGCTTAAAGCTGCCTTGGGATTGCAAGAGTGCTCCCCTGCAGCCTTTGCTACCACTGTATAGTATCTATAGTATATGGTAGCATTCTTTTTAGAGAAACTAGTTTTTCAGTTTGAGCACAGTTTACGTGATCTTCCTTTTTTGGAAGAAAGGGGAACAAAGGCAAATTCTTGAGTCTTTTGTCCTGTCCTGACTTCATTCAAGTGAAAGATGTCTTTATCTTGGGCAAAGAAAAGAAAGCAGAAGAGATGTGGGGAAGCTCGCTCCTTCCTGTGCTTTCAATTCTACAAGAAACTCTTAAAATACCTGGGCATAATGAAATCCCCAAATAATTCCTTAAAGCAGAAGTATCTTGGTTAATTTTTTTTTTCTTGGTATACTGTTTTCAAATGTGTTTTGGGAATTTGCTCCCTATGGGATTTGTGTATTTCTGCTACATCTTTTCTGCATCTCTTGTGTTTGTTTGGGGTCTTTCCAAATAGATTTTCACAAATATATCTATAGTCCTTCATAAGTACACAAAATCTGGCATTAAGAGTTAGTTGGAAGCTGTTTAAAGAAGACCTGCATCTGATTGTGTCTTGACTAACGATTGCAAATAAGTTGATTTTTATTTTTTTAACTCCCCCAACCAAGGAACCTCTGTCTGGGTCTGAAGTATCTGAGGAGCAAGCTTTACAGCTGGTCTGTAAGATCTTCAGAGTCTCTTGGAAGGACCGAGACAGAGATGTTATCTTCCTGAATTCACTCTCTGCCCAGTTTAAGCAGAACCCAAAGGAGGGTAGGTATATGAACCGTCACCATTGGTAGAGATTGTTTCGGTTGGGTGGAGTGTTCCCTACTGTCAGCTTTTTCTCCCTTTGCTACAATGCTTTAGTCACCCACTTGAGGTCTTTGCTTGATTTCAGCATCTGCTGTCAGCAGATGTAGCAGGAAATGGAATCCCCAAAAAGGAGCATGGACAGATTGGTTGTAGTTCGCGTTGTAGTCAGTCGCTCTGCTCTTGTTGGTTAGGTTTTCTGTTGTCAAACTAGTGTACTGATATTGCAGTGTTGCTGTATTTACTTTTTTTTTAGAAACCTTTACTGAACTAACGGGTTGTCTTTCATCATAATAGACATTTAGCAGTTAATTCGATAAGCTAAACATTCCTGGTTTTTTATATAACAAATTATATTTCCTATGTCTGCTACAAGATATAACCAAAATCAAAATTGTTATTTTATGTGTAGGCATGCATGGGGGATGTGGGGGTGCATGCATGGGTTTTTTTTCCCTTTCTTTATGATACAACTTGCCTAACTCGACAGCAGGTGGGAAAACATGAGAGGGACGGACAAGACAACTTTAATAATCAACAATAACAACATTAGGTCATCTATGATCTTTTGTACTTCCCATAAAAGTTATATTTTTGTGCAGCTGTAATTCCAGAACCTAGTTAATATAGACAGTGATAGACATGTCTGTTGGTTTTGCCAAAAGCAGCACTTAATTCACAGCAGTAAATTACTGTCCTTTTTAGTTGAAATCTCAGACCATGTGCAGATGAAGACAGTAGCTGAGGATACTAACTCTCTTATTCTTAACAGTGTTTTCAGATTTTAAGGACTTGATTGGGCAGATTTTGATGGAAGTGCTGATGATGTCCACCCAGTCAAGGGATGAAAACCCCTTTGCTAGCCTGACGGCTACATCGCAACCGATTGCTGCCGCTGCCCGGTCTCCTGACAGAAGCCTGATGTTAAACATGGGCTCTAACCCTGGGAACAGCCCTGTGTTCTGTAACGTGGGCTCCTTTGGTTCCAGTTCGTTATCCAGGTGACTTCTGATTATAACTGAATACTGATTTCACTTGAATATTCTTTGTAGACTAGAAGAGAGAGGGGTGTAGAAATGTCCCAAGAACAGTAAATAGAATAGATTTTTGAAGATCTTCACTCTTTTTTCATGTGAAGGACCCTCCATGTCACCATTTTTTATTACTTTGCCATGGTTGTAAGTGTATTTGATAGGTTAAAGCCATGTAGCTGGTTCCTTCTGAGAAGTATCCCTAAATTGTGTCAGTGAAGGCTATGACTCTTTAAAAGTGTGTAGACTGTGACATAGTTTTATTAAACAACAGTAAAAAGGAGTAATGTGTGTGAGCTGCAGAATTATTGCTGAAGAGTCATCAGAAGGGCAAGGGCTTCTCTTGCTCATTTTTTCTTTTTCACCCTTTTTCTGCATATCCTAAATTGTTGCTTTTTTTTTTTTTCTTTTTTCCCCTGTAACTGGTTTAGTCTCTATGGGACTAGTCCAGCTCCTACTACCAATTTCACAAGCTATGTACCAATGACTGGTTCATCTCTTACCCCACCAGCCAGTTCAGTTGCCACTGCATCTGTGCCTTCCATTACTGTCAGCTCTCACCTCACAGCAACAAGCCCTTCTTGGATGCAGTCTGCTTCTCCGAGGTACCGGCCATACACCGTTGCCCATTCTGGAGGCTTTTCAGCTTCTTCCATCCCACGTTCCTTGAATATTTCCATCCCATCTAGTTCACCAAGTCCTCCAGCCATGGCTGCTAGCCCTCCAGCCATGCCAGTCATCACATCCAGACAGAGACCCACAGCAGTGGGTCCACCTTTGTTTACTGCTTCACCCAGTACCTTGCGCAGGCGTTCTTCTTTACTGAACAGGATTCCTTCTAGGTATTTCACAAGAGCAAAAGAGTGTGTTTAATGTGTGCTGTGCAGGGTGTGGCATAATCGTGCAATTTGAAAGAACTTATGTTTGTGCTGAGCTTACCCTACTTACCCTGAGTTGATTTCTGTGTTTTGGTTTGTGCTAATACATTGACTTGCTAACAAGCTGCCTTTGCCAAAATGTTAAACCTGCTTCTGTGAGCATTTGAGATGTAATGTAATTACTTTAAAGGTAGCAATATTGTTTGAATTTCCTCCTCTTATATCTGTTCCAGTGAAACTATTAGCTTTCTGTTCAGTTGCTACTGCTGGGTGGTAAACCAAACAGACCTCCTGCTTTGAAATCAGTTTTCTGAGTAGGACTTTAGTTAATTTGTTGAGAGCTGCTACTTGCTGGACTGTGTTAGCTTTGATTCCCTAGTGCGTAGATTTAAATTACAGATTAGCCTATTTCACCGTGCCATGCCAAGTACTACTGCATTATCTTCGTTGGCTGCTCCTGGAATCCCTAGTCCCTGCAGGAGGGAGAAACGAGCGTGCAAGGTTTTGAGACCATTACTTGGAAGTTCAGTAGCTTGGAATTGTAATACCTACTATTTGGTCATGTCTAATAATTCCCACTTTAGCTGTAATTTTTGTTAGGTTTATCAAAAATTCTTTTAAAATTTTCAGTTTGTGAACTTGCGGTGTTTTGATGCGTGACTAACTTGTAGTAGTGTAACAGAGCATGTTAGTATAGTCTTGGTTTTACTAACATGGAATTATCAGTTGTCTGCATGTTTAGAGAAGATGATTTTTGGCAGACTTGAAAAGCTACCATTCTCTTTTTCTTTTGCCTTAAAAAAATCTGATGGCCTTTTTCATTTTTGTTGTGGTAGTATATACGACAACCCTTTCTCCCTCCTTCTTCTTGCCGTTTCTGATGTGTCTGAGGACAGTAGTGATGAAGAAAATGAAGATGATGATTTTTCTTGTGTCCAGTTTGGGTCCAGGTATTGGAGAAAGAGAACGTAACCTGCATGTTTGGTTGCTTAGGAACTAACAGTCTGTGTAGTGTCAAGTGTTCTTCAGAGTAACTTGGGAAATTACTAAAGCCAAGGACATAACTTGGATGGGGTTTTAAGATGGCATATAAACACGTATAATGAATGCTAGTTGGCTCTTTTTTGAAGAGGTGACTAAGATAAAGTAAATGTTAATCATACTGCCTTTTAGGTTTAATGAGCATAGTTTCTGAAATGGTGTTTCAGTGGAACTCATCATTGACTGTGTGAGTAGAAGGACTATTATTCACCCATGATTATAATTATAAACCCAGTATTACATCATGTGCATGTTTTCCTATCAAAAACTGGAAAATGAGGACAAAGGTTGTAGAAAAAGATGTGGCAAATAGCCAGCTCATGCAAACAGTATGATTCTGTTGAAGATTCATTGCTGCTTGGCAGCTGAGGCCATCTAGCCTGTAAAGAGACCTGAAAGTTTAAACTTTTCCTTTGACATCGTAAGTAGTAGAGGCTGATGTAGTTGGAAGAGCCAAGAATGGAGGGGGAAGAGCAGAATATTTTACTGTAAAACGGAGACTTACAAATCTTACAGCAAAGCCTTTTCATTTGTGTGACATTAAGATATATGAAAACAAAATGAGACTTTATATGGGTGAGTTCTGTTTTGAAACTAGCTGGATAGCTGTGCAGAACCCCCCGTACAACATTGGATATGCCAAGGGGGGAAAAAAGCATTTGGAAATGTAAACGCAGGGTACGATCTTCTCTAGTTTTACATTCCATTGCGGAGTGATGCTGTAATGTCTTGGCTGATACAGAAATGTTTTCCCAAAGAAATGCCTTGTTCTTTTGTATTAACCCAAATTGGAGAAAGGAATAAATGGCTTTTATAGAAAACATGTATTATAGGAAGGCTTTTGTGAAAAACTGTACTTCTGTAGTCTTGCTAGTATCTTGAACACTTTCTGTGAGCGTTCAGTCCCCTGGCTATGATTGATGGTAGTTCTGAGTAAGACTGTGTGTATGTTGAACAACTGGGAGGAAAAGAGTTCCTTCAAGAATTTCAGTCCTCTTTGAAGCATTTTAGTTAAAGCAAAAGTTGGGGAAATCTAACTGCTCAAGCCTTCTAAAACTGAGCTAGTTCAAGAATTCAGGAAGTATCTTGTGATGTCAGGGAATGCCCAGAAAGACTTGGTGTGAGGTGGTCTTTCTCCCTCTAACTTTCCCATCTGTGATTGTTCCAGTGGTACGTTGGGATGCTATGGCTAAAATCAGACTGTTGACTAGAAGACCTTTCAAGTAGCATCTCCCCTTTTCCCTTCCAGTCTAATTTCAGGAGAGTGAAGTTGGTAACATAGGTTTAGGGGTTTTTGTGTACATGAAGTTTAGGATTATTTTTGCCCACTGTTTCATTTTTATCCTGTTGGCATTTTAATCCAAATGTTAGATTGAGTTGGTAAGGATTTCTGAGCCTGCTGTGCTTCTGGAGTCTTAGTTCATGTCCTGGCATTCTACAGACAGCAGTAAGATGTTTGTTAAATTATAAGCACAGTGACTGTATATTTATGCAACAACTTGCATTCTGAAAATAACAAGGCATTCAATATGTATATGAAGGATGTATGAGCTTTGCATTAGAATGATTTCAGTTAGTGCTGCAGTGAAATCATTAACAGAATGACTAAGTATAGAAGTAGTCGGATTTTTTTAACATAAATTAGGGTTCTTAAAAGGGTAACTTTTAAGCTGAATATGAGAAGTCAAGAAATTTAAAAGACTACAGAAAAGAAAATGTGTGTGATTTCATGGTTATTGAGTATTGTTTTAATAGAGCTGTTTTACATGGGTTATTTTTAATTGAATAACTGAAAAAAAAAACTCTGCAAAAAGGAATTGCTGCTATTAGAAGTTATGTTTCTTAACGTGCTGAGCTACCAGATGCTTAGCAGTAATAACCTTTCCCTGATCTATTGGTTGGACTATAAAGCTTGCATAATAGTGCAGCTCTATTATTAAAATGTAAATTATCTTATAGTTTAAAGGAAATTCCAGTTTTGACACAGTTTATAGTTGTAAATGTGTTTTCAAAAAAGCTGCATTTAAGGAAACAAATACTCTTTCTTTTCCAGTTTAAGATCTGGGGCTTAAACTGGTCTTCATTTAAATCCACCCTGACTGTACACAGACTTTGAGGAATAGCAGCAGACCATCCACGTAATTGCTACTTTTTAAATTCCATTTACATAAAGTGAATATGTCTTGTCTTAATTCCTTTCTGTAAAATGAGGATTTTGTTTTTAATTAGCTGTTAGAGAAGAATTCTGTTGAGATAACAAGTCTGAGATTGAGAGTTGTGGGGTCTGTTCTCACTTTTGTATTAAATTTCTCTCTTGTCTCAAGCATGGTTTGGTTTTGTGGATTTAGTTTTTGTGTTTACAATAGCAGTGTTCTCCCTCACCTCCACCCTGAGGCTGTGCTACTTAATGAAATGGCATATTTTACTGTAAGGGAATTGAAATGAGCCGAGTTGAAGTTAAATGATCTTTAATGTGGAAATTTTAAAAGCAGCAGTTGCTTTGATGTATTGCCTCCTGTTTTGTTTATTCTGCTTCCTTAGAACATATAAAGTTGTTGTCTGTAGCCTTGTCTGTCAGCTAAGGTCTCTTCCCTGCAGCGAGGGCATCTTGCCCTCCATGGGTTGGCTAGCCGTAACGCCGCTGGTGAAGGATCTGCTGTTGCCGATGCTGTGTGCCGAGACTGTGGCATGGAAGTGGTGTGATGCTGTGAGCATCTGAACAGTTTTGATATTGGGTACAACTTAAAGGCTGTTCATTTACAGTGTGGCCATGTGAGAACAAGATTTCTGGATTCCCATTAGTCGTGCACCTCATTGCTGTCTTTCAGATACTTACTCCTTTAATAAGATAACTGATTCTACAGTCATGTTACAGTACAGCTGAACTTCCAGAGTTGGTCAAACTGTTAAATGGAGAGCTCTCCATAGATCACAAAATGTTCTTAACTATTGAGCCGTGTGTGATGGGATGGAGTCTTCAGAAAACTGGCAGAGGAAGTCAAGAGCTCATGAATTGTTTGATTGTGCACAAGTGAAGAACTGCTCCTAATGCTTTGTTTCTTCTTCTTGTGTGTTTTAAAGTATGGGAGGCTCTGGCAGCTCAAGTGTTTCAGATTCCTGCAGTGACCACTTCACCATTGAAAATTGTAAGGAGACAGAGATGCTGAACTACCTCATTGAGTGTTTTGACAGAGTTGGGATAGAGGAGAGAAAAGCACCAAAGGTATACTTCCGTTGAGTAGTTATCAGTGCTGTCACAGACACTCCTTTTACTATTTAGTGGGGAAAGTTGGTGAAAATTGATAGTTGTTTCTTGATGGCTTCGTTGTAGAAATAGATGTATAGAGTTTATAAGGTCCATTTGACTGTTATTAATTCATATTTGAATCACATCTGTTTTGCATCTCTAAGCACTGTTAGAAACTGTCCTTCCCCTTTTGGTTTACTGCATTTTACCCAAGTTCATTCCATGTAAAACATACTTTTGTGAAACCAGCTCCCTATGAGCATTCTATATTGTGCTTTAATCTCTTGTCTCTGGGGAAAAACCAAATAATCAACATTATTTATATATAATCTGAAAGGTTTTTAGCTGGAGTAGTACTACTCTTAGTTTGCACATTATACTCACACTGCATGAATAAAGAATACTATCATATTTCCTGTCTGTTCTGTCTCTGAACACTTCCAGTTTGTATTAAAATAAAGTTATTTTTATCAGATGTGTAGCCAGCCAACAGTTAGCCAGTTACTGAGCAACATCCGATCACAATGCATTTCACATGCTGCTTTGGTGCTACAGGGATCCTTAACACAACCAAGGTAAATAAAGCTGATGTTTATCACGAAAGTTAGACTGCTCTGGGATTTTTTTGTTGGAGCAGGATAAATTTACGTGCCAGAAGTAGTTTATTGCTTTACCATGGGAGGCTGTTTTTCCCACTGATATGTTGGTGGAGAGCAATTTGTGTTTTCTGATTGTGTTTGAGTAAAATCATCCAGGTTAATTTGAACAGATTAAGTGGAGGATTTGAGTTAACCAAGCTGTTTTTTGCCTTACCTCAAGCAAAAACTGTTCTACTTGCAGATTGTTGGGGCACTGCTCCTGTGAAAGTCAGTAATGAGTAGAGCTGCATCTGAGAAACAGTCTTATCAAAACAGTAGCAAAACCTGCTGAAGTGCCATAGCACTTGTTTACTTCAGAGAGGTTACCATAACAGATTTGGTAACGTAAATCTGTGTGTAGACATTCTAGCTACGTCACAACTCTCAGATTTCAAGTGCGGTTAACTAGCAGCCTGTTTAGTTGGAATGGTAATTTTTTAAAAAAATATGTGATTTATTAAAATCTGCATAATTTTATATTTGTGTTTCCAAATGATACTTCTGTAATCTTCAAAGGTGCACCAGTTTTCCACTATGCTTTGAGATTTGTTTTGTCTTTACATGAATCAATGTTGACATCAGAGTAAGTTTTATATATATAATAAGGGAAAAGATACTTTTAAAAAGATCTGAGGGAGCAGTTAAAAGTAATTACTGTATTAATTCAGAAAAGACTAATGTTATGCTCTGCTCTTAATCTGGAAAAACAAACATAAAAAAATGTTGTTCCTTCACTAGCTGAGTTTAACAAAGGGTTTTTTTTATTGGAGAGGAGTAGAGGGGAGAACCAAATACTACACAGAAGCTGTTATTTTTTTCCAGCCTCATTAAACTAAGGTGTGATGTTGGCAGCACAGTCTGTTTCAGAATAACCTTTCCACAAGTAACTTGAGAAGACAAGGTTAGTTACTTCTGAAAGGAGTAGGTGTGTCTACATATTGATAATGTGCTTTCTTGGCACATCCTTAAATGTGATTACTGTGACACTTCTGCAAATACTATGCAAATAATCAGTAGTTTTGGATTTTTATGTTTTTTTAAAATACAAATAAAGGTCATTGCAGCAGCAGTCTTTGCTGGTACCATATATGCTGTGTAGGAACCTCCCATTTGGCTTCATCCAGGAATTGGTGAGAACAACTTACCAGGATGAGGAGGTGTTCAAACAGGTAAGGTATAGGTAAAAAAAGAAATGTTATATTGTACAATTCTGCTACTTGCAATATACAGGAGGGTGGATTTCGAGAGGTTTATTCTGCATGTCACGGTTCTGTATCTGTTACTTCAGGGGCTAGCAACGTGTTAAACAGTTGGAGTTTGTTCTTTTTAAATTCATTTAGCATTTTGTGAAAAAGACCAATTTTCATTGTTTGCTGGTTCTAATTACTAAAAGTGCCTCTGTTAACAATCAGCATACATTTACGTAATGTTGAAGTGAACTGCACAGAACATGCAGGCATGTATTATGGGATTGATCTTGGGTTTTCATCCTTCTGTGCTTCTCTATGAAATAACCTAAAAATGTGTGTGTAATACAGCAATCCTCTATAATCATACTCAGAAAGATTTATTGGTTTTGCTGTCTTTATACTTTATACTTCTTTGCAATTTTTAATAGTTTGCATCTGAAGTGCTAAGAGCATTTTACAAATCCTAGTCCATTAAGTCTTCATATTTTACAGAGGAGATGACTGATAAACATTAGATGGTTTATTCTGTGTGTCAGAGTAGTTCACTGAGGTGATAAAAAATTGGAACTGATGGTAGTGATTAAGACACAAAGCTACCAAACTGCTTCTAGCCTGTATAAAGTTAAAGCAGATCAGTAAGGTTGTGATTATCTCTAATTAGCACTCCTGCAGTATTATGTGACTTAGCTGTGAAGGGGCCTTCAGAATGACATTTGAGCCTTCCAATTTTAAAAAACCTGACATTGGTTAATTTTTTTGTAGTGCAAGTATCTTTTAATAATTTGTATTTCTGTCTGGACACCTTTTAGTAGAGGTTCATGCAACTGAAAGTACATTTAAGACTGTGAAAAAGTGGTTATAGGAAGTGTTAAACGTTACCTGCCCTGGAGGAGAGAACTATTCCTCTAGCTGAAGCAGACAACAACCTCATTATAGTCTTTTCGTATAATATAATTCAGTAATATTTTTGTCTCTTCATAGAAGCAATGCAATATACTTAAAATTCAGTGGGACCTCCTGTTGTAAAATTTCTGTAAGAGTTTATTTCGTGAGGGTATAGTTGTCAGATGTGTGTGATTGGAACTGGCTGATCAGGTGTAATTACTTTTGATTAATAAGTTCCTGTCATGTCACTTCCTCTTTTGTAACAGTTCTTGACTGCTGCTTATTATCTTTACTCTTACCACAGTTCAACTTAACAGCACAAAACCAACTTGCTGACATGAGATGCAAACTTAAAGCTATATTATTACGCCAACTGTGTAGGCAAATACATGATTACCCATTTGGGCAACCAAGTTGTTGGAGTTCTCTACAGAACTTGTGCTCTTGTTGGTGTATATGATACATGTGCTTGCACACATGCATACAGTATCTGCAGCGATGCTGTACGTAATGTGTGTGTGCTTCCACGTGCAGACAACCTGACGGAACACCACCTGGTATTTGTCAGCATGCTGACCTTACGATTTGTCAGCCCCAGCTTGTATCCGTTAGCTTTGGGTCCAAATCTAGATACCCATGTCTCTGGGGCTTTTTGGTTTGCAAAGTAACTGTCTGGAAACAAGTTAGAACACGATTAGGAAAAATACATACAAGTGCTTGGAAAGAAGTTCTTAAGTCATTATGCCCAGGCATCAAGTCAATACGTCACTCACTCTGTATCAAACAAGTTGGGTTTAAGCCTTTAGACCTAACTGATATAAATTTAAATAAAAGGTCTTAATTTTTCTTCTGCGTAACTCGCAGTATTTGAAGAATGAACAGGCACTTCACGCTGTGTACAGCAATAGTGTCGTTTGATTGCTTCCTATTTTTGAACAAAGTAATCTACCTTTGTTTTTTACAGATCTTTATTCCCATCTTACAAGGCTTGGCTGTAGCTTCCAAAGAGTGCTCCCTTGATAGTGACAATTTTAAATACCCCCTTATGGTAAGGACTGTTCATTTCTAGAAGCATTTATTTATGATTAATGATAACTTATGCATATTCTATACAAGATAAAATGTTCTTCAGTGTTTTGGGGATTTCTTTGATTAGTGGATTACTATAAAACTCTATGTTGGAAGCTTAATGTGAAGTGTGAGATGTGTAAAAGACCATTAAATAATATCTAAAGTGTAATGTACAGCATCTGTATAGTGGGATATCCAAATGTTTATATATATATTACTTTTCATAAGATTAATCAAATGGATTTCATGATGCATACTAGCTACAACGCTGTGGATGGTTAAAAAATCCTGCTGAGCTGCTCCCAGTTTAAGTCTGGGAGATAAGGTCCGATATCCATGCCAGTGTTTAGACTCACTTCTGTATGTGGGAAACTAAAATCTATTTTAAACCCAAAATGATTTGAGTTGGTGAGTATTTACTGTAGAAAAACGTTGTAAAGTTCCCTGGCTGAAACGTTGAGAGTTTTATTTTTAGTTGTTTGTGGGGGTTTTTAGAGCGTACTTTAGTCCTAGACCTGCATCCCTCCTCTTGCTTTTATTGACAAAACAAAAAAAGTCTTCTGAAAAGCATGCTTGGCCACAAAAGACCAAGCTAAATTCTCAGCTAAATTGAGCACTGTCAGCTGACACCTTCAAATTTTATGGTCTTCGGCGTATGACGCCCAAAAAGGCTGTTACATTTCAAGTTTAATTTGTACCTCAGGAAATTAGGTGGACTGGGGTGCTACAAATCAAATTGACTAAGTTACTCTGGTACTTTTGCAAAAATAACAATTTTTGCTGGTTCTGTGTTTTCCTCCTCTTCTGTTACTCCCTCCAATGTAAATTGCGAACTGTTACAAATTTGACTGTTGCCTACAAGTAACAGCTTCTTGAAAATTATACCCCATTTTGAACGTCTTGTAGTTGGCACAATGTGCAACAAAAGGCTGGAATAGTAGTTAGTAGCTATATAGTATAATTGAAGAATGAAAACATTATACAGGAGAAGTGGGATATGTGACAGCCTGCAGTATTACTGTGTTTTCAGAATCATATATTATAACTGCTTTCTTTTTTCTATGCTGCAGTTGAAAGTGTGTTAGAGATCTTGGATAGGATTCTTTGTTTCTGGCTTCTGTGTTCATCTGACATTTTTCCACTCTGATTCAAAAGACAAAGGCCTTGGTGTATGTATAGAACAATTGCTCTATTTATTATTGTTACTGACTTTCATGTGGCAGTTCAGGAGTCCAGCAAAGGCATTGTTATGTTCTGAACAAACAATTTGCACAGCTAATTTGTGAAATAAGTGCAATAATTTGCTATCCTGTGAGACATGTTAACTTTTTTGAGACAACTTGGAACAGATGTAAAATCTAAAATTGGAGCAGGGTGCACTCTAGCTCTGTTTGGACGTCCTCACCATTGTAGAAGGTGGAAGTTTTTCCACTGATTAAGGGAAAAAGGTTTGCCTCTTTCAGCTGTTCACCTTAAGCTTGTTATTTGCAGGCAGGTTACTTAAGAATTACCCACAAAATTAATTTTTCTTGGGGTTTCTTTATAGGCACTATGTGAACTTTGTGAAATCAAGTTTGGGAAAACACACCCTATGTGCAGTTTGGTAAGTGTATGCAGTCTGACACACACACACACATACACACACCCCCCCCAAGTTAAAAGACCCATGTAACTTTGGTTTCTTATGATCCACTTTAAGAGTTCTGAAGAACAGTATCAACAGGGGTTACTGTAGTATCTCATGCTAAACAGTAAACCGGTAAAGGGAGTCCTCCCTGAGGATTCAGGAGAACTGGGACAAACGAGACTTGCTTAGATTGCTGAAATATCGATGAGATGTTTCCATTTAGCTGTGAGCATGACAGAATGTTGAAGAATTGAGGGTGTATGGCAAACACTGAAAGGTGACGGTGCAGAGGAAGTAGTATGGCTGCTGTGGCAGCTTTAACTAACTTGCTATTTCTCCTGTTTTCTAGGTTGTCTCTTTGCCCTTGTGGTTGCCTAAATCTTTAAGCACAGGTGCAGGAAGAGAGCTGCAAAGACTTTCCTATCTAGGAGCCTTCTTCAGTCTCTCTGTCTTTGCTGAAGATGACGTAAGTGTTAAAGAAGGATGTTGATAGTTGCATGGTGGGGTCTTTTTGTTTGGGTTTTTTCCCCTTCCCCAATATGTTCAATACATTTGCCAATATTCATTCTAATTTCAGAACAAAGTAGTTGAAAAGTACTTCTCAGGACCTGCCATTACTCTTGAAAACACCCGGGTTGTTAGCCAGTCTTTGCAACATTACCTGGAATTAGCAAGGGTAAGTTTTCTCATATTTGGAGAAAATAAAAGCAAAATATTGTGGGGTTTTTGGTCTTGGCATAGATGAAGAATATAATCTAAAAAAAATAGCTTGTGTTAAACAACAGATCTATTAGGATATGGCTGAAGGGAATTAGCAAAAAAAAAAAATAGTGCTACAAATATTTCTCTTAAGGCTGTAAGCCAATTCAGAAAATATCAAAACAGTTAGTCATGGGTTATAGTTTATGTTAAAGGATGATTAAAAAAATATTTGTTGGATTAGTAGTGTGTGTGTTTGGCTGATCTTCTGAATACATCTTTTCTGTAACTAATGTCGTAACTATTATATGCATTTAAAATTTGCAACAAGACCATAACAGAAGTTGTAGTTAGTTTTGTGGAATTTGTAGAACATAAAAAATACGGAGCAACAGAAAGCAGGAATGTGATGTTGAGAAGTATATGCAACCTGACAGAATGTTTCCTTGAAATTCCAGCAAGAGCTGTTCAAGATTCTACATAGTATTTTACTGAATGGTGAAACTCGAGAAGCCGCTCTCAATTACATGGCAGCTGTTGTCAACGCCAACATGAAAAAGGCACAAATGCAGGTAAATAAAGGGGAAGGGGAATGCTCTTCCTGTCATGCATGGATCTAGTCAGTGCACAAATCGCACTAGATGGCTTGTGCAACGTGACTCTTCAATGGAGGACAACAGAATTTTAAATGCCTGCTACAGCAGGCAAAAAGCCCGGTCATCAGTTATTACGTCTTTGAATATTTTTCCCATTTCAGAAATTGTTTTACCTATTTGATCTATTCATGTTTTTTCTTCTCTTAGTACTGACATGTCAGTTCATTAACAGCCATTCTTGCCCCACCCCCCCCTCAAATCTATGGGAGCTTCATTCCAATCATCTAGGTTTAAAAAAACTTATTTCCCAGCTGCTAAGTTGCTAGACTTTGTGTGGCTTCTGTAAAAGGCGTAATGCAGATAGAAACTGACACAGTTCCAGTGAGACAACAGGGATGTTGTTTTGCCATTGTTTAATTTATGCATTGCACTCGCTTCCTGCGACAAAAATCAGTGTGTGAATCCTGAACAACTGAAGTTTGCATTATTGTTGTCTTTAAGTCCTCTTTTCAAAAGGAAACATTTGGAACTGTTACTAGGAATACTTGTGTGAAATTCCAGAGAAGAAGAAATAGAAACTTTACATTTAAGATAAAAATTATGAATTGAAGCTCAGCAACTATTTGAAACTTTTCTGTTGCTGTCTGTCTCTGTGGCAAATCATTCTTGAAAGAGGCCCTTTCAAATCGTTTTAATTTCTTAGGTCATCTTCTTCTGTTTGTATTTTTGTTTAATGTTCTTGAGAATGACTGCTTGAACCACAGAGAAAGGTAAAAAAAAAGTGATCTTCCTGTTATCACAAAGGTCTCCTTACACATCCGCATTCTTCATGATTTCTCCCTTTTCTTGAACTTGCATAATTTTGTTAAATACTGTTGAAACAGCAAAAAATACCCTTGTACTTACACGCTTATGTCTCCAACTGTTGACTTTCTTACCCCACAGACAGATGATCGTTTGGTATCTACAGATGGCTTTATGCTCAACTTCCTATGGGTACTACAGCAACTAAGTACGAAGATAAAGCTGGAAACTGTTGATCCCATGTACATATTTCATCCCAGGTGTCGTATTGACCTCCCAACAGATGAGACCAGAGTGAAAGCAACAATGGAGGATGTTACAGCCTGGATTGCTGAACTTTGTGAGTATTCTGATTGAGCTATGTTGCGCATTTACTATACCTTCCCTTTTTGATACTGGAGGTACGTGGAAGTAAGTGATTCCAGCAAATAATTCTTCTGTTCCTGAATGCTTTTTTTTTTTTGATGCTGTTTCTCTTGTTTTAAAGACAGTTAAGTTCAAGGTCTTGCCCCTAGCTAAGGCAGTTCATTTTTTAATTTATTCACATATACTTCTTCTCTTGGTTTGTTTTCTAGGCAGGGATCCGTCTCCATTTTCTGAGCCGAAATTCCCAACAGAATGTTTCTTCTTAACCCTGCATGCCCATCATCTCTCAATCCTGCCAAGCTGCCGTCGGTACATACGTAGACTGCGGGCCATCAGGGAGCTCAACAGGTTAGAAGTTGTTAATTATCTAGTGCATCTGATAGTCCTAGCATCCTGGCAATGTGCTCTTCTCACCATGATGGCAAGTCCTATCAACTTAATGACATTAGAATAATAACTTGGGTGGAACTGTTCCCGAGTATAGACTATCTTAACTATTTCTCAAACTGCTGCTTTTGGCCCTTATGGATTTTTCCTTGTGTTGAGGGACTGTGGCTAGAACCAGGGATTCTGATAATAGTGGGATGGAGGATATTGGTTGTGCAAAGGCGGCTCAAAGTGGTGAGGAGTCCATTTTATTTAAAAGATAATTCAACTGTCTTCAGAGCATTTTAGGATTCATGACATTACTTAACGCTGTTTATGTTAACTTCATCTGTGGTGTGGTTGATGGTGTGTGGACATCAGTGCCTTAGGCTCTCCTGATAATCATGTCATTGTAGATGACTTGTGATTTCAGAAACAAGGCCTTGCTAGTTGTGCCTGAGCTGTTTTGTATGTCCGAGAAGATACTTACCTTTTCCCCCTTGGCTTCTGAGGTGGGATAACTTGTACTCTAGGGGCAGGGGGAGGGAAGCCTTCAGCAGTAAACTCTTAATATTGTTGATGTACATGTAATTCAGCACGTGGTTTACCATTTAAAAAATTACTTTAAAAAGTTAAGTTGTTGACATGACAACACTGCTCTTTTCCATTTCTCTTTGCATAAATTCAAATGGACTTTTATAGTTGCTAAACCTCGAAGAATACTCTGTTAAAATTAGAACAGATTATTGTATCATCACTATTTTCCATTGTTTATAATTGCACTCATTGCATTGGCAGTAATTCATGAGCCCATTACACGATTTTTGGATTGCATTCGTTGTGATTTCATCTTTAACTTTTTAAAGCACATGCAGGCCAAGAACCTGGGAAGCTCCAGAGAGTGGAGCAGGAAGAGTCAGTATATTTCAATGAGAGAAATATTTTCATATAAACAGCCTGTGGATTACTTGTAAATAAGCCATACCTTTGGCTTGGAAAAGGAATTGCTTCTCTTTCCTTATTTAGAATTGTCACAAAGGAGTTGCTTATGCAGCAATCCTGATCTAATGGTACTGAGTGAAGAGTTCTTGGCTTTTACTGAGATCAATAGCAGCTTAGTGTTCAGCATTTTCCATGAATTGCCTGGTTGCTTGCAACACTGGGCAATGTAATTAGATGTTGGTAATAAAGACATTACACTATTTACTTTTCTGCTACAGGCAGAGGTTGATGTGGAATAGAATTTGTGTTTAAAGGGGGATGAAAAGGGTCAGTATTCATATAGTTCAGTATATTGAGTTTTGTTCTAATCAGCTACCCTTCCTAAAAAGCATTATGATATGGCAATATGTAGGATTTTTTTAATGTAAATGGTGTGTGTTCTATTCTGTAGGTCAGAGTGAGAAGATGAGGAAGGGAAGGGAAGTAACATCAACCACCTGGATTTACTGGCCCTTATGCTGATGGGGAGACTATAGAATATTCATATATTGTACTCCTCTGCAAACCTGAATTTTATGGGGAGTGGAGAATGAGAAGGGTAGAACAAAACTGCAAATGCTCATTCACAACAGTGGAAAGTGGGAAGACAGACAGGATGCAGACCTGCAGATTTCTTGGGAAAGGGAAGGTGTTTCTAACAAGTCCTGTTGTTAGCCACCTCTTTCTTCCTTAACCGATTTTCATTTTCCTTTCTGATATTAGAAAATGAATTATATGTCTAAATATCTCTTTAACTGGACAACCCTTCCTTGTGTTAGGGTTATTTTTGGGGTTAATGACATACTTTTAACCTTCCTTTAGAGTGACTGCAGACTTCAGTGTGAAAAAAGGCAAATGCTTTTTAATATAGTGGATAAATATTTTTTTTTTCAGTGTTCTGTTCATCTGGCAGCCGTGTAGGCTTGAGCTGGTGTATGTAGTGCCTTTGAATGCACACTGTGCAGATGTTCAGTCTGTATTTACAAAAGCAATTTATTTTTCTTGTTATGATGATGGGTAACTTGTATGAAAATGATTAGCTTTTTTCCCCACTTCTCAATATTTCCTTGGTATTTAGCAGATAAGTAGGTTAAATGCCTTGTAGATGGCAGTACATATCCCCTCTGTCATGATAACCAATCATTGCATATGGTTTTCAGGACTGTTGAAGATTTGAAGAACAATGAAAATCAATGGAAGGATTCTCCTCTGGCTACCAGGCATAGAGAAATGCTGAAACGTTGCAAGACACAGCTTAAGGTTTGTAAGTGATTCAGTTCTCAATTAAATGCCTTTGTCAACCTCTCCGTATGTTTACTTTGTGTCTTAATGTGTAAATGCAACTTCCTACTGATGATTCTTGGAAACAGTGATTTTAAATCTATGAACCATGTGAGTACTGCACTAAATGGTAGTTGTGTTATAATGTATTAATGGTGACTTTAAAAGTCAAAGTAGCACCAAGATTAACTTGGGTAGCATTACTCAGAAAGAAGAAAATACTGGTTTTATGGGAGAGAGAGCAAGCAAAGGGATTGTGATTTGTTCAGGGGTAGTTGTGTGTGCACATTCCATGCCCAGGATGGAGATGCAACTCTCAAGTCTCTAATCTCATGTGTATTTCTTGCAAAGATAAGTATGCTGGTGTCCCCTCTTTTGAAGGTCTGTCCTGCTTAAGTTTCTCTAGTATAAATGGGCACAAATTTCTGAGCTGTATCAATCTTTTGATCACTTCTGTTATCTCTGTTTCTTTTGTTGTTCCCATAAAGCTTTTAAAAGGCTCCTCTGTCCCTGCAGCTCTGAATTGTGTGTGTGATTTTCTTGATATATTAGGGCTTAAGCGCCCCATTTTCTTCAAATAAGAGCATATTTTAAGACACCATTGTATAGTTGTCATAATTCACAGATATATTGACTAGCTTGGATAGGCTTGACCTTCCTTTTATGTTGTCTTGCCCTGGATTAGTTTTTGTATGTGTGTTCTGCAGAAACTGGTGAGGTGCAAGGCTTGTGCAGATGCTGGTTTGCTGGATGAAAACTTTCTCAGGAGATGCCTGAATTTCTATGGCATGGTGATACAGCTGATGCTTCGCATTCTTGACCCTGGCTATCCCAAGTGAGTGTGAGGATTATCTCTGTAAATTGTATCAAATATATTTCAGATCACATTAGATACCAGTTATAGAACTTAAATTTTAAAATTTTTTTAGTGTCTGCTTTCTTATGTGATTGTTACTTTGTCAATGACGTACATAGTTTAAGGTTCAGTTATGGGGGTAGGGAGCAGCCCTTGGGTATGTTTTAGTACACTTGAAGTACTGGCATGAATTTCTAAAAATTCAGTTTCAGAACTCTTGTAAAACACTCCCATAGGAGAATTCTGTAAGAAAGCTTGTGACACTTTCTACTTCACCCTGCTATTTTACTGTCCTGTTTGTTGTCTCTTATTTTACAGCATTAAATTGCCTTTAACTCCTGAAGTTCCGAAGGTATTTGCAGCATTGCCGGAGTTTTACGTGGAAGATGTTGCTGAATTTTTATTTTTTATTGTACAGTAAGTAAAGTTATATCTAAAGGAAATTTGTACTGCCACTTACCCCCATAACAGGTGGCATGCACATAAATTTAGGGTGTGAAAGTAGTTTCCTAGCTTAGTCTCTTTTTTAATAGCACCCATAAGATTATGGCATTGGTAGGCAACGAAGTACGTACAATGCCTAGGTGAGCTCCAGAGTCCCTTCTAATCAGACTTTTTTATTGGAAGAAAGTTGAGGGTTTTTTGGCTCCCTCCCTGCGAGAATTTTCTTTGTGGTTTGGAGTGAGACTTTTGATCTCATTATGTTAAATTATCACTAAAAGAATATTTTTTTTAAAGTTGTAGCTTAATAAGTAGAAAATTCCCCCATTTATGAATTTTCTGTGATGAAATGCATTTGTGTTTTAGCAGTTTAGATGGGCATGAATACTACTCAGATGTAATGCGAGTTCTGAAGCTGGTCACTTTCTTGCTGAAAATTTGCCCTCACATTCAGGCTTCACTGTGTTGCATGATGAGATGTTTGCTTTTGCCTTCCTGAGGTGCTGTTATAGTGGTACTTCATAGAAAATTTGCTAGTATACCCAAGAAAAGAATATGATAGTTTTTCACACTAAAATTCAGCTTCAAGCGAACAGGAGGCAAAACCTTTTGGAAGAGTAAGAATCTAGTTTCTGTAGAGAAAGATGGGAAATTGTGATACAATGACTGTACTTTATGGGTTGCTAATTAGTGATCTGAACTTACTTGCTGTATATGTGGTAAATCTTCTGTAGACAACATGAGGTTGGGGTTTTTCATTTTGTTTTGCTTATCCACCTCTTCTCAGATATGCTCCTCAGGTGCTTTATGAGCCCTGTACTCAGGACATAGTGATGTTCCTTGTTGTGATGCTGTGCAACCAGAACTACATCCGAAATCCTTATTTAGTAGCCAAGCTGGTGGAAGTGATGTTCATGACAAATCCAGCTGTTCAGCCCCGGACACAAAAGTTCTTTGAAATGATTGAGAATCATCCTCTCTCCACTAAATTGTTAGTTCCCTCCTTGATGAAGTTTTACACAGGTAAGTGCTTCAGCTATAGCTCATTGAGTGTACAGTAAGCAATGAGTGTTACAAGACAAAAGGCTGTGTTAGTTGTAACCTTTCAAACAAACAAACAAAAAAACCCCTAAAACCAAGAAACCCACCTAAAACCCAGGTAGATCTTGATCTTGGGTCTTGTAAAGGTGAGGCTTTGTACTCAGGAATCAGGGGAAATAATGGCATTACATGGAACTTTGAGAATTCTAGCATTTCCACAAGCTGCTGTGCACCAACAACTCTAGCGCTGTAGATTCTGGCCATGGTTTTTGTCCTGTTTAGATTCCAGACTGGAAGTTTTTTTCTTTGCTTTGTAAGGGAGTAGGAATATTGGGATTTTAAAACTTCTGACTGTGGTTTTGCTAGTCCTGTAGATTCAGATGTTTCAAAAGGGGTTTGCACTCATAGAAAGAACTATTTTTGTAGTGTTCCTAGAGTTCCTATTAGTGAAATTTTAGGCTGTGAGATGAAGAGCAGTGTTTTGTTTTCCAGGGTTTTTCCTCAGCAGTGAGGTTAGTTCTGGATTAGAACATGGACTGTGCTGCTTCTTTTAATGAGGATTAAGATGGAGACTTCTGAATGGGAAGCTTGGTGCTTGAAGCCCATGCTATTGGAGGCAGCAGGGGAGAGATGTAGCGTGTTGCAGGGCAGTCCTGGTGGGGAAAGAGTTTTGTTTGATTCCAGCTCTGGTATCTGTTTTCTTTTCAGATGTTGAACATACTGGAGCCACTAGCGAATTCTATGACAAGTTTACGATCCGCTATCACATTAGCACCATTTTCAAAAGCCTCTGGCAGAATATAGCTCACCATGGTACATTTATGGAAGAGTTCAAGTGAGTAAGAAATTGTATATAGCGCTGCTTACTGTCATGCAGGCTGCTCAGACAATGACCCGAGGAGGTCATTACCATTGGGAATGGGTGATGCTGCTTTCCATTGTATTTTAAATGGCAACCCCTTCCAGTAGAACTGGAATGTATCTAAAGTGAGCTCTGGACACCACCATCAACTTGGCTTGGGGAATGGGATCATTACTTGAAATATACAGTGCAGAAGGAGTGTTGCTGGGATTGCAGTCTGGTCTGCACACCCATCTACTCTGCCGTGATAACTGTGTTTCGATGTTTTCAGCTCTGGGAAGCAGTTTGTTCGCTACATCAACATGCTGATAAATGACACCACTTTCTTGCTGGATGAGAGTCTGGAGTCCCTAAAACGTATCCATGAAGTGCAAGAGGAGATGAAGAATAAAGAACAATGGGACCTGCTGCCCAGGGTGAACAGAGCTGTTTTTCAAAGTGCCCTTTACTTATTTTTAAATTTTTAATACAAGACCATTAAAAAAACTTTTTAATAAGGGGCAGCAACAAAGAACTGCTTGTGAGAAGCAGTTCTCAATGCTTTTTCTTGCTGCCGGTATGGCCGTGGTCACTCTGGATGACGTTCTGCAAAAAACATCATTCTGCGTAGCTATGTTGTGGCTGGCAAAGAATGTGGTGCGAAATGGAAATAGTATCAAGTTTTAAATTACTCTGCATGTAATTCTAAGGGCAGAAATTGAGACTTAAACCTTCCCGAAGGAGGTTTTGGAAGATGCTCGCCAGTTGAATTGATGTCAAGGAATAGAAGCTTTTATTTTGTTAATGCATTGACTCTGCGTAGATTCGATGCAGACAGTCCTACTCCTCAGACCTTAACCTGATTAAACAATGATTGTTTGTGTTGAGCCATCCATGTCAAGTATTTCTATTTTAAGATTACTGATTTTAAAAAAAAAAAAAAAGCTTGAAAAGAAAAGCTATAATGATCTTGTTTAACTTATTCTGGTTTGCTCTTCTGAAGCCTTTCTTCCTGTTTGTGCCTATTAGCAGGGTAAAGCCATTACTGTAGTGACAAAATGAGCTGGTACATCATCTACAGATTGTTCCAGTGTGGAATGTTTATGACTTATGATGGTGCATAAATTAGAGAACTTCACTTGACTCTCAGATCCCAGGCTGGTTTTGAAGTATTGGCATTTGGATGGAAAGGAAGCATAACCCAGTTTTGCAGCTGTGAGGAGCAGTTGCAGGATGTAAACAGACTTGATAACCATGAAGTCCTGTGATATCATTTGCATTCATTATTTTAGTGTTGCAGAATTCTGGAAAATTGGTGCAGGCTTTCATATTGGGTAGTAAAAGCAAGCTGTACCTTAAAAAAATGTATTTCATCTGGATTTAAATTGCTGTCTGTTCTTTTGTCTGTCTAGATCATGTTAGCATTATCGCTGTTAAGGTTTTGATTGCTGATGATGTAGGAAATTCTGTGGACTTGTAACCACTGGCTGTTTATTTTCTAGGATCAGCAACAGGCTCGGCAATCACAGCTAGCTCAGGATGAGCGTGTGTCTCGTTCATATCTTGCTCTGGCAACAGAAACTGTTGATATGTTCCATATCCTTACCAAGCAGGTTCAAAAGCCTTTTCTCAGACCTGTAAGTCCTGCTCAGAATGAACTTGTTTTCTAGCTTCTCTAACACCTCTGCTGTTGGATAATAACTTGGAAATGTTTGGTAGCCCTTTGTTTCCACTCTCCTCCCCTTTCTCCCACTCACTGAAATCTAATTGCTGTTGAAGTTACTTGATGCTAAGAGCACTGCCTGAGTCACTGAGATAGTGTGATGCTTCTAGACAGAAGCTGTTTGCATGATATTGTTTTTCTAAATCAGAAGCATGCATAGAGAAAAAATGCTTCCTGCAAGCCTACAAAATGATAATTTTATTAGTTAATATTTCGTGATCTTTCTGTATGCAAATCTAGTGATAAACTTCTTTATCATTGCCTTCATGCTGTCATCTATGTTTTACTTTGGTCTTGTAGGAACTTGGACCACGATTGGCTGCTATGTTGAACTTTAACTTACAGCAACTGTGTGGCCCCAAGTGCCGTGACCTGAAAGTTGAAAACCCTGAGAAATACGGGTTTGAACCAAAGAAGCTGTTGGACCAACTGACTGACATTTATCTACAGCTAGATTGTGCTCGCTTTGCTAAAGCAATTGCTGATGATCAGGTGAGCTCCAAAAAGATGAGAGGGGGAAGGGCAAAAACACTGTGGACACAGGACTTTGCAGAATACTCTGGAAGAGTTTCATCTTACCTGTATGCTGCCACCCAGTTTCCATCACATATGCTTGTGATAAGTTTTCTTTCAGCAGATCATCTCTGTTCATATTGTCTGCCCTTTGTAGATGGGTATGTTTTCCAAGTGTTTTGCAAGCCTATAGACAGATAAGTATCTATAGCACTTCACACATCTAGGAAATTTCCTGAGCATTAGATGCTTTTTAGCTACAGCTGCACTGTAAACTTGCAGAAGTACGTTGTCCTAATTTTGCAAGTGGTAAAACTGAGGCATACTGAAGAGTTTTGAGTCCCTCCCCCTTCTTCATCAAGAACTTGTGAAATGGGCAGAGGTGGGACTGAGTGTGAGCCTCATCTAACAGTCCAAAGATCATTCTCTAGTCTAACAGTTTCCAAACTGTATTCCCTTTATATCACTTTACTAATTGACTGTGTAATAAAGCGGCAAAACACAGCATATATGGGACAAAGACACCTTTGAACTCCTCATGGTAGTACTCAGAGCAGAAGTTAATTCTTAAGGTAGATAAGCTATCCCTCATGTCTGGTTTTTGTAAAGCTGACAAACTACTGAATCACATCTGTCTGTGTCTTACAATACAAACTTTTTCAAAATCTACAGAAAAAAAATATTCTCAGTGGCTACTTGAAATTCTAGTGGAAGCTGACTTTTGCATGTCTAGTGAAGCAGAGGTATCAGAGTGACTCATGATCTTTTTTCTGAATTATTTAAGTTCTGATAATTGCAGATAATATTGGTTAACACTTCTGAAACAGACCTTATGTGTTTGCATGTGTATAACGAGCATGCAGTGTGGGGTTTTTTTCTGCTGTTCAGTGTGTGTGTGTGTGTATATATTAAAAAAAAAAAAGTGAGGATGTTATCCATCATTCATTCACCAATAGCAGCCATGGCAAAATGCACGGTACTGACAGAGGGATTAAAAAGAAAGAAGCCTTCTGGCGTGGAAACTGGAATAAAGCTTAATTAACAAAGTGGCCCTTCATGAAAAATGGTGGTGGTAGCGTGTTGAATAGTATCTTGGAAACTGTCAATGACAGGAAAAAAACACCAAGGATAAGCACAGTTGGTTAATGGCTACTGGTATTAGGAGAAAAAAAACCCAACAAACCAAAACAAACAAAAAGTTGCTTGATCATGGCAGGGTCTCGCTAAAGCATTTTGATACAGCTCCCATTTGCAAATCCTAGCACGTATTAGAATGAATCTGAAAACATTTATAAAGCCCCGGGCGTATTGCCATGGTTGTTCTCTTTGGACTAGAAAGGAGTTTGGGTGGGCACTGTGTGTCCTAAGTAGCGAGTAGTATTTCTTAGTGGAATGTAGTGTGGATGGAAAGAAGTAGGGCTGTGTTGAAACGTTTAAAATCCCTAAGGAAAATAGAAATCTGAGAGACTTGGTGTGTTTTGTTTTGTCATTTAATTCAACTTTGCACTGCAGTGTAAATAACGATGTTTATTAAAAGCCTTATATCAAAACATGGCATTGTGCATTATGCCATGTACCATAAGCAGCTTTCAGAAGTCCCTGCCTAACTTTTTATTTTTTTTTTTACATGAAAGCAATGCTTGCTTCAGTTGAAACTACAGGATGTGCATTTGGTCTCTTTCATACTGTGTAGTTGTACCAGTTGGCAAGCTTCCAGCAAGTATTAGCTCCCTCTGAGTTGCCTTACTGTATTTGCAACATCATGGAGTAGGGTGTTTTTTTGGTTTTTTGTTTGGATTAGGAGAAAGAATCACTTCTTTCCTAGTACTGCCTTGCACGTTATCAGAGAAGTTAAGAATCAAATATACCTCTTCATTTTATGCTGTATTTTCACCCAAGACTTGTAAGAACAAGAATACAGACAGGAGCAGCAAGACAAGATGTTTTGTCTTAAGAACAGTCCTAATAATTATAGTCAGTCTCTCTGAGTTTCTTACTTATTACATGAGGTGATGATACTTTTTTTTTTTTTTGTTCTGAACAGTTCTACAGTAGTGATGACCCGTACAAAACCCATAAATCTCTCCCAAAGTTGACATTTTGGTCCTAGATGAAATGTTATCTTCGTACTACTTTTGTCTGATGTAATGTTGAGGTTTTATTGATCCATCTTTCTGAAGTCTTAAAAACGCATTAAAAGATCTTTAGAAATTTTATGGCACATAAGGATACAACAACTCAGCAAAGTTTTCTTTTGAATGCTTTGCTTGTAGAGGTCCTACAGTAAAGAGCTCTTTGAGGAGGTTATCTCAAAGATGAGAAAGGCTGGAATCAAGTCAACCATAGCAATAGAGAAATTCAAACTGCTGGCAGAGAAAGTGGAGGAAATTGTTGCCAAGAATGCCCGCGCAGAAATTGATTACAGCGATGCTCCAGATGAATTTAGAGGCAAGTTGAGTTTTCAAAATACTGAGTTCTTTTTGGAGAAGAGGAATTCGTTTTGTTACTTTGATTTTAAATTAGTATGTATTAATAACAATTATGTATTGTTTATGAAGCCTTGCATCCTGCTCTATTTCAATTAAATAGTTAAGTAAACATAGAGAGCTCAGTTTCTTTGTTTTTTCCCTGGGATTGTGCTGTCCATTTCCTATCCATGTTTTGCTTATGTGTACTTTTAAAACAGAAAAAAACCAAACAAACAAAACCACCCAAAATCTGAAAATAGGGTGAAAATAGCTAATGCTTAGTCCCAATTCAGAAAGGGAAAAGCAGTATAAAAGCCAGAGTCTGCTGCTCATTTTACCATTTTCCGTAACTTCAGCAATATACCTGGTTGGGGACCCTGAATATCAGTTCTGCGCTGTGGTTTTGTATGCAGATAAAATCTGTAGCTGTTGTCCTTGGTTTAATGAGGAGACCCTTGTGCCCTCAGATCCACTTATGGACACTCTGATGACTGATCCTGTGAGGTTGCCATCCGGAACTATTATGGACAGGTCAATCATACTGAGGCATCTGTTGAATTCTTCCACTGATCCTTTCAATCGTCAGACGCTGACAGAAAATATGCTGGAACCAGGTAGGCATTTAACAGTCAGCAACGGAACTGTTGACTGGGGGAAGCGATTTGTGTGCAGCTTGTTCTGTATATTTACAGAAGATGGCGTTGAGGCCACAGTAGAGGTTCGTTCATCTCAGCTTGCACAGAAAAGTTCATTCTTTCTCCCTTCCCTTTCTATGGGGGAAAAAGCCCCACATACTTGCCTTCATAACCACTGAACTGAAGGAAGTTACTATGGTGGGTAAATGAGTCATTCATTTACTCAAAGCTGTTCAGAAAATACACTGATAGAGAAGAAAATAGTAGTTAGATATTCCTGATCGGGTTTCTAGAAAATAAATTGCTGTTGGTCATTAAGAGCTTTCTTATAGTAGTATTACTCAGTAATTTAACTGCAAGTTAATAATTCTTTTTTTCTCTTTTTTACACTATTAGTGCCAGAACTTAAAGAGCAAATCCAAGCCTGGATGAGAGACAAGCAGAATGCTGACCATTAAAAATTCCCTTGCAGTGCACGCCAACACCAATGGGAAGAAAAGGGCGTGGGCTGTTCTGGTAATAGTGGAGCAGATACACTTTGAAAGCTGTTGATGGGATTAGCACGCCCACTGGCACTGACTTGCTGTAGTGACCAGAAGCATGTGGACAAGGAGAAAAGCGGCTTAATTCTTGTACATATATTTAAGTGATAATGATGGTCAATAACATGGAGGACAAGCTAGGAAGTTGCTTATGTTACAAAACTGTCCTTCAATATGTCACGTTTTGGAGTTTTTACAGCTGAATTATTTTAGCAGAAATGAATGGATCAGGGCAGCATCCCTTCAACCTTATTTTTTACAGCCAGATATCCGTTAATTTGATTGTGGTTAGAACCTTGGACGTTTTGCTGCTAAAGTAACTTTTCTTCCTCTTTCCCTCCCTTCTTTCTCTTCCACCCATCAAACCTGCACTGCTGACTTTTTTTTTGTAATGCAAAAAAAAAAAATCCCTGTGAAAAACAAAATCATTCCCCTGCCCTCAAAAGAACATATTCTGTGCGATAACTGTGCCTGCAACAAAGTGTTAATCTCGGGATCGTATTTTTTATATTACACATATTTGCATATTTGGTTTTTAATTGGTGTTAGACACAAGGATAATCTAAAAAATGCAAAGCCTTCACACATGGATTTTAATTCCTCTTCTTTGGAATGTCCCTTTTCTTTGTGTTTATCTAGATGCTCTGGTATTTTTGAAAAGCCTTGAGGTAGGACTATGTTAAAACAGCTGCCATGAAAGAGATGCTTGGGAATACCAGGATTTCAGTGACTATTTAAAAATTAAAATTCATTCTTTCAATGCTGCAGATATGATATATGCTAAATGACAGTTCTGAGCCATTAGAGCTTGTCTGCAGAGAGCAGATCCTTTTATTCTTAGAGGCTGCAGTTTGGGGCAGGGGTCATTTTTTTTATGTTGCATACCAATTTGTATCCATGGCTTGGCCTTACCAAAGCAGAAAGGGTGCAGGAAATGTAGAATTACATTTTTAAGAAAAAAAAAAAAATATTCACAAACATTTTTGTATTACTGCCCCCTGCATATGATACTTGAATTTCCTTTTTAAAAAGGATTTGAAACCAGTGTTTTAAAATTAAGTCTGAAAAAAGGTTGTTCTTTTATTTGTTTTTCGCTGTGTCTTCTGTTCAGTTCCTCTCTTGAACTACAATAAATGATACACACTCACACAAAATGTTTCCTTTTGTCTTTCCTTTAAGTGTGTCAGTAAAGTATAGAAAATACAAATTGTTGGGCGCCTTTGTTAAGGTTTGCTGACAGTGATTTCAGATTTAGAGGTAGTACATTATGTGAAAAATTCCTGTGCACACAGATAGCAGTAATACTTCAAACTACTGAATGTTCCCAAGTGGGTGACTCTTGTACCTATTCATAGCTACGTGACAGTTGGTGCAGGCTCCAGGGGGAGTTTTGGCTAGGTTATATATAATCCAGTGCTGACCTTTGAGATGTGCAAGTAATTCGAAATTAAAATGTGAAGAGGTAGTGGGTTTGGGGTTTGGGTTTTTTTGGGTGTTTTTTTGTTTGTGTTTCCCCCCTGCAGAGAGAGAGAGAGAGAGAGTGTGTGTGTGTGTTCTCCAGGGGTGGAAGGAAGATTCCAAAGTTTGTGCATGCATGGACTGTTGGAACAGAGGAGCTTGTGTGACTGGTTTAATAGTTCCTTAACCCTTCACTCACTCCTTCCATAAATTCAAATCCCCTTCTGAAGTCTGCTATGCTTTTATCTGCAAGCTGGCATTCGCCATCCACATCTGTCATGGTTTCTGAATGTGTTAGAAGGGCACGCAGGGAGCTATAACTTTCTAGGTGTGCTTTCTTTTTTTTAGTGAAGAGGTAATTACTCTCTACATGAAGAAGAACTCTGAAATGTTTCACCTTATTTTTAAGGGTAATAGTGTGAAATCTCTAGAAACATCACAGAACTTATGCTTCATATGATGGAGGGCAGCTGTTCAGCAGTGTGTTTTTTGGTTTGGTTTTTTTTTTTTTACTGGGGGAGGATTAAACTGCTATGGTTTCACATTATGGTTTGGTTTTGTTTTTGCAAGTTAATATCAAACAGCTTTTACTTTTCTTGACAGACTATGCATGTATTGGAATGATGGAAGAAATGCTTTCTTCTGATTTTCTTCAGCTATCGCAAATAAGACACACCACCACCTTCTGTAAATAAGGATGCTGTGGAATCAGTGAGCAATGTTATAAAATGAGAAGAGCACAAGCAGAAATAATCCATCCTTAAATGAAAAAAAGCTGGCTGCTTAAGTGTAGCCTGTACAGGGCCTGAGGTCTGCTGTTCTCTAATTTTGTCTCACATTTGAAGTGTTATAACTAGTATCAAAGAGTTGTGACTGTAAACGTTTTACCAGAAAATCTGTATGGAACTAGCTCTTTAATACAACTATAAAATGAAAATCCTATTTTTTTAATTTTTCTTTTTATTCCATTGTACCAACTGGAAGACTTGTTTGAACAAACTGAAGATGTTTCCCTTAACCTTGACTGATGGGGAAATAGAAATATTTACATTTGGTGTAGGATGTATTAAGACAGAAACTGAATTTTTTATTCTGCCATCATATCAGACTTTGACCTGAGGAATATAAATAGCTAAGTGCATTACTGAACTGTTTTGTCTAATTATGGTATACATTTATCATTTGAAAATGTATCAATGCAGGTATTACGGAAGACATGAAGGCTAACATTAAGTGGCTAAAACAATTTTATCTGGAGAACTAGTGTCAAGTATTTCAAAGGTGTGAATTCAGACAAACACTCTCCTGAATTCATTGTTCATGGGCAGAATTATGAAATGTATTTTAATACAAGCAACTGAAAGTGCCATTATATTGCTGTCATCTTGGTACAAAAGTGATTCAAAACCCTGTCTTTCAGTGGGTAGTGGACATTTGAGTAACTGAAAAGGAAAGCTGAAGTTAGTATTGGATTAAGAATAAACCTCCCATAAAAGCATATCAGTTGTGTGACAGTTAAATTCATACAAAAACATTACCTGCTGATTTTTGTGATTTCCCTTCCCTCCACTAAAGTGTCCAATCCAACTGTAACTTTATTACAATAGAGACTTTATATTAAAAGATCACAGAAATTATCAATTGATCAAATTATCTTTGACATTGACATGTATCTGCAGATAATCTGAATGGCTTTCAGCTGTGACTTGTTCATCCTAGGAATGACTAATTTACATAAATGTTGCAAAATGTGCTTTTCTTTGAAAATTTGAAGTCACAAGATTGTATTGTTGGTCTCTTCTTGCCCTCTAGGAATGCAACTAGAGCATTTACTAGGGCAAGTGCTGATGTTACAGCAATACAATTCAGTACAATTGATTCTATTATATCACAATCTACACTTATGTAATAGCACAATTTACATCCCTGTCAACTATTCCCTGCTGGCAGCAAGGACAGCCTAATTCTGTTAATAGCAGGATGAGGATGCTGCTTTAGCCAGCAGCAGATTGACTCTTAACAATCCCTAGGAGCACTGCACTACAATGTAGCAGTCATCATTATCGCTTAGCTTAAACCTACCCTCTCCCCTGTATTTAAACAGGCTTCCCAATTTCAGGTAGTGTATTTCAGTGATCTGATAACCAGCTGTATTTATTTGTACCATATAAATGCAAGAAGTGTTTTTAAAATTTTTTTTTCACAGTACTACTACTTCCTTTCATTCTGGTATACTAATGCTCAAGGACATGTTTATTGTGCTAGAGACCTTCATTATGTGAATATTTTCTTGAAAAGAAATGTCTAAATTCTAGTTTTAAATGCACACGTGCTTGCAGGGAGTTGAATCTGTTTCTGCTGTTTTGTGGGGTTACATGGTATTGATCAGAAACATACAAAAGGAGTAAGACGGGTCCCTTTCCTATAAGGGAATGGACACATTTCTTTACAGAGAAATCACTGGTAGAACATTGCAGTAGAATTGCACTTCAGTACATTTTTTAGTAAGTTAATTATAAATTACCTAAGGAGACCTGACTTTCAAAAATGGTATTGAGAAGGCTAGTCTAATTAAATGGAGATAAAATGCTTAAGTTATATAATTAAAAAGGCATCACAACCAGCTAGATGACTGCTTTAATACTTGACCACTTTTCAACTCCATATGTGGATATTTAAAGGGGAATTTTCCTCTTGTCTCCTGTTGCAGTGAGTGACCTCCGTGATGCTATGCAGGGTATGTCACATACCCTTTACCATTTTCATCCTTAATACTTAACCAGACTTTCTCTGGACATTTCCAGATTTTTCAAGAGACTGTAAGCAAGCAACTGAATGAACATACTGGATCTATCCTATCTGAGTACTCTCCAAGTCTGGACATAAGACAGTGATGCAGGAACTATTGTTCTGAAGAGACTCTACACCAACTTTGCTGAAGCAAAATTAATCACATTGTCTGTTACTCTGAAGGACTACAGCACACACCCAGTATTCTGACAGTTTACAGAGATTTTTGAAACTGGTTTTGGTTTTTGAGGTGGTTTTTTTGTTGTTTTTTTTTCTCCAGAGAAATTATAGCTGACCTAATTCTGCATGGCCCTAGATAGAAGTTAGCACAGTTATACCACACTAAAAACATCCCTGAATCACATGTCCCATCAATGGGAACTCTTCCAAAATTCAAATAATGGTATTTTCTAGGACATAAGAAAGGCACTTATTTTTACATTGTTGGTTCTGTGGCAGGATTTCGCTACCCACCACAGTTCAAGCATGTATTGTTAAGCTTTTGCATCCATCGACACAGCTGCTGATGCGGTGCATTTAGTGAGATGGGTTAGGGAGAAAAGCCACTTTTCACTTAACTAAGTAATAAATATCTCATTCTCACCAAAACCTGAAATTGATGGGGAACGTGAGGGACTCAGTGAAGATTAATGTAGTTAATAGTCAGGGGCCTGTGAACAGAAATAAACCTTGAAATCTCAGGTCCCAAATGTTCTCAACAGCTTAAATCCAATTTGTTTATGATGGTGCATCTATGGAAAATACATAATTAAAGCATTTCATGGATTATTATTTTAAAATGCTTATAAACTTAAAGACAACCCTGTTTCTAGCAGTAGGAATTATCAAAGTACTAATGGAAAGGAGGAACTTTAGAGCTGATGTTATTGCCACACCATTTTTACTTTGTGTGAAATTACTGAAATTGCAGGAGTTAATACACCACCATTGACTAATGCAATCACTTATATTGTGAGATCTACAAAAAATAAGCTGCTCAAATAACCTTTTGGAGCGGGGGGAGGGAAAGTAAATCCCTCCCCTCTGGACGACCACCGTCAGGCCTTGTTTAGGACCCGGAATTCCACTGGGAGCTAACGGTTTCGCTACTTCGGCCGCCGCGGCTCGGCAAGCAGGCCTAGCTACGCGCACGGGCTCCCCCAGTCGGGGGCGCCGACCAGCCGCGTACACTGAGAGAATTTTTTAGTCACAAATGCTCGATTTCAGTCACTCCCTCGGCACGGACGCGCGGCGGGCTGGCCTGCGCCGCGCACGCACACGCTAAGGCCCAGCGGCGAGGTGGTTACGCCGCTCGTTATAGGTTGAAAGAGGGGCGACCCGGCCTCCATCCCGAGCTCTGATTGGCTGGGGATGGAGCAGAGCCGACTCACTCTGTCACCGAGGCTCGGCGGAGGGATTGACTCAGCGGGAGGAGTGAGGCTCGTCATTGCGGACGGGCATTTTCGAGCTGTGATTGGTGCGCGGCTGTGGCAGCCTGTGATTGGCACGGCGGGAGGCGGGCACGCGCCGATTCTGCGCCTGGCGATTGGTGGAATCCAGGGAGACGGGAGCACCGGCGCGCAGCTATTGGAGGGACTGGCGTCCCCCCCTCCCTGAGGGCGGGCTTGGGCACGGGGCACCGCGATCCTGTCAGTGTGGGAGCGGCGCTGAGGGGAGCGGCGCGCTGCGCTCGTTCTGCCTGGCGCGGGCTGTCTTTTCCCTTCCTCCCTCCCCGTTTCTGCCCTCCCTCGCCTTTGTCGCTCCCTTCCTGGCGGCGGGGGGGGGGGGTCTCCCAGTCTTGGTGGGGGCGGCGAAGCGTGATGGGGATGGCCGCACTCTTCTCTCCGGTCCGCCCCGCGCTGCGCTGCCTCCCTGGCCCCGCCGCCTTCCCCAGCTGCTGACAGCGTCGGCGGCCCCGCACCGCCCGCGTCCTGCGGATACCCCCGCGCGTCCCCAGGTGAGGGGGTGGTCTGCGTTGGAGCAGCTCGGCCCGGCGCTGGGGGCCGGGGGGCGGTGACCGGGCCGGCTGGCAGCCGGGGCGGGGGTGGGGTGGATGCCGTAATGCGGTGGGGGAAGGCGGGGGCTGCCGGTTTGCGCAGCTGCTCGGCGAGGGGGGAGGGGGGCGCCGCGGGTGGGATGGGGCCTGGGAGGTGGCGGGGGCAGCAAGCAGTGCTGGCTGGCCGGGGTGGCCCGGAGCTGTCAGGGCAGCGGTACAAGGGCGTGGGGCCTGACTCGGCCTTTCCTCCTCATTTGCCCGATGTATATACTTGTCCCCTGGGACGCTCCCTTCCCCTTTCCCCCAGGCGTTGCGAGCTATGGCGGTGCGGCCGTTTCCCGTCCTTTTCCTCGTCCGAATCCCGTCCGCTGCGTGGGTCGCGAATTTCGCCGCGTTTCGCCGTCCTTTCTCTCTTTTCTAGCTCAGATGAGGTGGAGGCGGTAATTGCTTGTCCAGGAGAGAGGCACAGTGCCTCAGCCAGCTGCAAGACGCAAGAATTCGAAAGGATTGTGGTTTTCAGGGTGTTTTCTGTGGACCTGTGGGTAGTGGCTCTGTCCCTGGATTCAGTACAGAACAATTACTGAGGCAGCCATGTTGAGATGATGATCTGACAATCCTCTGTGAGCGGAGTCAGGAGGCAGGCGTCAGGAGACGGGATGACAGGCCTGGTAGTTTTGGGGTCATTGGCAGAATATGGGTATTAAATTGAGGTTGGAGAACTAGAATTCACCAGAAGCAGATGGTGGGTTCGTATCTGTTCTCTGAAGCTTAAAATCTGTTCCCACTAAATTTTAAAGTATATTTCTCTTCACTTCCAGTTCCTTCTTAGCTCAGTTCTTTTTGTCATGGCACAATCCAGTACATTGGCATGTTGGTAACTAGCCATATGCTTATACGATCAGGTTTTCAGTGCCGCGCCAAGTTCTGCACCACTGTTTTATCTGGCATCTTCACTGAGTACAAAGATAGCAATTGGAAGTGTATGAGTTCAGCTGATATATCAGACTGTCATCACTACCAGATCCGTAGTCGAGGACCTAAAATTGGATTTGCTGGGGTCCTCTCGTTCATAAATCCCTGCTGCTCCTAACAGCTGTTTTGCTAACTTTCCATATACTAATCTCTACCCCTTGTTCATTTTCTTTCTTTAGAGTTGTTGTACCGATTAAGTTACAAGCAATTTTTTTTGTGTAAAAGTTAGCATATCTTCTGGTAGGCATACCTATGCAAACACAATGCAAGGCTGGCTACATTAAATAAAAGTGATGCTTCTTCATTTGTGATGTGTGGTGGTGGTTTTTTCTTTTCTTCTTTTTTTTTATTTCACTGTAGAGATATGGATTCTGGATGTTATTTTTGTAACTGCTTTGGACTTGTTGCAATTTCTCTGAATATATAAATAATAATTTGCATCGTAATCCCTACTCTGCTTGTAACTTTATTTCAAAAAACAGCAGTATGCTCTGTGTTTTGACCTTGCTTAAAAACTGGTTTGTCAGAACTTTCAAATACATCCAAGGATCCAAGTAAGAGCTTGTTTCCTTAAATGTTTGTGTGAAAGTCCAAATCCAGTTACAAGTGCTTTAAGATTGTGAAGGGTGGTTGACCAACATCATTGGATTTGTCAGCTTGAATAACAGAAAACAGACAAGATACTTAGATTGTTTAATGACATGCTTTAATATTGAGCCTTACTGTGTGACTCGCAGGGTGGATGGTGGATATCTTTTAATAACAGTTTAAAATAAGTGTGAAATTAATATGTAGGATTTGCTTTTGTGCTGATGGAGCTCACTAAACAACTCAAATATTATCCACCACCTGTTTTAGAGCCAGTGGTATACCATGTCAAAGACCCAAGCATGCAGTTCCCTTCTTTACTTGGTTCCTGATTGGAATCATACGGACTAAACGTTGAAAGATACATAGCTAGTAGATTCTTTCCAGGACGTTAGCAGAATGATTCATTCTAGCATGGATGGCAGCCTTCTAAGTAAGTATATAATGAAAATATAAAATACAGGGTGGTTTTTTTTTCTTTTTAAAGATTGTTTGACCAAATCTGTACCACAGACTGTATTGCACATTTTGTTTTGCTCTGTTGCAAGTTACATCTCCTCTTACCACTCTATAGACAGTGTTTTGTAGTAGTAACTGATACTACTGGAAATGTGAACCCTGAAAAATTACTTGCAGTTTATTATCTGTGAAGCTATGCAACTTGGTCTCACTTTATTTTATTGTTCTGTATGATGAGGGCAATACTACCTTTCTAAAATGTTCCAACCAGTTAAAATTACTGATGAGTGGGGGGCGGGAAAATCCTTCAAGACCCCAAAAACTTATGGATTGGAAAGATATATTTGTTTTGGTTAATTTTCTTATTAATGAAAATTAAATCTTGCATAGTGAGACTATATTCAAAACATCTAAAATCCGTGTGCAACTACAATTAGGCATTTTGCTTACTTCAGCTATGAAAAATAGCATAGTTGAGAATGAATGAGATTTAAAATTGCTCCACATCCGATTTTCTTTGAGCGCAAAAGTTAAGAGTTTGGAAAAGTTTGTAATCGCAAAAATCTAGCAGTTAAATTTTTATGCTGTAGTTGGTGATTTTGTGATCTGTTTTGTAAGAGTATTTTCATAGCTATGTCTTAAAGAAGGCTATCTTATAGCTAGTACACATGGAGACTGGCGATGTGCTTTTCATGTTTTAATCTTGTGAATATGATGCTCAGAGGTACTCAGGAATTACTTATTTTTTTTTAAGTAGATGATTCTTTCACTCCATCTTCTGTTTGCCAGTGTCCTAGATATACTAGTTACCTGCAGAAATTAATGTAGTGTTCTGAGAGGTATTTCTGTGAAAACATCAGAAAAAAAATTTTTCTTTGTGGGACTCTTCAGTAAGAAGGGAAAATGAGCTCTCTGTTTCATAAATAATATTATAAGAACACATTGGTTGTATTTTTGTTTTCTTAAAAAAATATTAAAAAATCCCTGTCATTAATGGCCTAACCTGTATTCATTGGTCCTTGTGGAAAGTTGACAAAACTATGATTTGCACATTAATATGTCTAGATGAGGAAAAGAAAGATGAGAACCACTAAGCCACTGTCAGTTAGAGCTTCTGTGATGTGCTACACCCTATGAAATTCCACTGACTTAACTTTTTTTGCAATCTGACAAGTTATAAACTGTGTTACTATGAACTTGATAATAACAGATTTTTGCACTCAGAAACAGAATGTTTAGTGGCCATATACAGTAACATTCCTGTTTTCTAGTAGCAGTATTCAGGGTCAGTTAAGTAGTATGTCTGGGATGTATCAGGATTAGTCTGGTCACTTAGCTTTCATGGGAGGGCACAGGTACTTATGCAAGGGTCATGCTAAGAAGGGAGAGCAGAAATTCCGCACAGCAGATACTAAAGAAGAAGGTTTATAATGAAGCTGCGTGTTTGATACACTTTGTTATATAAAAGCAGGCACTTCTTGGCAAGAGTGAGTAAAGCAGTCCTCTAAAACAACCCAGAATCTCCATTAAACTTTGAAGAGCATGCAAATTTATTCCCATTACTTCTTTGCTCTATTATGTGTTTAAGTTTTTAGTGAAATTTCTTAAAATCCTATAGTAACCTGAAGTTGACTATGTGGCTGTCTCATGAATCATTATTCTAGCAGTTTTCTGTACCACTGACATTGAAATTCGGTTGGCTTGTTCATAAAGGCATTCCTATTCTTCTGGTCTGATGGGATGCTTTGCGTACCCTCTAAAATAAGGAACACTTTAAATTACTTCTACCTGGAGTAGTTGAGTGTCTGCCTTTTACCATGGGATGGCATTAATGAAGTAATGCAGTTTTATTAAGAACTTCTTGTACTGTGTGAAGTTGTGTCATAACCTGAATTAAGCATGTATAAGTAATTTTACCAGCTGTAGAACTTAATTTAGAGCTGAAATGCTGCTACTTGAGATCTGCTAGTAGTTTTGTATTTTTGTGGCACTGTGATTACAACCATGGAAAGAGCATTTCATTAGATATGTGGTGTGTAGCTAACCAGAAAAGATGATGTTAAGATTTCTGGCCCATGCATAGTGACTTGTGCATGGTAGAGTTCGGCCCACATTACCTCAGATTCAAGATAGAAATGACTGCATTGAGTCAGACCAGAGATTCATCTAGTCTTCAGCAGTGGCCGTAGCAGGTGTTTAAAATACAAGGATAAATCAACCATGTCATCTTGTTCTCAGTATAGTCTTCCAGGTTCTGAGGGTCTGTGCCGTGGAGGTTTTCCTGGCTAAGGGTGGTAGCTTTTTACTAGACCTGGATGGCTTTTTTCTTTGAATCTCACTGCTTTTTGAGCATCTTTAGCTTCAGTACTGACTCCTGTGACAGTAGTTAAACTGCTTACTTGTAGACCAAGTGAAAAACTTTGTTCTAATGGAAAAAGTTCCTTGAGGACAATGCAATTGAACCAATCTTTATTAACCCTATGTTTCAATACTGTCTCAGATCTGTCTTGAAGTTTGGATTGTGGGTATTTGGAATAGTTTCCTGCTAACTCAAGTGCTTCATCGTTTGGATGCTTCATCGTTTGGATGCAGTAGGATTTGAACAAGTATTTTGATAATGAAGATGAATTTACTAGTGAACATTTTCTGAAGATAGGTAGTAATATTTACCCTGAAGGCAATAATCTTTAATTCCTCTTCTTCCTTAGAGTGCTGTGTCCTTTAATCACTAGATATAGAGTAGGAAATGAGTTTTTATTTCCTTTGTGAAGAGGAATTTCCCAGGAATGCAAAGGGTTCTTTAAAATTGTTGGATACACCTTTTTCTCTGGAATGGTGTGTGTATTGAAAGTCAGTGTGATATGGCCCATCACGCTTGTGTTAATGTTATTGCTAATGTGTTGTGACAGCAAGGGTTGACAGCTAGAGAACCTAGATATGTAGTATACGGTTAGCTACCTCATGCTGAAATCTAAGTAGCTGTATCTTTACTGCTAAAATTAACTTTTGTTAGGTTAAGCCTAACACATGTTGCAACCAGGTCTTCATTTTGGTATTGGTATCCCTACCTTCTGGGAGGAAAACCAAGTAATGAAAACAAATATGTTTGTACACTTCAAAAAAGCTGCTTCAGGTGACAGAAGTGACTAAGGAGACAGTGTACTGGTGCTGTTAAGTGTATTTCCAGTTCTGTCTTTGAAGTGACAGCCTTCAGGGAGGTGGGTGGGGTGGGGGTGATTGCAGAGCAGAAATTGAAGTAATCAAACAACTTTGAACCTCCCTAATTGTATCAACGTCTTTAACGCAATAGCTGTAAATAACTAAATTATATTTTTCTCTTCAGAAAACACCAACAAGAAGGATTAACCTGAAACACTCTTGATCCCTTCGCTTTCAATTTCTTGACTGTAATACAAGCAACCAGAATGTCGGGGGCTTCAGTGAAGGTGGCTGTTCGGGTCCGGCCCTTCAATTCTCGAGAAACCAGCAAAGAATCCAAATGTATCATCCAGATGCAAGGCAACTCAACCAGTAAGTTTTTTTTAATCTCCTAAGGGAGTCTTTCTCTCGCCTCTCCCTTCCTGCTTAACACTCTTCTTTTTGTCAGAGTAAACTGAACACGTGCCCATTATATTATATAGAATTACTCTTTTAGGGAATCTTCTCTTCTGAGGCTGTTGTTGCATACTGGGTGTTCTCTGAATTTGAATAAAAATTTTGACTGAATGATGAGTATTTTGATTTTGATGCAGTTTATGGTGTTTGCTTCTGATGACTTGAGAATTCTACAGAAAGATTGTAATACCAAGGTGAAAATTTTCTTTTAACTTTATTAAGTGTGTGCGAATATCGTGTAGACTGATAGATACAGTGAGACATTGCAGACCACCACATGCGAATTGTTGTGGTGTAACTCCTGCTTGGGCCTGGTGCTTTAGTTCTTGGTGTGCTTATTCTGCACTCTGTGCCTTTGTTGAGGAGCATAATTTGAGTGAGAAAGTTGAGGAGAAAAGGATGTTTTATGCTTTATAGATCAGATGTCTAAACAATGTCACAATAGCAAACTACATAAAATCATCTCATTTTCTAACCCATTAGAACTGTTAGGGTTCTTAACTGTTGTGGGTGTAGTTTGGAGGAGAAGACTCTTTTATGAGAAAATGAGTATGGGCACACCATTTATTGATTTTTATTTTATTTTTTTAGTTTTATTTTTTACCTGCTTCTTAAGGTAAAGACAGTATTGATGCCATTTGCTGCAGCATCATTGCTCATGTGTTGACTAATAGCTCTACCTATAAACTGCTGCTGTTACAGTAGTTTTTCACTGTTAGGTAATCAAGTAGAGTCATCTTGTCTATATAGCTATAGGAAATAAGGTTCCAAGAACACAGAGTTACTTTGCTGTCAATTACTTGAGTATTTACTTATGCTTGTTAATACAAAGGAAGTTTCATACAAGCTCCTCCATATTAATTTTTTTTTTTTTTAGTCAAGCTTGTACTTCAGCCTGCTTCTGCAAAGGAATTTAAGTCCTGATTGTGGTCACTTAAATTATATACAGTATTTATGGTTTCATTGGAAGAGAGGCATCATACAGAAGAGAGCTTGCTTTTCAGTGCAGTAAATTCTTATCTTCAGACCTTATGTGGAATATTGCCCAAAGAAACTTGTTTTAGTTTGATCTCAAAACTTCCACTTAATTTGGTGCGGAGGGATGTTTAGAAATCATCTCATGTAGAAACAGGTGCTTGTATCCCACCATTGCCTGCCAACTTTCAGACCAAACCAGTGCAGCATGAAAGAACTATAGACTTCATTAGATGGCATTTGTTACAGAAATGCCACCAAGCTGTGAACTACAACAGCACTACTGGTGCCACTGTAATAGGTTTTCTTGCTGCTGTCATGACATGACAGCAGTAATTTTAGATGCTTAAGATTTTTGAACTCCAGGAGCCTGTGGAAGCTGCTTGTTTGTGGTACAGTGACAAAGGTGACCAGTGAATCTCTGGCAAGCTGTCTGAGTTTGAAATGTGGTTCCTTTTCTTGACCAGTGTCAAAAGACATTGGTTCTGTTACTGAATGCTAGGGCTGCACTACAAAGGTGTGTTTTTAAGGAACTGCATCAGCTTTCAAAAGGAGAAAAATGTTACCAGACTTACCTAGTTGGAAGTTTCTTCACAGCTTTGGCTATATTTTGTGCTCTGGAAATGTTCTAATCTGTAGCCTTCTATTTGAGTCCTGTGGCTCTGATACAAGAAGGGTGATATGACAGATGGTCAGGTTTAAGTCATCAGGGGCCATTACAGACTGGGAAAGGAATCATCAGTTACATGTTTTTACAATCTGTGGGCTATTTTCCCCCTGTATTTCTCTCTTAGAGGAGAAATACAGAAGGAAGCAGCAGACAGGGGTAATTTTACTTGTTGAGTGGAAGAAGATCATCTAATAAAATATATGAATAAGGAATTGTTTGGTGGGGAAAAAACCTGAGCGGAAGTCTTTTCTCCAAAGAATCTTCCTAATGAAGTTGATGCACATAACTTCAAGTTGAAGTTGTTCTGGTGTGCTTTTAGGCTACGTGTTAGGTTTGGGGGCTGAGTGCTGTTGCTGTTTCTGTCAGGATTCTTTTTCATGATCCCTCAGTCTTTGCAGCTCACAGTTAGCATTATTTAACTCATTATTAATGTCTGAGGTTGTTGACTAAAAGCCGACTACACAAAGTGACAATGTATTTGACTCTTGTGCCTGTTGCAGCAATTTCAAAATAAAGGGAGTTCAGTAGTAATTCTAGCCTATGGAGGTTCTGCTTCATACTTTCAAAAGTGTTGGTGAAATGATCAAGGCTTACATACCTTGCTTCTGAGAAGGTTATTTTTTCATTTGAACACTAGTCAAGTTGGAAGGAGGCAAATCCAAGAGGCTAGTGATATCTTGAGTAGTGACTATTTTAAGCCTTCAAGACAGTTAACAGTTCCCTTGTCTTGGAATTTAGCCTAATGGACTATTGTGATGGACAGGATTGATGAGACAGTGTGAAGTCTGGTAGCTAAGAAGGGCTTTTGACTGTTACTTAAACTTTACTTCTTTAAGCATTGATTGGCCAAGCTGTTCTACAAATCTTTTGTGGGTCCCGAGTTTATAAATTTGTCCAAGTCTGTTCTGTAAATGAATTGGCTGATACAGGCAGAGACTACATCCTAGTTAAACTGGGGCTAGGTGCTTCGCATTATTTTAAGGAAAATACTATAGAGATACAGTTAATGAAGTCTATCACAGGTGTGCTCCATTTATGTTTTTTTTAATTGAATGTATGAAAAAAGGAGTGTGTTTTGACATCCATAATAGGGTATATTCTTGAAATCAGAATGTCACCAGGGTTGCTGCCGGACACGCTGCTTTTGTTTGTCTGCTTTTGTGTGAATTTGGCTGTTTACAGCTTTTGAGATTGCCTGTCATTCATGGTGGGCTTGCCAGCAAATCAGTGCATCCTCCTGGGTTAGAAAGCTTATTCTCAGTTTTGTTATTGAGTTTAACTGTGCCTTAGAAGCAAAACAAGTGTAATTTTGTTGTGGGCTTGAGGTCTTCTACAGAATTAACTTGTTATCCTATCTGGCTTTTATGTCATTTCCTTGTAGAAGATCAAGACCTTTAATCAAGATCCATAGTAGATCTCCATCTTTCTCATTTCTCAGTGTTTAAAAAATGACAGTGTAGCTGAATACAGTTTTATATAAGTCTTTAATCTCAGGAAAATGGGAGTTCTTACAAAGGTTTTTAGCTCTCAATGTTAATGGCACTTATTTTGAGTAATTAGGACTTCTGTTTTTGTGTCAGAAGGATGCAAAATATGGGAATATTGAAATTGGTACTTGAAACATACTGTTTGTGTATCTTTTTTCTTTTTTTTTTTGCTACTATACTAAGATGACAAGACAAATTTTTTTCCACTTTATGGTTGCAAAGGTATTGATCTGCAGTAATACACTAGCTTGCACTATAAGAATTGTCAGTCTTTATGTTTTTAAAATACATTGCAAAAATGAAATTCTGCAGTCCAGCTGAAGTCACGTGTGCTGACTGCATTAAGGGGCTGGTATTTTGGCAGAAAGCCTGTGCTGCTCAGATCATATCTAATTGCAGATGGTATCCATTTGAATGATACTGCCAAAAGCTCTTCAGTGGAAACTGGAGAAGCGGGGGTAGGAGAATAGATGATAACAGAGGAATTCTTAAAGACAGGAGAAGTTAGAAGCTGCAAAATCTTACTACTTCAGTTAATTTGGAAATGCAAAATGCTTTCCAAAGAAAAGGTAATGTCACCATCAAATCACTAATCAAAAACCTACTGTAACTGAGTAGGATTATAAAGATGACCATTATTTTTTTTTATTATTGTCACTTAGATATGATATTACAGAACATAAGATTGTTTCCAAAAGCATCTGCTAGCTAAGTGGGTTCAACTGACCTAAATGCTTTGTTTTCTTTTGGAGTTACCTTCTTATGAGCATATCTATATTGTCTGTTATACAGAGGTCGCTAGTAGATATGAACATAAGCCCGTAAGTCTCAGGCGCACGTACCTATTCAGGCCTAAGCACGGTATAGTTGTGCTTGTAGCATTGCCTGTAGTGTAGTCAGCAGTGCCAGGGTTCCTGGTGAGAGAAGGGAAACATCAGTGGGCTCTGAGGGCTTTTCATATTGGTAATTAATTCCCTAGGGTGATCCCTCTGTCAGCAGTCCTCACTATGTTAGCTTGATGCTGCCTGTTTCATATTTGGCATATTCAGTGGACCTTTAAGTTGTTTTTTGCAGTGGTGGTTTATTGATAAAACCTCACCTATTGTTGAAACATGTAAAGTTCAGAAAGAATACTTTTGTCTTTGAGATAACTGTGTTTAATTTTTCCAGTCTTTATATAAATGTGAAAATTCATCTGCTTTAATATTTTCTTTAAATTACTGGGTAGGTGGTTTATCATGCTCTGGGTCAAACTCACAAGCAGCTTTTTGAAATGAATAATTCAAGAACAGATAGATCATGGTCAGCAGTATATCTTGGTCAAATATGTTTTGTCTTTAACTCCTGCTTTTTCACTTTTTTGTTTGGAATGACTTACAACAATATCTTACCCACAATGTATTAATTACTTATTGCCTGTCCACTTAATTAGTTACTGTTTTTGTGATGAGTAGGAAAAAGATTCTGCTGTGTAATAACATGAGATGAAGGTGAACTATAGACTTAAGAGCATTTTGTGTGTCAGTAGACTTTGTATCATTCTTGTATCAGATTTCAAAATGTAAGAAATAAAAACAATGCTGGCAGCTGCTGTCTTGGATTATTGAAACAAAAAGCTAAGCTATTCTATGCCTAAAGACTTCCCTAGTGTTGTGGTTTTTCTGGTGGTTTTTTTTTTTTCCTTGTTTGGGCGGTTTGTTTTGTGTGGAAGTGATTTGATAATTCTGTATGTAAATAAATAATGCATAAATAAAACCATATGAAAATAAAGCAGAAGTTCAAGCTAGTAGCTACAAGACAGCATTTAGATATTCACTAGCTTACTCTTAAAGAGCTAAGTAAATGTGTAGAAAACTGAATTAATGAAGGAGAGAAATAAAGTATCCTACTTGGAATATGTCCTCTGCAATTGATGTTACATTAATTGTGCACTAGGTGAGTATAGATAGGTTTCAGCATCTTGTGGGTGCCAGTGACAGAGTAAAACGAAAATTCGGAAATTCTTGTTCACCTGAGATTGTTGTATGTTCTGGTTTTTGCCATGAACCATATTAATGTAGAAATGTGCCTGCACAGTCTAGGTTATCTTGAAAGATATGAGTGCAACTGGATCCTCAGGTTAGGACTGAAAATTACCTATTTGGATTTTAACTCAGTGATAGTCTCTGTGGCTTGGTAATGTTGGAGGATTGTTTTGTGGACTGTTTAAGGTATTGGATGTTTAATGAAAACAGGCACAGTGGAGCGGTCCCATCTGCCAGTAACAATAGTCACAGCTGCTGCTGTAGACACATGGCAGTTAGGTTCTCAGGCAGGCATCCTTGGCATCGGCAAAACTTCAGAAGGTGTTCTGGAGTTAATTTGTTGAGGAAAAAAGTATTTTTCTTCTAATGGTTGGTTGGTTTTTTTCTCTCTAAGGTTTATAAAGCTCTGGTCTAAACCTCAGTATTTAAATTAAAAAAAAAAGTTCATAGAGTATCATCCAATTTGAATTCCTTTTCTGTTTGTGTTTTTTTTTGGTTGGTGGTTTTGGTTTTTTTCCTTCTAAGATGTGTCCTGCTTTATGTGATTGTTCTGGAACAAAATAAAAATGGGTGGGAAAGCAGGCCTTAACTTAAAAGGCTATTGATTTATGGTGTGTTTGTCTATTGATATTTGAAATATAATACTAAAATTGCTGATATTTGAAAAATAATACAAAAGTCAAAAGTATTGAGAGGTTCATAGAGCAAGGTAACTTCATCAGTAATTCAGGCAGTACTTTATTGGTATACATTGATGGGTATATTGTTAATTTTTGCCTTTTTTGTTGTTATGTGGCTCTAAAACTTTAGTAACCTCTTTCAAAGAAGCTCAAACCTAAAGGGGGGGAAAAAAGTATGGTTTCCTGAACTTTTTCTTTCTGACCTAATTTTTAACTGCTTCAGTAATGAAAAGACACACCGAATAGAAGAGAAACCTTATTGTGTGTGTGTATGCCTTCAGGAGAAGAAGTTTGGTTTTGTTTTTTTCTGTAGTAGTATTCTGTAAGCATAGTTTGGATAGTTTCACAAAGGAACTTGTATCATAGAAACAATTTGGTCTAAATTGCTGATAAGTCCTTACAAGAAACTTTTTAATTTAGACTAGTACTGTGTACATGTAGACTGTAAAGTAATGGGAATTTATATAGCTTTACCTATTTTTATATGTTAAAGGCAAGTTAAAGAGTACATTGTAGTTGTCTCATCAGGAGCATAAAAAAAGGTTAAGTTATTATGTAAGACATTTTCAATGGAAGTATAGAATAGGTGGATTCATTTTTGTAGGTAATCTCAAACTCTCCATCTGTCTTCTGAAAATGCAGAGTTTTAGATACATAAAAGTCTTACTCCATTTCTAATGATTTGTGCCTGACAAAAAGCATTGGTTCTAGAAGGATGTCTTGTGTAGTGTTTTTTCTGCAAACAGCTTGTTCTTATTTTTTTTTTTTAAGTGTTTCCAGTTTTTTATGCTTGTATCTTGCATGATGAGGTTGTCTTGGGGAAATAAACAGCACTGGAGGAAAGTCACTTAACCCCTGCCCTGATTCTCTGGTCTGTAAATCCTCATAACTGGGGTTAAAACTAAATGAATGCTTGTCCAATATGTTAATAGTACATTGCATTGGTGGTAGACGTGTTATCAAAACAGGCTCTTTTATGGGAGGATAAATTGTGTGTTGTGTGGAGGGTGGGTGAATTGGAAACTGGTTTGAAAGAGAAGTGAAAGAAGTCACAATAGTAGAGGTCGCCCAACTTCATCTCCTGACTGTGCTGTTACCAATTACATTATTTGTTGCAAGTCCTGTAACAGGTGACAGAAGGCTTAAATGCAAGTTTGTCTCTAAGAGAAAATGGAGACAATTGCTGTTCTCTTTAAATAGGTGCTCCAGTAGTGGAATTTCATGGGGAGTTTGTTTTGCTTCTCCAGTGTTTTTCTAATAGTACTGGGTCATTCTAGGAGTGGGAGTCATAAGTGGGTAACAGGTAACGCTGGATACAGGCAACAAGCAAAGACTCTATACATGAACATCAGAGCTCAATGTTGTGCAGGGTTAGGGATTTCTGTTGCTTGTCCATAAGTCTGTCTTAATCGCTGGCTCTGAATGCCCTACACTATTGACTGTTGATATGTTTTGTTACAAGCCTTGAATACTTTTTTGGAGAAGAAAAAACCTGAGTTTTTCTAGGTGCTTGGTTTTCCTCCTAAAGCCTTTCTCATGGTTGTATCAAAATAACTTGAGAAGTGTTAATTCTGCACGCTTAAAAAAAAAAAAAGGGGAAAAAAAATCTATTTGGAAGATTACTTCAGGGCAGTGGGAGAACATGAATATTTAATGTTTTTTATCATTTATTAATTTTTGTTTAATGGACAAGTAGTGGGCCTGGAGCAAGACCATGGGATGGCTAGAATGTTCTGGGTAATGTTAAAAGCAGGTGGACTAAGTTTAAAAAAACTGTTATGAAGTTAGTATAGAACTGCAGTTGAGAGATAATATTACTAATGAACCCAGAGAAGTTTTCTGTCAGTGGTGAGTAAACAGAAATGCTGCCCCTTCAGAATTAGTGCCTGCTCATGTAGAACTAGGGCTTTAGAGCTGATTCTTTTTAAGAAATGTTTAAATAATGTGCCACCTTTCAGTATGCAAGTGGAAGTAAAGAAAATGCAAATTGTCAATGGGAACTACTGTAAGAATTGGGTATTTTCACTACATGAATCCTTTAACATACTGAGGCTGGCAGAACTGACTCCCCAGGATTCCAGTGCTACATGATGTTCTCTTAATGTAGTGTTGGCATGTGTCTGAAGGTCAAAATGGCCTTTGGAGAAGGCTGTTGGCTCTTGGAGATGTAGTCACATAAAAGCAGGGGGTGGAGGGAGATACTGTTTTATTTGCCTTGAAACAGAAAATGTGAGGAAAGAATTCATCTCAACTCAGAGTGCTTAGCCGTACATACTTAGCCTTGCATAGACCTGATAAGCATATTTTGCAATAGACCATTTTCAGGGAACCAGTTGACAATGGAAGTTTTGGAATGGTTTTAGTTCAGGTTTTTGATAGGTAGAACAGTATGGTTCGACTAGCTCTCACTTGGTGCAAAGCCTGCTGGCATGCTGTTCTCCAAGAACACCAGCTGAAGAGATGGTATTTATAGCACTTGGATCTGTAAGAGCAGCTGAGGATGAGAGTGGTTTTCTAGCAGCTTCTGTGAGCAAGCATTTACCTTGCTCTGGTGCTGTTGAGCCTAACTCCCTCCCCCATCCAACCTTTCTCCCAGTACAGGGTTGAAATTCCACAGTAGGGAGAGAATCCGGTTGAATTCCAAAGGAGCTGTTCTTAGCTTCTACTTGGTTTCCTTCCCTTTTAATGATTTGAAAAATGCAAACAATGCTTTGAAAAGCAAGCACTGCTTTACAAGCTGGAAGTGTCCATTTCCCTTAATTTATCTCTTATAATAACAACTCTGAAAGTCTCTCTTATAAAAACAGTATAGCCATATATCTGATTGCAACGTATGCCTAGGAAAGAAGCCTGTATTAAACGTGTCTTTGGGGTGTTATTCACATTCCAACAAATAAAGAATGCCTGCTCCACCCTGCTCTTGGTAAGGAACATATTCTCATTGTTGTCGTTCCAGTCTACAGATGGTGCAGATTTATTTTCCATACCCATGCTTTTTAAGAGACTGTATATTTAATGTTAATTTGGTCTTGTGGAGTCAGTTCTGAAAGCCCCAGATCTTTTATATTGGTTAAACTGATTATTCAGACATCATAAAATGAAACTACTGCTTACATTGATTCAAATAATTTGAAGAAGGCACAGAAATAAATTACTTGGTATTTGTTTCCCTGAATGTTAGCCCTTTCTAAGTTCTGTCTAGACTCGCATGTTTTTTGAAATCTTCTTTCTGTTCCTTTACCAATGATTAATGAGAAGAAAAGTGAAGACAGCACAGTGCCTTTTTTTACTAGCTATTACCTCTTAGTAAGTTGGCGTTTGGTAGGAACGTGTACTCTGTGTAGGTTACTGCTACCACTGGGAGAATTATTGAGGCTGATGTGAAGCCTCTTGTGAGATGAAACCTAATTTTATTTCATACATAGAAATTAAAGAGGCTTTGTGTCTTCAGCATTGACAGATGTGGTAGCAGTATGGATGGGAATGGAAGATGTAAACAACAGAAAGCAGGCTGTATTGAACAAATGATGGAAGCTTAGTTTCTCTAGTTCCATACCTGACTTACAGCATTATTGGGTTTCATTTCTGATTGGCAATCAATAGGGTTTTTGGGGTTGTTTTGTTTTGGTGTTTTGTTTTTTTTTTTTTAATATTAATCTATTAGTCTGTCACCTCCCTCCAGCGCAGACTGTGTATCAGCTAATCCCAGGATTTAGCCCAAGTTAATTCTGTCTGCTGGTGTTTGTCTGAAGGGCAAACTGCAGTTAGTCAGTTCCTCACTGGAGCACCCTACAGTGACTAATATGTGGCATGTCTAGTGGCAAAATGCCCTGTAACACGACTCTCATCGCTAACAGAGAGAGGTGGAGCTATTGAATCTAGTGACTTGACTTTAAATGCAATGAGGGATAAAAGAGTAAATTCCAATTCTTACTTGCTGTGTGCTTTGTGCTCTTGTCTCTATATTCCAAGAGCTTATTAGGAAGAATTGCTTGCATCTCCAGATACTGAACTGCAGATAATTTCTAACCTGCAAAATCTGTAACGTGCTGAGGAGCAGTGCTGACTGGGATGGAAACAGATGAGTTTTGGACTGTGAATTCAGTGTTGTAATCTGACATGACATTTAAGTGGTTAAGAAGTAGTTTTGGACATTCTTTTTGTCTGCAAAAATATTGATGTGGCTGAATAGATGGGAATGGAATGAGGGGGCTGTTCTTGTATAAGTTTGCTTGCTCCCCCCCCCCCCCCAGCTCTTTCTCTGTAGGTTTCACACTCTCTGTTGACTTGGTTAGTTTTAATTGGGAGTGGAAGTGTAAGTCCAGAAATGAAGGCTTGAAGTGGGAATGTGTTTATGTATATGTTTAGGAAGGGGTGAGAAGACAGAGCACTGCTTCCAGAAGTGTCCTAGAAGACTATAACTTTGCATCACCTCTCTGTTGTGTTCCGTACTCAGGTTATAATTGTAAAATAAATAACATATTTGAGGTCTGCTTTTTGAATTTGAGCTTCAACAAATCAAGATTGGATTGTAAGGCAAAAAAGTTTAAATATGCAAAATAATACAGATCACAAAATACATGGGTGCTGTTTCAATAGTGAAGTGTTATTTTAAAAGTCTGGTAACAGTTTTTGCGAAAAGTAAAAACTAGCAATGAATTTGATCTCATAGATTTGAAAGGTTGAAAGTGTATGTTATTTTTGTGCTAGCTGATAAAGCAGATGGTGAATGGTATGAAAAATGTTAATTAAGGAACAAGTAGGATGGACTGTGGAAGTACCTTATGCCAAGAAATGAAGTTGCTTGTTTAAGTAAATGCATGTTAAAATCTAAATGTTATGTGTAGATTATTTTCTTACTGTTGATACAGCACATCTAAAATTATAGTTCCTTCATTAATTTTGCTCCTGTTTTCTCCTTATCTTTTATTAGGTTGTACTGCTCCTTCTATATACTTGTCCTGTACACTAATTAGTTAAAGTACGTGGGTCTTCATAATGATAGGAAATTTTAGATTGTTTGGTGTGAAGACATTTGTTTTGAAACTGTTGGTCAGTGATATGTAAAACTCATATGTTTGTAGTTACAGGTATGAGAAAACCACCACTGAACTTAAACAACTAAGCAACTAAAAAGAATTGTTTAAAGAACTTGAGCTTCAGGGAATATATGGATGACTGCTGCTTTAGAGACACCTCAGATGGCATACAGCAGCTCTGTATGACTTGCTGTAGAACCGTAAGGAGAAATAAACTTTTAAAATGCAAGCTGTGTCTCTAGGCTGGGATGGCAGTGGGTGTTAAATACACAGCTTCAAATAAAATGGTAATGCTGCATAGCTGTTCACACATTCTATTTAGTCTGTTTGCTTACAAAGATAGAAAATGGATATACATATTATGCCTTAAGGTGAAGCATATTATTAAAATTTTCTGGTAATTGGTAATTTATGTAAAGAAAAGGAATAATATGGGCATTTATCTCCCTCACCCAAATTAACAATTTGTAGAGTGTATTTTTAAAGCATTCATGTTCTCATGCCTTTTAATCAGCCTTCTGTTCCAAAGGTAAATGGTGGACATTAACCCAAATTGTGGTTGCTCCTTTGATCCCAGAAGAGTGTTTTAGACGCTGCAGTCAGAAAATAGTATCTTCAACTTTTTCATCCTTTCCACGTTTGAGTTAATGCATGTAACCCTTTTCAGTAGCAACAGTATAGGAGATGGTGACTTTGTAAAATATCCCGTCTGTTGCAGAATACTTAACTTGTGGAAAGCTGAAAGATTCCACATGACCTAAGAAGTTGGCTCTTGGTGAAGCAAGGGGCCTGAAAAAGGGATTGAGTTTCTCAGAAACTGGCTGCTTAGACTAGCTCCAACATTCAAAGTTGCTACGGTGCCATGCTGATGGTAACTAATTGTAGCTGCAGCACAAAGCTTTAGTGTCAGTTTGCAAACAGAAGAGTTAATTGCCACACTGGACCTTTGAAACAGCAGATAAACAAATTTATTCTGTAAGATAAAAAGGCCATTAATGTGTTCCTGCTGTGATTGTCTGCCTCATTGCTGTTCTCGTTTCCTGAGGCTCTGTAATTAAAACATTAGCTTGCTACCATACCATGAGTCTGCTATGGTGAGAGGAGATAGATGACGACCTATTTCATGATTCACTAGTACAATTCATCTTAGCCTTGCATGATTTAAAAAACAAACAAAACAACTGAAAAGCAATATTGGAGACACTGGAAATAGTCCTTTCTTTAAAATTCTACTTGTTTCCTTTTCCAGGTGAAAACACAGCTTGCTGAATAACATGGTACATAAAATCAGTGTTGCCTACTCCACTCTAATTTCTTCATGATCATTCCTTTTTTTCCAATTTTGTGTATGAATTTAGGATAAAGCTTACCTGTACTGTAAGAAGCCTTTCAATTTCTTCAGAAATATCCTTTAGTTTCCTTTTAAAAGCAGCTAGATTTCATGGATTTGCTGGTCCTTCCAAAGATGATGCTTGGTGCAGTAGACCTTCAAGTTAGGTCAGTTACTTCCACTTGAATTCCTGGTTTCTTAGCTGCCTCACTGTCATCTTTCAGGTGTCTTTTCTCACATTATTGTATATCTGATCGCTTGGTTCAAACTCAGACCCAGTGAGACATGACTGATGCTGATAGCTACTTACTTGGTGCTCAGTGTTCCAAATGAAGAGGGTTTCAGTCCAGTTGAAATCTGTTGAGGTTGTAATCTTACATTTTCTTAATTCAGCCAGCTCTGCTGGATTTATTTGTAGACAGACTGAGAATTCTGTTAAACCAGTGATTCTGAAACGGGAGGATGTAAGACTCTGTGTAAGGAACAAGAATGGGCATAAACAGACTTCAGGCTTGGATTAGAAGCTGAGTGAAAAGCCGGTGACTGGATCACGCTAGTGAGGGATAGCATGCAGATTTTCTGGCAGCCAGGAGAGGTTTCCTCTTACCCGTTCCTGCTGCAGTGGAAGGTTTTGGCCAGGCAGCTGCATTCCCAACCTCTGACAGAGCTGCCTTCTTGCACGTTAATAATATCTTTCCTGATATGATTCTGAAGATATGCTTTACAAAAACCATGCATCCTAGAAAGTAGTTTTCAGAATAGTGACCTGGACATGGAACTTTGTGTGAAGGCGCGAAGGAAAGCCTGTCTGAGAAAATAATAATATGTCTTTTTTAAAAAAGAAAAGTGGGGCAGAGTGGAACCACTTGCGCAAATCGTGGTGCCTGAACATCACAAGTGTGGTGGATCAAATTTAAGCTTGAAGCAAGTAGGATGAAACTATAATGGCAAGCTTGTAATGCCTTTCGAAACACCAAGCCTATTGCATAGCTAGAGATCTTGTCTTTCATGGGTGTTCAATGTACCTTTATGTCTAGTGAGCTTAGTGGAAAAATTGGCTATTCTTTCGGTTAAATGTTTGGCTTCTTTGCTTTCTTTTTGGAAGTGGTAGACTTCCTAGAGATTTTTAGGGTGTTTTAAAAAACAGTTAATGGGAAGCATGTATTTTCACATCAAACCTAGTTTTGTATAATACTGAAATTTATGCTACTTGTTCTGTTTTCTGTTTCTGACACAGCAGAATCTTAGAAGGCAATTAAATTGTTTCCTTGGAGAGACCAAGTGCAGCTTTGCCTTGGCCAAGAGAAATGTCCGTTTTGCTTATAGACAACAATATAAAAATGGAAGAGAATAAGTTATGGATACTTGCTACTTCACTGTTGATTCTGAGACAAATCAATTGTGCCACGAGGTAGATAAGCGAGATTGAAGTGCTCTTTCTGATGGCATTTGCACCTTCAAATAAAACGGCATCAATGTGACATTTGGGTAACCAATGCCATGACTCCTCTCACGTGACTATTATCAAAAATTTGGCTTACAAAGGTTTGCTGTTGAGATTAAGCAGCAGAATCTATATTGTCAGGAGAGATGCCGACAATACATTTTTTTTCAGGTATCTACTTCGAATTGTGTTATACAGTACCTAGGAATGGGTTCTGTTTATTGCTGCTTTTTTTCTGCTTTCAGTGGTTAGATGGCTTTCCCTTGACATTATAACCCAAAACAACTGAAGAAAATAATGTTCACCCCCAAAGGTTGTTACTTTGAACTGATGTGGAGCTTGGTTTTTATTTGTACTGCTTTTTTGGGTAGGAGCTTCAGGTACAAGGCATTACTTCTTCCTTACCTTTCAGAGCTTGATGTTAAGTAATTGAATAAGAAACGAGGATTTGTTGAATTGTAGCAGTCTGTAATACACTGGAAGGAGAGAGCTCATTCAGATTTGGGGCAGGGGGGTTGTTCTCTGGGGTTTGTTACGCACTTTAGAACTGGTTTAATAGCATGCTGTAGATGTACTGCTGTTTGGTTAAAACCAGCAAAGGAAACTAAAGCCATATATGATTGCTTAGCTTACCAGTTTGTTATGTGTTGATACCCATGTTGCTCTCCAAAGCCACAAGCACTTTTGCCATTTGATACTGTACTGGTGCAAGGCATATTATTCATTGGCTTTGCATGTCTCTCAGCTTTTATAAGCAAGAATGTCAGCTCAAGGTGCATCCAAATGAGATGGAGTTGGCCACAAGAAATAGTGTAGCAACTGTTGCTATTTGCAATCCAGACAGTGATCTTTCCTCCACATTGTGATTTTGGACAACAGCCCTGCTCAGGGACACAGCATCTGGTAGAAGAGTGATTTAATTTTAGTAGGGATTCTCTAACGACATTTTCAGAGACTTCGGTGCAACATGATGTTAAGTTCGTGTTTGAAATAATAAGAGATGTGGGTGTTAGAAGTCTTATTTATTGCAGAAAGGAAAGGAAAAGCCTCCATCTCCCAAAGCATAGTCTAACTGGCACAAATATGTGAGAAATAAGCATCCTTTGTTTAGAATGACTGATACCAGGATGTAAATCATCCCCAGGAAAACTGTCACCACCTTTGTATAGCTTTTTTTTCTATGGATTTTGTTTGCACGTACCATAATCTGTGTATCGCTCCCAGAGGCAAGTTGCTGGTTTAGATGGAAATAGGTGTGTGTAAATCCAAGGTGGTTTATCTAATTCTGATATACTCAAGAGTATGCCTTTTTACGGTCTGTCCTTACACAGATGGTGTTGAAAACAGCTGCTGGAAAGAATAGATTTAAGTATTTCCAGTGCTGTAGTACTGAAAAGAAGAAAGCAGTAGAGATTCATTTCTGCAGCAAGAGCAGAACCCTCACTGGAATACAGAAACAACAGACATTCCATATGCCGTTAAAATGACAGCTGAATCTGTTCTGTACTACCTGTCTGTCGGTCCCGTCCTCCCCAGCCCCCAGCAAAGGTTATAGGAAGCTGTTTTGTTGCTGGGGGGGGGGACGACGACCACAAACAAACAAACAACCCCAACCAACCCCAAAACCAAAACCCAAAACAAATGACCAAACCAAAACCAACAACCTGAAAGGTATTTGGAAGAGCTTTTGTTAATTGTGGGGAATGCACATCTGTGGGTCAGATATTGAAAGAATTAGAGGATGTGAGAAAAGGAAAAGAGCATAAAATTTACAGATGAAGAGAAAAAAGGGTTTTTTAAAAAGCACGTTTATTCTGGTATTTGTAAAGTGTTCAGTGACTAACTCACTGAAGGTTCTTAGATTCTTAGGTATGAATGCCTTGGAAAGAAAATGAAGTCAAGGATTGCAAGAGCTGAAAAGGCAGTTGGAGATCAGCTTTTTGATCTTAAGTCAGGGATTTAAAGGCTATCACATAGGAACTACACACAAGCATTTTTTCATTCTGGCTTTTTTTTTTGTGTGTGCGTGTGTGAATTTCGTCATAGGGGCATTGTATATTATACAGAAGTTCCAGAGAGAGAAAGTACACAAGTTGGTCGGGGGTCACTACGGGATTCAGTGGCTGTATGCTTTAAGAACATTTACCAGTTATTTGGTTGGTTCAGTTAATGTCAGCCCTAATAAAAATCTGTCTGTAGGCTTTGTGCATATAAAAGAGCATTGAAATAAACTGCGCAGACAATCTCTGAAATGTCTATAGATCCAGCTTTTTTTTAATCTTCTTCCATGCCCTGAAAATACTAAGCTTCTTAAAGCAAATCCTTCTGCAATGAGCTCTTGTTCTGTGTAACATGTATGTCAAAACAGACTTGAGTTGTGCGGCTGTGAAATCTCCAGGGATTCTTGAACTCCTTGTGCTTCAGATTGTCTTCCTTGCTAATACCCCTCAACTGATAAAAGCCTGTACCATTCTAAAAGGCAGGGGACCAGGTTGACCTGCTTCTGGTTTTCTGTCCAACAGAAGAATTTTGTTTAGCAGCAGCATTCCTTCTAGGATTTTTCCCCCCCCTTGATTTATTTGAAATAAGGCCTACAGAAACATTGTGTTAGGAAGCTGTGCATCTATTCCTTCAATCTTATTACTCCTGTGCAATGTGGCAACTCTGTGAATACTCAGATTCACATGTTAAGTTGAGGGTCAGCAAGCTCATTAATAATGCTCCTAAATGTTGAGTTAGCTGAGTTTGAATGTTATTTCTTGTAGGTATTATCAACCCAAAGAATCCTAAGGAAGCACCAAAGTCCTTCAGCTTTGACTACTCTTACTGGTCCCACACATCGGTAAGTTCTTTTACAAAAAAACTGTTTTTTTTCTTGTTGACTGGCTTGACACTAACTGCGTTCTCTTCTGTTCATGTGATCCTTGTGAGATGTTTCTGCACTGTGTCTCTCACCCTCTTTCAGGTTAAAAGCTTGTCATTGTATGTAGTCTTTTCCTGTTTGGGGGAGAGCAGAAAGAAAAGATCCTGGAGTTCAATAACAAGTTGTAAATATTTGAAAGACTACTGAAAAGTATTCTCCAACAGTGTTCTGTTCTAAATATTTTAAGGATGGCTGTGAACCACAGTTAATTCAGTTTTGTTCTTAGACAAGTGAAAGTTGTTAGAGTTCTTATAGATCAAGGAGAAATGTGGTGTGGATTCCCTTGGCAGATTTGGAAAAGACGGAGTAGTGATACGTGTTTCTGATAGCTGGAAAAGCAATAAACTCTCATCTAGCATCTCTGCCCCACCCTCTTGCGAATTGGTGCTAAGGACTTGCTGACTTCCAGTAATTGTTTTGCAGCAGAACTGTGGTGTTCTGCCATCTACCCCTCCCCTGCCTTATTTTCTCAAAAGATATAGAAAGAAAGGATAATGTGTTTCTCTAAGATTAATTTTAGTTACTGGGATGGTGCAAATAAGAATTAATATTTCTGAGCAAATCTGTAGCCAATGAGGTTGTTTTCATGATGGAAAAACTTGGATTGTTATAGCTCATTTACCGAATCTTCCAGAGCACCTGTGCAAGTAGATTACAGGATCAGTCAGAGGAACATTATGAACGTAATTCCTGAAAACTAGCAGGAAAGAAAGTGGTCTGATAAAACCTTGATCCCGACATTAGAATGTTAGCACAGCTATATCTGTCCTGATTTCAAGAGCAAGTAATGTTAAAATCTGACGCTTCAGGAAGAGAGAGAGAATGATAGATCAAGAATAATGTAGTCACATACAATGTAGTGACATACTCCTTACAAAATTAAGTTTCAGTAGCATGTTATCTATGCAATCTCTACTACATTGTGCAACTTAAAACATCTGCATAGATAATCGTTAGTATTATAACTTTTTCAAGTGTATTTACTAAGGACTTGCCTAAATGATCAAGAGAGGACATCAGAAAAAAGAGCATATACCCTGAATCCAGCTTTCTCTCAGCATTTTTGTATTCTGTACCATTCCTGGAGCTGCATCTTGGATTGCCTCTCATGACTGGATGTTGGAGTCTGATCGGTACAGTGCCCGAGTACCTGAAATGCACTACCTAAAAAATGGAGAATTATTCATGAAGTTTTGTTTTGTACAAGTTGTGTATTTGCCTTGAGATCTGGCAAGTGTATTCTTTTTGACATCAATAACTTGTGGTTATTTTTTTCCACTGCATGTGCAGCAGTGCCTCTTCTCAAAATGTAACAAACTTTTCAGTTGAGTGTTTGGAGGTGGTCACTTGCTTTATCCATATACAGATTTCTGTCATAGGGTGCATCTGCAGTAGAGTGTTGTTTATTTTATCACTGGGCTAAATTGCTTTAAAGTAGCTTTTTTTTTAATGTTATATTGCTAACCTTGTATTTAGCCATAGAAAAATGTTCTGATAGATTCCTTGACCAGTTCAGGTACTTGCTAATTCGAAATATGTATTGACAGACATAAAGATTTTGTAGTCACTGGAGGTTGTAAATCGAAACCTGGATTATTAGACAGTAGAATCAGCTGCAAGAAAAAATTGGTCATGTTAATGATTTGTTTACTCTTTTAATCTTAAAAAAAGGAAACAAAATAAATGTGAGCAACTTTGGTTTTCTTCCCCCTGCTACCCTTCAGACCCCTTGTCAAGACCAGCCACTGTGGGATTTCTGTAGCTTCCAGTCCTTTATTTGTTTGTATTGACTTTCTGAACTCTACTTTAGATTTTCTCCCCTTGACTCCCTCCTCCCAAACACCCTGAATGACATTTGTTGGTGATCTTGAATGATAGGATAAGACTATATTTGTGCCGCTTTCATGTCTTTTCAGCCTGAAGATCCCTGCTTTGCATCTCAGAGCCGCGTGTACAATGATATTGGGAAGGAGATGTTACTGCATGCCTTTGAGGGCTACAATGTATGCATTTTTGCCTATGGACAAACTGGAGCTGGGAAATCCTACACAATGATGGGCAAGCAGGAGGAGAGCCAAGCAGGCATAATCCCCCAGGTAGAGCAGAACCCGTTTGGGTTTTTTATAGCATGTTCAGGCACGTGCTTGTGGATATGCTTTTTTTATATTGCAATAATGGTTAACAAGAGAACCACAGCTTACTTCTGAAGTGAAAGGATACTGGGGGAAAAAAAGCATTTTTAGTAATTTTCCTGCTGTGACTTTTTTTAAATTGTACTGTAAAATCTGTATATTTTTTTTGTACGTCCAGTTTCTCCACTTCCCCAGCAAACTAGTAAATCAAGACGTCTTAGTCACTGGGTTTCTTGTCCCCTTCTCTGACTTTAGCTAGGATAGCACTTAAGCACTTTTTGAATTCCTACTGAATACAAGGTGGTATTACTGATGAATATGTCAGGAACTTTTTGTAGTGATAAGTTTCCCAAGGGTACAAACTGAATAATATATCTTTGTAAGAAATTAAGCTCATCAAAATGAAAAAATTGGGAAAAATAGGGCAACTGAGCACAGCCCAGTGTTATTTCCTTCTCTGAAATTTCTTTTGACATTTGCCATGAAATTTGAAGAAGTTGAGATACCCACACAAGAAATTCTGGCTGGCAGAAGTTTGTCACCATGAATTTAGCATTCTGTAGCTGTTGGTTGTGTGGCACTTGTTCTATGTGCAGGCCTTCCTCAGTGTGTAGGCACTGACAGTGGACCAAGTTTGTTGGAAGACAGTGTGTTCCTCCATTCTCAAAATAGAAATCTGAGGCAGGGTTTCAGTCTTAATAAAAAAAAATGCTGAACAGCTTGAGTCCTCATTCTGCTGCAGGTCTGCAGTAGACATTGGCCCTGTGCCACAGGTATGAAATAGATGACACGGAGCGCTGTTCTCCGTTAATGGCATGGGCATATGTGCTGAAATAGGTTGCAAGTGTTCTGGTGATCAGCTTAAAATAATGTTGAAAGAACTAATGTGATGAAGGACAGAATTGTTATACCTAAGCATTTTGGTGTTATTACAGTAATACAAAGTAACGATGTAATAAGTGAAATGAACTGAAAATCTGTGACAACAGCTTTGTGCTAAATTTTTTTGTTGTGATGGGGATACTTCTATTTGTTTTTTCTGAAACTTCAAATACATAAGAATTAAACATTTTCCTGACCCCTGCTCCCAATTGAATAATGCTCCTGTAATCTACTACAGTTTTAAAACAAAAACTTTTCCTTCCAGTTTCACTGGGAGGCCTGCCCATAAAGTACAAAATGAATTATCTGTTCAGGGAGATGTTGTTGCATCTGTTGTCTTTCTTGTCTCATACACAGAAGGTACAGCACAATCATGTTCCAAGTAGTATAGGTTGTTGACATTAAATTCTTATGCTTTGGCCAAGTTCCCTGTTTGCCAACCTAGTGTGACACTTTATGGTACTTAAACCATGTGTTGACTGAATACTTTAGAGTGTATGCTTTCAAAATTGCTTATATTCTTCATTATCTGTTCATTTTTCATACAGTGGCTTGTAGATATGTGTTCCAGAAACCTCTTTTTACAATTATTCCTCTCTGTACCCATGCTTTTCATTTTAATCTCCAGATGTATATTCATGGCTTGCCCACTGTTCATTTCTTCCTCTTTTATAATCTTAATTTTGGGTCTCTGTTACTTCTAGACAAGCACTATTGAGAGAAGTAGACCACTGGTAGTTAAAGTATCCTTCACACAAAAATACTGCTAACAAATTTTGAAATAATTTCTGCCTGCTGATTTGAATCTGGATTTTGGAACTTCAACACACTGAATAAACAGGCTGTTGTTTTTATGAGGCTAGGACAGGACTAAAGATTTTCATCATTCCTTTCTAAAATTACTATTTCCAGTTTCAGTTAAGGGCTTTTTCTAATTTTATAGTACAGAATAGTAAACCTAGAACAATTGTTCAGGTCGTCTATAAAACAAGGTTGAATGATGGTGATGTAGAATTTCCCAGTGAGGGTGTATGTGGTTGATGTAATGGGGTTTTTTTCTTCCCCTGCCCTCACTCTGAAGCCAGTTTAATGACATATTGTGGTACTTGTTACTACTCGGTAAAGATTAATTTCTGACTTGGCTTTAATCCCGTTCTAGCTATGCGAAGAACTGTTTGAGAAAATCAATGACAACAGCAATGAAGAAATGTCATATTCCGTAGAGGTGAGTATGGTGAGGGATCAAAGAATATCTGTGTGTTGAACATCAAACTGAGCTTAGTTGCTGCGTTCTTGATGTTGCATTAAGATGGTGATTTTTGATTGTGTGTGGGGTTTCTTGTTGTGTGTGGGTGTTGGGGTTTTTTGGCGTTGTGTCTTTTTGCCGTTTTATGTTTTAGCCAAATGTAATAAAACATTTCTGGGACACTTCCCCCCCCCCCTCCTGTGTAGCAGTTCTGAAAGAAGTGATGGGCTGAAAAACCTGAAGATGAATTTGTAGATTAACTTTTTGTTTTGACTGCTGGATGGAAAATTACATATTTCTTGCCAATTAGAATAGTCATAATTTATACCTTGTTTCTCTACAGGAATTGTCTAGAATAGCTTAGTCATGGAGTCTTACCTGACATCTGTTAGTAAGGTTGGTTTACAGAAAAAAAATGTTTAAGTTGTGCATACATAAGAAATTTGTCAGTACTTAATTTTTCTTAATTATTATCCTTAGGTTGTTTTGTGTTTAGAAAGTCATTTTCATATGCTGTCGTACTGCACCGTTTCTTTTCCTGTCTTCCTGTTCTGCTCCAAAATAAAAATAAAAGCAGCCACTTTGCAGAAATGGTATTTCCTTTCTTCTACAGTAGTGTTGTCTACCACCTGTGTGCTCCCCCGCCCTCCCCAATCAGTTTTAATAGTCTCACATGCAAGTATGTTGCAGGCTTTGAAAGAAAGGAAGACCAAAAGTGGTGGAAGTCAAATGTGATTGCTATTAATAAATGTGAACTCCTATCATTACTATTTTCTAAGTTACAGAACTGGAAAACTATTAGGCTTTGAATCAATCCATTTTAACACTTCACTTATTTGTATTTTATTAACATTTGATGAATTAATGTTTGAATACCATGGGAGTATCGCATTTAGGATTGTGAGTGCGAATATTCTAACATTTTCATGATATTTTTTCTATTTGGTACTTGTTTATGGTCCTGATTATGTCTCTAAGCATAGATTTGTGCATGTGAGAGAGAAATCATCTCTCCAAAAGAATGAGCATCTGACAAAAAAAGCAAAGAAGGGAGGCAGTTAGACAGAAGTAGTGATGGAAATGTATAAATAGTGTATTATGATCTGTTTTGGATGTAGAATTCATTTTTCTGCATTGCACTTACACAAAAAGAGATCTTCAATCTCTAAATTTCTAAGGCTGTTGCTTACATCTGTAATCCACAGAATGAAAGTGAGTAACTTACTGTCTCTTTTAATATTTACTATCTGGACTGCTGCAGCTGCTGTTGGATCAGGATAAGCATAGTGCCGTGACAAATCTAAGCTTTATAATTTATTTCAAAGGGCTCAGATTTAAGATTAGTGTGCTTTGAATAATTGTACTGATGAGTCAGGAATACAGCAAGATGTGGATACAGCTCAGAATCAAAAGTTGTTTCTGCATACAAAGAAATTAAACTTTTTTGCTTAAGTTTGCTTGGGAAGTTCATAAGAGATTCCTTGTAAGCAGACTCCTTTTACCACCTGTCTTCTTTGCCTCTTTAGAAAGATAGTTTTTCTGCTGTGTCATATTAAAGCTGTTAAGATGATTGTGAACTCATGTTTAATTAAACACCAATGTTTTTTGAAATGGTTGAGACACCTATACATGGATCCAAGGTCTGCAGTATATGTGGGAGATCTGATGTGTGAGACTAGTGACTCCTTTTCCTTTCTGCCATTGTGTCAAGCTGTTACATGAATGGAGATGCCCGCCTACAGCTTTCTTGTAGTGGACTGAGGGAGTTGGCACCAGTGGCACTCTAAAATGCTGCAAAGCACTAAATTGTCCATGCAAATTCCTGTTTTCAGGTGAGTTACATGGAGATTTACTGTGAGAGAGTCAGAGACTTGTTGAACCCGAAGAACAAAGGGAATTTGCGGGTGCGAGAACATCCTCTGCTTGGACCATATGTGGAAGATTTGTCCAAGTTAGCAGTCACATCTTATACAGACATTGCAGACCTCATGGATGCCGGGAACAAAGCCAGGTTAGTGATGGTAGTGTGTTACATATTTTTATCTCAGTTGCGATATATGGCATATAGCAGCAAATTTAAAATACCTTTTGTGATGCTTTCTTAAAAACTCATTTCACATGAGGGATATTGTTGCACTATGCACTGTTCAATGCTATTAAACGACTGAAATTGATTTGTGTGGTGAAATAGTGCTGCAAATCACTGTATAGATATTTAAAGCTTGTAGTGGCTTGAGATGAAGTATGTGACTAATTCTGCTGGCTTTTGTTCCTGCCTTTGTGTACTGTATCATCACAGTCTCCTTATTCATTCAAGTGGTTCAGGACTAAAGTTGGCATTCTAGCTTTAGGTTCTGGTTCATTAGTAGTCGTTTACGTGTCAGCTGTAGGCTTCTTTTAACAACGTGTGGGAAAGATTGACATAAAGGCTGCTCATGTTTTCTTGGGTGTAAGGTAGATTGAGTACACAGATTGAGAAAGCTCTGTTCAAACTGTGATGAAGGTGGGACTAATCCAGGAGTGAAAAATCAAGGGGTTTCTTAATGGTATTTGGTATGGCTTGGTCTCGGTTACAGGGCAGAGCATCAACTGTACAGTCTCTTGGTGTCATTCCTCTACAGCTGCATGCAGCCCTGCAGGTAGTTGTGCTTGCAGCAGAGAGGCTACTGTTTTCTAAACATGTCTGTATCTCTTCATATTTTAGGACTGTGGCAGCTACCAACATGAATGAAACCAGCAGCCGCTCTCATGCTGTGTTTACAATTGTCTTTACTCAGAAGAAACATGACACAGAAACTGATCTTTCTACAGAGAAGGTATGTTACAGATAAGTGGCTTTCCAACTGTTTTTCATAAATCTTCCCTGTAATAACTTACTGGCAGTATGACAAGAAAATGAGAATTAAATGTTTTTTCTGGTGTTCTGTATAAGGGTGAATTGCTTTGTGCCTTGATGGAGCCCTTTTATTTTTCTATGGAATTTTGTTTGATTGTAGTCTAAAAAACAACTAAATGGGGAATATGTGCAGGAGGAGAATATATAGATGTGAGGAAAATACAGCTGTAAGGACTAGGTTCTGTGGGGAAGGATGTATGAAATAAAATAAGTTAACCTTCCCCAGTCGTCTTCCCAGAACTTTCTGTGGTTTTGCTTGTCAGTGCAAAATGTTTGCCTTGTTAGTTCTTTCCTTTGGGCACAGGGATTGGGATGAGTGAGATTTAGGCACTTTCTGGAATTTTCATGTTAAAAGGAGGTACCCTGTTTAGTATGGAACAGTTTTCTGGCTTTTATTACTCTGCAATACAGGCTCTGCATGCAATAGTAGATGAAACACAGGTAATGTTCATGTTTCTGAACTGACTACTGTGGACAGATCTGAAAAAATTTGTGTTGAAGACACCTACCCACCAAATGATAAGACCCTCTAAAGTTACTGTTAATGGACATGGACTCTGTAGCTTTTGATACGCCAGTGCTTTATTGCTGGCGTTACTAGAGTCAGGATGAAACATGAGTTTTTCTTTTCCTTTGAGATTCTTGTGTGGTCTGTAGCAGTAACGATTTTTTTTTTACTTCTGTTTTGGTCTGATCATGTGAGATCTCGCTGTCTTTTTGGGTACAGCATAGTGCTACTTAAAACAGTGCATAATCCCAGACACTTCTTATCCATAAGGTAACAGTATTAAGCTAATAGCTTGTGAAAATGCTGTTTGACTGTAGTTTTAAGCACAGTACAATGATTTTTTTTTTTTTTTTTTTTTAGACAGTAGAATTCATCTCATGCCATAGAATTCTTTGAAATTTTGTTCTTGCTCTCGTTCACCAAGAATTAGTTCTCATTGTTAATGTGTTTTTGCTCTATAGGTCAGCAAGATTAGTCTTGTGGATTTAGCTGGCAGTGAGCGAGCCGATTCAACTGGTGCCAAAGGAACCCGATTAAAGGTATTGGGCCATTGATGTAGGGTAAAGAAAGGGAAGTGGGTGTGCAAGCATCACATGGAGCCATTGCTTGAAAAATGATAGGAAAAGAAAGGATTGGTATTGTAAGTATGGAAAAAATAATGGCATAACTGAAGGCGCTTTTTTTCCCGTCTGATGATGGGTGTCACATTTGGCTCATTTAGTCTACAGAGGTTCGTTTGAACAATTTTAATTGCTGTATAATATTGGATTATGTTTTCACAGGAAGGAGCAAATATAAACAAGTCTCTTACAACTCTGGGCAAAGTTATATCAGCATTGGCCGAAGTGGTAAGTACAGCATTTACTTCTTGTAACAACCTTTCCATAGCTAGTAAAACTGAGACAGTAAAAACCACGGAGTACAGCAGAATCTTTCACTGTTCTTGGTCTAGCATTCTTAGCCAAATTAGCTGTGTGTATTTTGATAAATGAGTAGTGCGGATAGTATTCTGTGAATGGCATGCAGCCTGGTAGAAACTTGATGTGTCATTAGACTGAAGCATTGGTTTATTTAGCTGTGAAGAAGCCATGCAAAAGAAGCCTGCATTTGTGTAGAAGATGCGTTCAGGTAGCAAGCTTTTAGTTCTGCAGAGCAGTAATTTTTATTTTTATCTGAAAGAATAACTTTAGAAAGCTAACTGCAGTTTTGTTGTTACAAAATTTTAGAAGTACCCATGTAATAATTTGATTATCACTGGCTTTTTTTGCAATGGCAAGACTTAGGTGTTGAGTTGAGTGAGCATCTGTTGATCCAAACATAAGATTGTACATTTAGAAAAGTACTTTGTCTTTTCCTTTCTACACTCAACTACTATTTAAAAAAAACAAGTAAATTATTACTGCTCCTTTTAAAAGTGAGTTAAATGAGTTTTCAACAGCTTGGATAGGTTGAATATACTTACATGCTTTTTAGGGTTTTTTTCCCATGAAAACTGTTCTCATTTATTGGGCTCCTCAAGAAAAGAAAATGCTGTCCAAGTTAAGATGGAATTTATATATAAAGCTCTGTTAAGAAGCTCATTTTGTATCTCCTTCCTCTTTCTTTAATGCTTTCAACTTAGGATAACTGCACTAACAAGGTATGGTCTGAGTAGTAGGGGATGGTGTCTTTTTTTTGCTTGAGCGTAAGATTTTATTCTCTTCATTTTGGAATCAAAGAACAGGGACCTTTTATGTCAGATCTTTGAGAAGTTCCTGTGACTATAAATTAGTCTTGAAGCCTTAGAATTACCCGTACTAAAATTTTTAAAATGTTATAAGATTGGGGATAAATGAATGAAAAGTACACATTTAGGTGCGTATTTAGGAATATTCTTTTATTACATTCCTGCTCCTGATTTGGTGACTTACATGAGGAATATTTACTTTTAGTATGGATAACTTTGTCTCTGCTTTCGTGTTTCTGCTCTCCATGCTTTTTTCTTTACCTCATGTGATGGATTTAATAGTCAATTCTAGTTTCCAGCTTTAATATCTGGTGTTTACCTGCCCTTAGTAATTTTTCTCATCCATTGTAAGGTTACTTACCTTTGGCAAGGGGCAATAGAACTGTTCCAAGACCAATGCTCACATTTTAAGCACCTTTTGAGTGTTAAGAAGAGTTTCACACAAATTATAATCAGGCCTTTTATTGCAAAGCCATGTATTGAATGTTGTGTGGAATTAGACTTTTGACATCTCTCAAAGCAACGTGTTTGCCTCCTATTTGTGTAAGTAAATGAATGACCAAAGATTCACGTTCTGTTACAGAGCTTTAGAAATTAATTGTTTCTTTTAGACCAAATAAGCCAGACAAAGCCTTTTTAATGAAATTTGGAGGGAAGTCTACCAAAGGTGCTCAGAAGGCCATCTTCTCTTTTGTGAAAGTTCCTCATTGATCACTACTGATTTTGCGATGAAGTACTTAAATACTTGGACACACATCTCGTGGCCTTGTGCTTCAGTTTGAGTAGTCTCTGTAATATTTTTGTCCTTTTTTTAAAAGAAAAAAACGAAAACAACCCAAAATAAAACCACCAAAACAAACCCCTAAACCACCTCCTTTCTACTCATACTTCTAATTTCAGCGTGAAAGTACTTTCATCTCTTCCATCCTCAAGTTTCCTAATAACTGCTTACAGAAGCCCAGGAAGATTGGGTAGTTGTCCTTTTACGTGTGTACCTGTATCTCTGTAGCTGTGCAATCTCCTGTAAATAGACCTTTGACTGCTCTAAAAAGCCATAACTTTTCTAACAAAGGAAAAGTGAATCTTCCTTTGAATGAGTAAGGTTTACTTCTTAAATTCACTTGCAATGGTGTTAAAACACAGAATTTAATTGTCAGGAAGATATTCTTCATACACAGAATACACTTTCTGGACATAGTGTGTCAAGGGAGTTCTCTGGACTGCTTATCATCATCTGTTTAGATAGCTGAATATTTTGCATGCTACCTAATATCAAACTCAGTAACCACTTGTACAACCACGGGCCACCCCTCTGTTTAGATAGCTTATGTGTATGCTTGTCATGGTTCTTTTAGTACCTATACTATGATTTTTATGTTTTAAGTATTAATTTTCCATTTGGTGTCTGTTTCTTAGTAGTGTGTTCTTTCTTTGTAGAGTAAAAAAAAGAAGAAGACAGACTTTATACCATACAGGGATTCTGTACTAACATGGCTTCTTCGAGAAAATCTAGGTATGGCTGACTTGCCTATGCCAGTATGGAAAGAAATTATCACTAAATTCTCTGACTGCTTTTGACTCTCTTAAATTTGTATCAAATGTTAAGTTAAATAATTTTAATAGTCAAATCTGAGTCAAATAGTTCCATCTTTTGTTAAAGTTACAACTCTCTTTCCTATGATTTTTTGAATATTTCTCAGTAAGGTAGAATATAGTTGAATTCTATAATTTTGTGAAAATGCTGATATTTAGTAAGTAGTTAGAGCCTAGACTGTGCATTCTAGTTCCGTCTAAAATCTTGCCTGTTTGTTATAGGCGGTAACTCCAGAACTGCAATGGTTGCTGCTTTGAGTCCAGCAGACATAAACTATGATGAAACTTTGAGCACTTTAAGGTACTGTCTTTTTATCTGAGATGGATATGGATAGCTGTTAGCTCAAATGGCTGTATTCTATCCTTCAAACCTTTGGGTTTTCATACTCTGAGAAAATCTGTGGGGAAGACGACTCTGTGCTGGCAAGAACTCGATTATTTTGAAAGAGGAAAACCAATCTATTACATATGAATAGGGAGCTAGTGATTTATTGCTGATTCTAAACTTGAAAAATCAAACTAACCTTCTTGTGTTCCTATGTTTTTTCTAGTGTGGTCCCTAAGCCGAGCATGTTAGCTAAGCTGAGGTTTCAAAGCACTGAATAAAGAAAAAAAAAATGTTGTCTGTTGTACATACTGTTAATCCATATTGAATAGGACTTGTCTTTTTAGCAGCAATACCCTGTATTAAATATGAATTCAAATGCATAATTGACTGTAATCCAGAATTCTCTTCTGATGTACACTTGCAAGCTAAACATCTCCTATATTGCTGTGTTCCATATAAGCGCTTACATGTTCGTTGTAAGGTTTCAATGTTTTGTCTGTTTCCAGATATGCTGATCGTGCAAAACAGATTAAATGCAATGCTGTTATCAATGAAGATCCCAATGCCAAGCTCGTGCGTGAACTGAAGGAGGAGGTGACAAGGCTTAAGGATCTCCTGCGTGCTCAAGGGCTGGGAGATATTATTGACAGTAAGTGGATTAAACAGACTATCATCTTGAGGTTGGTGTCTTTTATAGAGGAGGGAGAGCTGGGCCTGTGAGCGGAAGCGGTTAGAAACATGGAAGTTAAATGTAGGTGCTGGTATTAAATTTTGAACATGGTTTTAAAAATAGTAGCCTCTTCTGTCTTTAAACAATGCATCCTTAGGATTGTCTGTAGACTTGACAGACCACCTTCAAACTCTCAAGGGAAGACGTGGGGATTGAGTTTCCTGTTACTGTAGAAATGATTTTGTGTAATAGAACTTACACATTCAGGAGTTGCTCTGCTGAGTTATGGAGGACTTTTTGTCTAGCTGCCAGTAAAAGGATAGTTGAGGTATAGAAGCTTAATTTCATACTGAGAAAGAAAGCATCTTTTCTTCCTCGTTAAGGGGTTAAGGTTATTTGTTGATACCTGGCTTCAGTGCTGTCCTCGCTCAGAAAGAAAACAACGGCTAATTCCTGTTAGAAAATGTCCTGAGTGACAAACCATTTGTCACTTCAAAATAACTAGCCATGAAACAGCTGCCTGTGAATAAATAATGAATTCTTTTGGGGCGAGATTTTGAGTTAGGTTGGCAGAGCAGTATTGTACTGATTTGCTTTGCCAGCAACCTCTTAAAGCACCAGAACACACTTGTGCCTGATTACTTTGTCCTCATTCTAAATAAAGCAAATAAACTAAAATTTTAGCTGGTACTTTCTTCTATAATATGAACAGTGATTTAATTCCTAGTGAAGCAAATGCCTATAAAAACAGAGTGTATTCCAGTGAATTAAAAGATTCTTGGACTTAAAAAAAAAAAAAAAAAAAATTGCACCAGTTTCTGATTTGTCAGAACTTATTTGCCTGTGAAGCAGAAGTTCTGACTTAGTCACAGACAATTTAAAGATGTGTAGTATGTATTTACCTTTTTATTTACTTGTTTTCAAGAGAATGGGGCCAGAAGGCAATGAAATACAAGTGTTTTTATGCTTGGTACAGTCTGTTTTTTGGTTCTAAATCAAAACTGAAAAAACTGTGTTACTGAAAATTGTGCTTTTGTTTCTTTAAACATCAAGTAGTTTTCTCTTCCCTTCCTATGTCGCTAGTGAACCTTCAATTTTGATCCTTCTTGTATTTTCCCTCCTGCTTCCTTTCAGTTGATCCAATGGGAGATGAATACTCTGGAAGTGGAGGCAAATGTGTGTATTGTGTGGTTCTCTTGTTTAACCTGCTTTCTCTGGGTCAGCTTTTAACTGAGCTTTGCATGCCAGCATTTCTCACAGGGAAATCCCAGACAGAACACTCACTGTGGAATGCAGTGCAGTTTCATGGAAACTAGCTTAACCACGGTTCCTTAGACTGAGTTGGCAGTCAAAAAAAAGTGCAAAGTTTAAAATGCAACATACGTTCATTCTTCCTTTCTGGCGGAATATAGAAGGGATAGTGGAAGTTCTTTAGTCTGTTTTCATGACAGCCAGCCATTTAGAGTTGAACCAGAAAATCTTGTTCTCGAACCTTTTTCAAGTTATTCAAATGAAACAGCTTCCGGTCACCTAGCTTCCTGGCATTTTAATATCTCTTTTTCAGCTAAAAGTATTTGTTTTAAATGCCGTAATTGATTAACTCAAGGTGAAATGTTATCAGTTCCTCCTGGAGAGGCTTGAGTTTTATTTTATATAGTTTCTTAAAAAAAAAAAAAGTTGAACATCCTATACTGCTGACGGTCTCATTTGAGCTCAAATACTTGGTTGTAGATTATTAACTTCATAGGGTTGAAAGCAGTCAGCAAACAGCATTTTATTTCTGTTCTACTGTGTGCTTTTATGAAAGGGAAATATATGTAGTCTGTTGCAAGAGAAATGTATTCTATGTAAATTTTGGGTTGCTAGACTTTTAAAATTCTTTCAGTCAGTCGTCTTCACCCTTGCTCAAACAATATCAACTGGAAGAGATCTGTCTGAAATTTCCTAAAATTAAAACTACTGGTGGTGTAAAGACTCATTCTGGCCTTGTCTTACATTCTGATGCTGCTTCCAGCGTGTGCATATATCATCTGTGTGAAAGCTGCAGCCTCCAGGAAAAGCGTGCATGATGCTGAGGGCTTTGGTTCTCCGTGGTCACAGCAACTGCGAAAGCTATTGCAAGCACCACGTCCTTTATCTTCAGGACTGCATGCGTCTTGGCCTTTGGAGACTTCATCTTCCCTGCTCTGTCATGCCTGCCTTCCTCATCCCGATGGCATTCCCTTTCCTTAACCTGCTTTTCTTCTGTTAAACTCCCACCCCTGCTTCCTGGATTTGCAGATGGTGGTTTTCAAACTGACTTGATGCAATCACCAGTTTCACGAGGCTGAAACAGCAGGCTGAATGTGGAGTGAACTAGGGCATAAGGCTGACAATAGCAGAATTGTTCAGGATAAGAGTAGAGGAGATGTAGGAGGACATGGAAATTTATGCAATGTCTGGGTGAGCATCTCATTTTTGTAAGTGTGAAGCCCTTGTTTATAACTTGCAAGGTCTGATTTGACTTGGTTCTTTCATAAGGATGCTTATTTTAAAGGATTTATTTTAGAAATAGAATTTAAAACTATAAAAATCATTAATACTGAGCTACTTAATTGTCTAATTCCATGTAAGATTTTTTTGTGCGCTTATTCCAAGGATATGGTTTACAGACGTATCTGAGAAGCTAAGTAAGATTAAAATAAATTACCTTTGGATATTTGTTCTTAAATCATTCATGCACATTTTTCTTGTTTTCTGTCTTTGAAGGAGGCATCTTTCAGGCCTCCAGATTTTCAGGCTACAAAAGCTGCCTTATTAAATTCTGGGGCTTTTTAAGGCCTTCCTCATCTAAATTAAGACCAAAAAGCTTTCAGGCACCTTCTGCAGTATGAGCACCACCTATCACCTTTTCCACTGGTCAGGTATCTTTAGATTTCCATTTTTCAGATAAGGAGGGTCAAGAAGTAACATAATAATGTTTCTGCGAACTTGTGTTCTCCTCTCCCCGTCATGGACTGACAGGTGATTCACATACACTCCTGTGAGAATTTAGAGGAGTAGTTCTTTGTTTGTGTGGTCTGGGTGGCTCGTCAGCAGAACCAGTGTTGTAATAAAGATTTACTTCATCATTTTAGATTAAAGGAGCCTGGAAGAGAATGTTTTTCTGAGTGTAAAGGGTTGGTGTCTATTCAGACTTTAGCCCAAAATGTCACTAATCTCATGAGGAACGGAATCTGCTCCTCATCTGAGCTCCGTGGGGCTCATTTCAGTGTTCAGTTAGGAATAAGATGGTTTATTTTTGGCAAGTGTGTAATTTATTTTTTCAGGCATTTTTTATGAAGATGGTTTATGATGCAACTAGTAATCCTCAGGGTCTGAAATGAGTTATTGTTATGTTATAGATACTAATATTAAAAGATGTGTTTCGGAACTGCCATCTAAAAAATTACAAAACTTGTCTTGTTGCTGCTTAAATGCTTTCCTCTTATGCTGGTATTTCCTTCCTTTCCTTCTTCCTCTTTCTTCCCTCTTCCTATTTTCCTTTTTCCCATCTTTCTGCCTTCCCTCTGTCTGTGTGTCTCTCTCCCAGATTTGAAAGATTTTCAGAACAATAAACATAGATACTTGCTAGCCTCCGAGAATCAACGTCCTGGCAATTTTTCCACAGCCTCCATGGGGTCCCTCACTGCATCTCCATCCTCCTGCTCTCTCAGTAGTCAGGTGGGCTTAACATCTGTGTCCAGTATACAGGAAAGAATCATGTCAACACCTGGAGGAGAAGAGGCAATTGAGCGTTTGAAGGTAGGTCTTGCTGTAGATTAAGGGGGCCATTTTTTTGGTCTTTTCCAAGGCTAAATAGCAGTGAACCCAGGAGAACTTTACTTCACAGAGAGAAACAGTAGCACACTGCATATATAAGAAGTTGTTGAAAATCTCCTCGGCACCTTGAAAAGGGCACTTAACTGTGTTGTGGGCTAGAAACTGTGTTCATGCACAGCCTTTCCTGTTAGGATTATTTAGGTTTAATTGTAGCCTGGAGCTACAAGGAAATTATAAATGAAAATCGTGATTGTTGTTTACAGGTTCTCTGATGCAGTGGTAATTGCAGAAAATTTGGTCATAAGTATAGACTTCAGGAGGCCTGGTCAGCACTAGTGTGGACAAAATCTGACTGGCAAATGCATTCAGCTTTCAGAAAACCACATTATCCCAAAGTTGAAAAAAGGAGGAAGAATAATCCTGCCACTGTTGTATTTGCCCAGCCCCCACAGATTAAAATGTGAAGCACACAGAATAGCATGCTTTATCCAGACAATAGCGGCCTTATCCCAATACTGCATAAAATTGAACTGCATCAAAAGTGCATTACAGTGAAGTATTTCTTGATTTTTATGAAAGCCCCCCTCCCAATTTCCATGGGTGGATGAGTGGGGAGAGCTGGCAGTGTCGAATCTCTGCTTCATTCTCATGTCTTATCCATGAGACACACTGCTACAGGGATTGGAATGGGCTGGAACACACACTGCAAATCCCTTTCCTATTGGAAACCCTCTGTTGCCATGGAAGTAACAGTGTGGCCTCTGCAGTTCCTTGGCATCTAGTTACTGAATGATGTCTGTAAATCAGATTTTAAAAAAATAGCAAAAGAAAAAAATTTAGGTGTTCAAATTAAAGTCTGACTGTGGTTAGATAAAAAGTAATCTTTTCTCAGCTTGCCATCAAGGCCGTTTACCCTTGGAGAAATTAAGGAGGACAACTTAGTTTTGAAGAGCTAAGAGTACGTTTTATATCCAAACTTAATTTGAGGCCTAGAACTGAGCACAGACTTTCATTGTTTTGTGTATTATGAAAAGAACTTTGAGGAGAATTGTAAAACAGCTTCTGGGATTTTCACACAGGAATCTGAGAAGATCATTGCAGAGCTGAATGAAACATGGGAGGAGAAGCTGAGGAAAACTGAGGCCATTAGGATGGAAAGGTCGGATGGTGTCCAGAAAATGGAGAAGTGTGGAAAACTGAGAACGTTACTCTGTTCCGAATCGATGGAACAGCAGAATAGTGCTCAGTGACAATTCTGTTTACCTATGCATTATATAAACAGTAGGGGCAATGCTGAGAGGAAGCTGTATTCTTTCCTGTATTTCCTACAGTTAAAGTGTACTGTTGTAATTCTGGTAAAATCTTAACCTGCTGCATTGGCTTCTGCTGCAGAGCAGCATGGAGTCCTCGTCTCTTTCTTCCCCTTTCCACCATTCTTTTACATTCCAAAAATTTTGGCCCTAAAGTTGAGCAGAAAAGATTTGAGTTTTTAGTGTTGGAGTATCTAAAATTACGAAGCAGCTTTACCTTTCAGCTTTGGTTGAATTGTGTTCTAGAGCGAGATGCTTAATAATTGTCAGAAAGTGAGTGCAGCCAAACAGAGCATTACTTACTAGAATATTAAAAGCTTGCAGAATACTTAAGTGGAACATATTTGCCTAGAAACAGTGTGACTGAGTCTGTAAAACCAGTGAGAGGTGTATGAAGAAAGTGGATCGAGATAGATTATTCACTGACAGAGCTAAGGGACTTTAAGGCTGTCGGGTGATTTGAAACAATAGGAAGTTCTCGCAATACATAGGTAAGCTGTGAAAGTCTTCACTACGTTATGTTGATGATGATAGGAGTTGAATTAAAAAGAAAAACAAAGGAGAAAACATCAAAACCCCAACATTTTGGATAGCTGTTTAAAAGAAATGGAATGGTTAATTATGGGAATTCTTTAGGAAGAAACTGGGGGACTGTGAAAATACTTTGGGGAAAATAGCATAGTGTTTGCCACGTTCTTATTCTTCTGTGTTGGTGCCACTGTTGTGTTTTGTCAAAGCCAAGAAACTGTATTACATGAAGAGTTTGACCCAATAGAATCCTTTTTATGTCTTAAGAAGGAGAAAGTACTTTTTATATTGGATCAGGAAGAGCCAGTTAAGTCTTTGTAAATTAGTGGATAGTAGTAGCTCCTCTTAACTAAATGAAATTTTTAAATTTAGAACAGACTTTAACCTTCCTTAAAGAAGCAACGAATGTAATGTCTTAAAATGTACTGACCTTGTGATAGGTTATTGCACTAAAATGCTGTTAAATCTCTGTAAAAATTCTTGCTGTTGCGCAGGTCTGTAAGTTCTAGGACTAAAGTTTAGAAACTTGCCCTGTTGTGTTATGAGGTGGTGAAAGTCCTGGCTGTATGGTCAGTTGATAGGCTTGTTGAAAGTCTAATGTATTATATTACATGGCTTTCATTAGACTAAGGTCTATTTTTTTTTTCTAAGATTTTCTCTAATTTTGTCTGAGAAGCTCAAAATATAATGCATACCTTTTCTCTCTCAGGGAGGCATTGTTGGCAGAAATGGGAGTTGCCATTCGGGAAGATGGAGGAACACTGGGAGTCTTCTCACCTAAAAAGGTAAGAAAAAAAAAAAAAAAGAGTAACAGTTGCGTAATGTCTTCAAAAGGCTGGTGGACCTGGGAGGAAAGGGTGATGAGGAGCTACCATTCATACAAGGGCTTGTGTTCATGTAAGATACGTAACAACATAAGTGAGGTTTGGACCCCTAGTAGTAAGTTCTTCTTACAGTGTCTTTTTGGAAATGGCTTTATTGTTAGAATCTATCAAAACACATTACATCTAAGGATTATTGCCCATTTTTTTTGTAGCTCCTTGCATATTGTTGTTTCGTTAGCAGCTCAGAAATGCTGCCTCATAAATTGTTGTTGCTGTTTTCAGCAGTATCTGTGTGTGACCTTCAGGTACTCTACCTACTCCTCATTAAGATTCTCACAGAAGTTTGACGTCTTGTTTAGATGCTTTTCCCTGAATTTTTTTGTTAATCCTTTTTGCTGTTGGAAAAAGGGGTTGTTATCTAATGAACCACTGAACACGGGATGCAGGGGAATATTTCTTTCAGGATATATCAATACTTCTATTTTCTGAAAGTTGAAAGAAGCAGGACTATGCAGGAAAAGGTCATAAATCAGTGCTGTAAATATAAAATGATAAATTGGTAAAGAAGCTATCTATGCAGTTAAAGCAGAATTATTGAAGAAGTACAAGGAGAAGAATGTACTTGTATCTCAAAAATCTTTGAACAAGGAGCACAGGGTAATATTTTAGCCTGAAACTTCTATGTGCAAGCATGTAACAAACCTGATTTAAGGTTAAATGGGGACCTATCTAGAGGCATTGTACAGAAACATGGGACAGCAGAACTGATTAAAATATTTAATCCTTTGCTTAAAGTAGTGTTAAACTGTTATGTTTGCAGTAGGTAGAAGTCTGGTTTGGTTTTGTTATCAACTCCAGAAGTGCCTAAGGTTTGTAAAGACGGCAATTTGTTGAGTGTTCTTTACATGTCCTTTTGTTATGGATCCTAATCTCCTTTTAGATTTTCCCTCAGAGGCCCTCAGCTCTTTTTGATGACTCTTTTGGTGCATTTTCAGCTGATCAGGTTCGTGTATAAATGCCATCTGGATTAAGTAGTTGTGTTGGTAATAGATAGTATTTATTTTTACCCATATAGGATTTATTAGGAGAAGTAAAACTCTTGACCTAGTCCTTTCTGCTTCTGTTTCTTACTATCCTTGCACTTGAGTTTCATTAGTTCTCCTTCTAGTAACTGTGGCTGCTGTTGTGAAAACCTGAGACGTAGATAGCAAATTTGAAATCTTTTTCATAAAGACTTTACACTTCTGAAGTACCAATATATAATCTAACTGTATGCTACTAGGACAGCATTGTGTTTTTACCCACTGAGCTGTAAATTGAACTCTGTAAGGTATATTTTGCCTACTTTACAAATTAAAAGGTACGACATTGTGCAGTTGTTGCTGTATCTACCAGTTTTGCTTTTGGCAGGAAACTTCTTAAATGGTTTGTGGAAATGTAATTGCTGGTGCTGTCATCAAAGATGGGAGCAGGGCAAGTCCTTCAGCTCGTGCTTGAGAAATGCGGACAGGAGAAAGTTTAAGATATAACTCTTTGTGTATGAATAATAGAATGAGTGAACAGTCGGTTTTGCTAGCATTATTTTTCAAGTTGTTGAGCTTTATTTCTTACAAAAATCTCTGCCTGTGAAAGACCCATTCAGACTTTAATTTAGTGTGATAAATGAATTTGGATGCTGAAACGTTTGTATAGGGTACAGCAGTATTTTCAGAGTGTCCAAGTGGTGCAAGTCATAGTGGTGTTACAGTAGTTGACTATAGGATTTAGTTTCTTACCAGTTTTCTCTTGATTTAAAAGCTTTATACAGCTCCCAGTGTTGATTTGAATGCAGTGAATAGCGATGATGGCATGGGACACCCTTAGCTGCAGTTTTAGGTGGCCCCTATCTTTTCAGGGGTGAAAAAGGTGTCTTGTTCTTTCCCCTTTTCTGTCTTCGTAGTTACATCTTTGTTGGGCAATTGACAATTAGACTTCTTCATTCAAAGACAGATTTCATTTTTAACATCCAGTAGTTTTTGTGCTTCTGTAAACTGAGTGCTGTTAACATCTCTCTGAAGTAAACTTTTTGGAGCTATAATAAATGGATGGAAGCAATGTTCCCAAGGAATCTTAGTCAAATTTATTTCCTTTTGTTGAATTTATTCTGTTTGAGGTTAACAAAGGGACAAGTTGCTTACTAAGTTTTACATCTCTTTTATCATCTTTCTTCTTTAATTCTGTTTAACCTTTTTTGCCTTTTCTTTTGTATTTGTGCTTACTGTGATCTCACTGGCTAGGTTTTCACACCAAGGCCTTGTGACTTGTTTGCTGATTCCAGTGGGGTTTTTTCACCAAAGAAGGTTGGTTTAGTAATTGTAGTGGATTTGAATTTAGAAGAACTTTAGATGGAGAGCTTTTTAGCTGTTTGTATTGAAGAATGCTAGTAGTTTTAGATTTTCTTTGGATGTTAATGGACTTTGCCAAATGAGCATCACACCTGTTTTGCCCAAGAAAAGTCAAAGTCGATTCCCCATCAGTTTAAAAATTTTACTGTTTCTTTCTGCTGTTGGACTTCCCTTAACAAATTTACAGAGACTTTACAAGGAATTGTGGTGTTTGGTTTTTTTTCCAGCTGAAGCCTTTATTCCCTCAATTGATATTTCAGATAACTAAGCAATCTGGGCTCTATTTCTGCTGTTCCTTTTTTATGCTCTTCAGTACCGCAAGAGGTTATATTTGAAAAAATGCATTATGGCATAACCTCAAGATACATAGCAAGGCTGCTGGATTAATGTGCATCTTCCACAGCTGTGGGAAGAAGCCTGAAAATAGGTCTTCCGTTCTTAATTAACTTTCCTTTTTGTTCTTTTAGACTCCTCATCTTGTAAACCTTAATGAAGATCCTCTCATGTCTGAATGTCTGCTTTACTACATCAAAGATGGTATTACTAGGTGAGGATTGGTGTTAATACACTCTGAGGTCTGCTTCTTTGCTTGCTTAAAACCCCATGCTGGAGACACCGTGAGATTAAGTAACTGTGCATTGAACTATTCAGCTTGCAGGTACAAACAAAGCATGAGATTGTTGTAGGTGGAAAAAAGTACATAAACGCTTTTTCTTTTAGGTTGATTTTTTGCTTTCAGAGTAATGGGTGCAGTCACTTAGCTTTATAACAAGTTCGTTACTACACTTGGGCAATAAAAGAAAGCATGATATCTAAGATACCGCAAACCAAAAATAATAAAACTTCCTGAAAATACCTTTGAGATTCTGGTGGGTGGAGGATTGAAAACTTGATAAAAGCAACTAGAATATGGATGAGCATTCACTTCATTTTTAAAATAAACTCTTATCTTTGCCTCTGCACAGTTAACATACTCTGTATTCACATGTATGAGACTAAATTTAATAGCCAGATTTGGAATTTAAAATGGATTTTATTCCAAAACTTGTTTCAAGACATCTGGAAGAATAGAGGTGATTTTTGTTATCTTTGGAGCACTAAGCCATGTTTGGTTGCTTAGTTTGTATATTCTTTGGGAACAGATGGGGAAGAGTACACAGACAGGTGCTGCTGTATGGTACTACTCTAATATGCATTGGACCCACTGAAAAGAATATCAAACTTGTAGAGAATTCAGTGCAGAACAATCAATAGAATAGCTTAGGGCTTAAGAAACCATTTTAAATTTTGAGCCTAGCTAGTGGACAGCAGAAATGTATAGAGTAATAAGTAGAGCAAGAAGTTCATAAACATTAGGATTGAAAACTAAGTTGTCCGTATCTAGAGTTCCTCAAATATTTGAGTTTGGAATGGACATAAATCTTCAAGCTCCAGGGATACTCCTAGCCTCTCACTGTCTGGAAGCTGGATGAAACTGCGTGTGGCATCATGTTAGTCAGCAAGAGTCTCCCGAGCCATTTTTACTGCTTTGTTAAAGTGCAGATGGTGATTATTGGAAGGCACGATCATTGTATGCCAGCTGAAATGCACCACTGGAAGTTCCTGTTAGTTTTGTGGTTTTTTTTTTTCCTTCTGTGTGCCTTTGCTAAAGGGAGAAGGGGGTACACAAGAGACAAGGAAACACATTAAATCCGAAGGTGTTTTAACATTTCAGTTCTCTCTTTAAATTATATGTTTTAAGAGAGAGGAAACATCTCTTTTCTTTTGTCAAGCAGTTATCCTCCAATTTATGGTGCATCTGGTAAGTTTTCTGCAATGCAAAGTGCTATTTCTACCCTTTGAACTTGAAGGATGGTTTTAATAGTGTAGACCATTTTCCAGGGTATTTCTGAGGGTTGTAGGAAGTGTCTGATTTGCTCTTGAAATATCTTCTCTTGGACCCAGGGTTGGCCAGGCTGACGCTGAGCGAAGGCAAGACATTGTACTGAGTGGGGCTCATATCAAAGAAGAACACTGTATCTTTCGAAGTGAGAGGAACAACAATGGTGAAGGTAAAAACCTACTTCTAGCAAAGTATTGTTGAATCTTTCCCCTATTACTTAATAGTTGGCTTGGTATTTGTAAGTTTCTCTTACCTCAAGGAAACAATCATCTTTGACTCGCTGGGTTTTTTGAGTCTTAGGCGAAGAAAATTAGATTTAAGTGATTTAGATTTAGATTTAGCTTCAATTGCTGCAGTCAGTATAAGAGTTAAGTTCTGATCTTCGTTAACTACAAACATGAAAATTCAAACAGAAAAAACATTAATAATTTCCAGCTGCAATATCTGGAGTTGTCAGTAGTATTGATTCTTCTTGTGGGGCGTTATTTCTGTTTTAGCCATGGCATCAAGGAGCGGTTCATTTGTATCTTGTTTTGGTGTTAGTAGGAAGATAGGCAGAAAATGAGAGGCCTGTAGGGTCTGCACACTTCTGTTTCTATACTGTGCTCTCTAAAGTCTCATTCATCCATGTTGTTTGTTTTCTTCATAGTTATTGTTACTTTGGAGCCTTGTGAACGATCAGAGACTTATGTTAATGGCAAGAGGGTTGTGCAGCCTGTGCAGTTGCGCTCAGGTAAGAATTGTTAGGATTTTTTGGTAGACTCTGTACCTAAGAATTGTCCATATGTGATATTTGCATCATATGTAGAGAATGCTGGGTGCTGTTCAAGGACAGCAGTGTTACTTTTTTGGAGCGTAGCTTTTAAACAGAAGTTGGTACCATTTTTGTATTGACAGCAGTTAATTTTCTTTCATTCTTTCCTGCACTAGCTGTATGTGTACTTAAATATGCACCGCCACACAGCATCCTGCTTGTCCTTCTGCTTACCCTGATATTATTCAAATACATTCTTGCCCAAGCCTATTGCCCTTGGCAGTCTCAGTGAGACAGAGCAGACAGACTGCCAGTTGCTGATGGAAAATTCCTGGTTTCCTGGCAAAGCTTAGATATGACCCTCTGCGGGAATACAACAGATTCTCTTTGCTCTCATTAGATTTCCCACTCAGTCCCCTACATTCCTTTAAAAAGACATGTGGGCGAAGATTTAGAGGAGGGAGAGACTTCCCTAAATTACGGGGTTTAACCTATCTCTTTCAAGATATCATGCTTTTTGTGGCCCTCCCCCACTTTTCTACTGGTAACAAACCAAACAAAAAAACCCCACCTCCTGAGTTATTTGTGTCAAGTTATAAGTGAGCATTTTCATGGAAGCAAGTGTACTGACTTCAGCACAAGTCTGGACAATGAAGGAGGAACAGGTTTTGCTGTTCTGTGCCTGCATATGGCTCATATTAAATAGCATGACTTTTATCATTTAGTAATTACTTTGTCTTGAAGTAGATGTTGGGTTTTTTTATTTTTCCCCCTGCATCTACATGATTGAGTTACTAGAAGAATATAGACATAGTCTCTGACATCTTTAAGAGTCTATATTTTAGTAATATATTTATAAGGACAGTTTTGGTTACTTTGGTCTATTTTTACTGGAATGTCTTTTTAAAATGTTAACTACATTAATATATTCTCTGGAAGAGCAGAGGCATTTTACTGTCTTCCATCACGCACATGTTTCAGGCCTTGTGGACATTTGATATCTCTAGGATTTATCTAAAAGACTTAATATGAGATTTCCTCAGCTCTTTTTACATGAGTGTAAAAGAAGGTGTAAAATCCCACTGATTAGGACTCCAATAAAACCAATACATGTAAACCATATCTTAAAGAAAAGTAAGCACCATGCATTCCAGTGTTTGAAGTTAGGCTTTTCCAAGCTGAAAATTTTGCTGAAGTGGCTTTTGCTCATGTTCTGTCACTGGAGGAGAGGAATGGGATTTAGTGATGTTTTATTCACTGCCACTGTTGGTGAGTCTCCAAGTTTGTCCTTTTATTTTTTATAAACTCTGCTGGGACGATGATGTCCTTTGTGAGCACTGCTTCTTATCAGCAGCGTCTTGTCCTTTACAAACCAGGCATTCTTTTGTTTTTTTCTTGACACCTAGTAACTTCAGTGTACACAGAAATCCTTACAGGGCAATCTTTTCTTATGCTGTCACCCAAGAGGATAGATAGGACGAATAATTTAGTGATGTTTTTCAATGGCTTTGGAATATTTACCTGAAAGACTTAACTTCTGTTCCTATGTTTTAGGAAATCGTATCATCATGGGTAAAAATCACGTCTTCAGATTCAACCACCCAGAGCAAGCACGAGCAGAAAGAGAGAAAACACCATCAGCTGAGACTCCCTCTGAGCCAGTTGACTGGACATTTGCTCAGAGGGAGCTTCTGGAGAAGCAGGGCATTGACATGAAGCAGGAGATGGAGAAAAGGTAACAAAATAACTCGATTTCAATCTGGAACAAGGAGGAGGCAAATGTTGGTTATTTGGCTGGTGTCCGTGCAAACCTAAACTTAGGTTCTGCCACATAGCATCTCTGCTACCTGTTCTGACAGTTCAGAAAGCTTCCTCGTTATTTTATTTCAGTGTTTCAGTTCTCTAGCTCCTTTAAAAATCACAGGTAAGAACCTGCCACTAACCCTGTGCACATTTGGGTGAAGGACTAAACTGAAACTTAGAGGAAGTTTCAGTTCTGTAGTACTATAACAGACAAATAACGGTTCCTTTTAAGTGGAATGACTTTTATCCTTGTAGCTGTAGTTCAGTGGGCTGTGTGTGTAGAGTAATGCCATTGTGACAATAATGACCTCTTTTGACTACTTTTTTTTTTTCTTTTGTTCATCTTCAGATTACAAGAAATGGAGATTTTATATAAGAAAGAGAAGGAGGAAGCTGATCTCTTGTTGGAGCAGCAAAGGCTGGTACGTGTCCTTACTTCAGATTAACTATACCTTCAGCAAACAGTAATTCCTGTCCTTGCTTATCTGAAAGTTTAGGAAACCTGCTTGGGTTGTCTGCACAATGCAGTTCTCCCTTTGCTTTCAAATACTTTGTCTCTACAGTAAATTATTGTCAGTGTAAGTGAGCTCCTTCGTGTTAATTCAGAGATTGTAATTGACAATGAAGTAGCTTTTATCAGTTTTTGTTGGGACAGGTTCGTTTTCTGGCAACTTAACCTGAAAGAAGGGCATTTCTATGCTCTGGTTTTTTTGAAGTTCCTTTTCAGTAGTCTAAACAGCTACTTCTTGGGATGTTTGCCTTTATTTTTGTCTTGGATCACCAGAACATACTAATTTTGTGCTGCCAAAGAGGTTCCTAGAACATTGATACACTAGGTTTATTATTTTGAATGATGTCTAAAAATGTTGCTGCATTGTGCATGTTTTAACCCTTCTCCCTTCCCCTGCATGGAGTTCCTTGTAAGGGTCTTAATGGTACACATGCTGATAGTGGGGTTCTGACTAGGAAGCAGGGTGCAGAGGGAATGTTAATTCATTCAGAGCAATGAGAATTCCACCATACCACCTATTTCTTAAATAGGAAGTCTGATAAATTAAGTTTGATATAGGAAGACTTCAGTCTTCTCACAACAACTATCTTCTGAAGTGCATTACAAATAGAAATGTATGCAGTCTTCAAGCACCCTGTGAATTTTAAACACAAGACCAAGCCCAGGAATGAAATCTAGATTTCCTTAAGAAACCGGAGTCTCCTGATTCTGCTTTAACTACATGGGGTTGTTTTTAGCCAGAACATAAACATAGTTGTACCTGAATTCTAATAAAAATTTCAGAATTGTGATTCATTTGTTTGTAATATGAGTTTGAGATCACTGAAAACTGTGGGTTAAATGCATGCTGGGTTTTAAACTGTAAAGCCCTTCCCCTTTTCCCAAAACCAGAATGGAGCAAAGTACTGTGACTTCTATAGGTAGAAGCTACATAGTTTTAAAATTTTATTTATATTATACACTGAGACTTCTGCACCTCTGATTATTTCATTGCAAGGGACTAATTTCTTGGATGGAGAGTAGTTTTGGCTACGTGTCAAAGGGAGATGCAAGTAATGGGAATTCCGTCCCTTAAATTTTAGCTGATAGGCATAAGCCAAGCTATTGTATGAATTAAAGACGTGAGAATTGGCTGTCTGGGGAGCTGCTTCAAATAAATAAGGCTGCACTTATGAAAGAGTTGCGAAGGGAATTTGTTTCCCCATATACTTAAGAATAAGGGAAGGTTCTTTAGATAGTAGGTTGTTTAATACTGTAATAAGGTTGCTGATTTCTTTAAGCTTGTTTTGGCTTGGTTTTGCTGATTTCAGTTAGTGGACAAAAGTGGAAGACTATCCTATATGCATTACCAGTGTTATTCCTGAAGGACACCTTTCCTAGTTGTAAGGGATCATAGCACACGAGATCATTGGTCAGTTAAGCAGTACCCTGCTTATTGCAATGATTAATAAAAATATTTCAGATGACAGCAAAACTTCTTGATGCACTTTGTCGTTTCTATGTCACTGTACACAGTCTGGAATGGACAGAATTAATGCATTCATAGAACAATAGTTGAATAATGACTGGGAAGTCTGGGGATGCATTTCAGCTTGTATACCTTAAAAATTTTTGTGTTGCTGTGATATCCAGCTCCAATATCAGGTTTTCTAACTTACTGCTGTTTCAGACTGATATTGAAATATAAATATTATTCTTGTTCTAAATTGGAGTATAATCTTGGCTATAAGAAGCTGGCTAATCCAGTTAACCTTGTGGTTTTGGTTTTGTGCTGAGATTCCCACCAATTTGAGTGTTTATTTGTCAGATGTGCTATACAAAAAAGATAAATAACAGCTCTTGTCCCCCCAAATTTCCAGCTAATATATATTTGCCTTGCTAGTATTACTAGGGAGTAGAAATAATAATTTTCCATTTTACAGATTGAATGTGAAAATGTGTTTAATAGAGCTAAAATTATCTTCCTGATTTTCTTGGTCATAATGCGTTTGCAGTGACCACTTGCTATTAGAATGTGGGTATATACCTATATAATTGGTCTGGTTAACCTCTGAGTGCACATAGAGCAACGACCACATAGTGTCTCTTAATCAGCTTTTTATCCACAAAACCTGCTTTACCCATAAGTAGTAATATGGTAATTTTGTAACCTATAAGAATAATCCTGTGGAATTTGTGGCAATGTTTGAGTAGGTCGTGTTTTGCCTTTCTGGATGTAACCTTGAATGTGTAGATTGTACAGTGTCTTCCTCCTGGGCATCTTCTGTTTCCACTGCAATATGCAGTTTGCTAGACGCTGCTTCCTTAGGCCACAAATTTTGTCAGCTGTAAACTCAGAGAGTTTATATTCTGTTTCTAAACAATGTTTTGCTATATTTTTGACCTAAACTAGGAAAAGTTGATTCGCTAGTGCTATTCTTAAATATTAGAAATACATAAGGTCACAAGAAGCTCAGATAATGTGACTCTTAGGCTATGGAGCTTGTTGACCATAGGGCAGAACAGTATTTCTTTTACTCCGTTTTATCATTCCCAAAACAAATTATATTGTATTCCCTGTTCTTTGTGGTCTTCTACCCGAAGTCTTAAGTCTAGGAGCCTGTGGTTCTAAGTCAATGACCTGGGCTTCCTTTGGTTTTAGAGTAACTGGCTGTTACGGTTCCTGATTTCTCATGTATTATAGTTCTTTATGTGAAAAATAAGGGTGTTAGTTAGGGGTTCATTAGAGACAGACTGCTGTGTTTTATTGAAGATGTTTGGATGACAGTAATACATAGGACTTTTTATTTGTTAAAGAGACATCTTAACTTAATAATCCTTTAAAGAAAAGTAGTCTGACTTTAGTTCCTGGTTGCAGTAAGCAATAATGGTTGTTCTTAACTTCTGGTGGCAGTATACCTGAACAAACATTCCTAGCATATGGAAACCTGAAGCACTGCTCATTAAAAATCATTTAGCAAAAGGTGGAAAACTTGTAATGAAGAAGCAAAACACGCATAACTCTTAGCAAGTGTGTGGAAGCTCCAGGCTCTAGGGTTTGAGAAGAGGACAAATCAAGGATATCAAATAGAGAATTCATACTAAAACAATTAAAAAAAAAAGTCATTACTGCAGCATTCTTCTGAAACTCATTCTTCGGACAGACAAGACTATTAATGCCTCTTTTTCTTTAAACTAAGCAACAAGGTGACAAATGGGGGGGAAAAAACCCCAAAAACAAACCACAGCCCACCTCTGAAACTCTGATTCTGGATATCCTTTTAGCTTGTAGCAAGTCTTGGAGTATGAACCACTGTCTTCACCTGTCGTAGTGGCACTTACAGTCCTTTTAACATTGAACCTTTCGGCTGCTTCTGTTTCATTTTTTTCTTATCGTCTAACACTTCTCTGGCTGCTATTGTAGTGAAGTGGATTCTAAACTTGAGCATTCCTGCAACCACGTGCAACGTTACTAACCAGTGTTAACCCGACTTACTCTGGCTGCTCATGAGATCTTCTATGATGGCTGTTGTGTTCACCTACGTGGGGAGGATTTGCTGAAAGAAGCAACAGCAGTCACCAAGGCAAATGTGTGTGGCGGGGATTTGCATGTCTTTGTAGCATGTGTGAAGTGCAGATTACATTTGGTTTTTCATTTTTTAAATCAGGAACTTGCTTTTAGTTGATCTTTTTAAAGATTTTTTGGAAGGGATTGGGAGGGAAGAGTTTAGATTATCTGCTGTTTTGAGATAATAAGGCTTATAAATATAATGTTAATCTTAACTTAGTGAAGAGCTCCAATTTTGACAGTCCATGCCTCTTGAAGATACATTTTAATGTCCTAACACTCAGTCTTCAGGGACTTCCTTATCACTTGTTCTATTTTGATTTTTTTTTTATTTAGTTTTCTTTGCCTGCTACTTCTTGTTTAGCTTTTCCGTTTTCTTACAATTTTAATTTTGGTTATTTTGGGGCCACTTCTTGATTTTTGTTTTTCCAAAGGATGCAGACTCTGATAGTGGGGATGATTCGGACAAGAGATCGTGTGAGGAGAGTTGGAGACTGATCACCTCCTTGAGAGAGAAGCTGCCCCCCAGCAAGCTCCAAACCATTGTAAAAAAGTGTGGCCTCCCCAGCAGTGGGAAGAAACGAGAGCCTATTAAAATGTACCAGATACCCCAACGTCGACGCCTTAGCAAAGACTCCAAATGGGTTACCATCTCAGACTTAAAGATTCAGGCTGTGAAAGAGATATGCTATGAGGTAGCACTCAATGACTTCAGGCACACTAGGCAGGAGATTGAGGCTCTGGCCATTGTTAAAATGAAAGAGCTTTGTGCCATGTATGGGAAAAAGGATCCAAATGAGCGTGAATCTTGGCGAGCTGTTGCTCGTGATGTCTGGGATACAGTAGGAGTTGGAGATGAGAAAATTGAAGATATTATGGCCAATGGTAAAGGAGTAACTGATGTGGATGACCTTAAGGTGCATATAGATAAATTGGAAGATATCTTGCAAGAAGTGAAGAAGCAGAACAACATGAAGGACGAGGAGATAAAAGTTCTTAGAAATAAGATGCTGAAAATGGAGAAGGTTTTACCTCTGATAGGGTCTCCAGAGAAAGCTCAGTCAACCTTAGCCAATGCTAAGTCTCCAAACTCTGCCAGTGTAGTGGATGTGGATAAAAAGCCCACAGATGACTTAAAAAGAAGTGAGAACGATGATCTTGCTAAAGAAGAGCGTGTTTCTCAGTTAATGGCAGGTGATCCAGCTTTCAGACGTGGGCGATTACGTTGGATGAGGCAAGAACAGATTAGATTTAAAAATCTGCAGCAGCAGGAAATAGCAAAACAACTTCGTCGACAAAATATGCCTCACAGGTTTATTCCGCCTGAAAATCGCAAGCCCCGCTTTCCTTTCAAAAGCAATCCCAAACATAGGAACTCGTGGAGTCCAGGCACCCATATCATTATCACAGAAGATGAAGTTATTGAGGTTAGAATTCCAAAAGAAGATGATAAGAACAAAGATGAAAACAAAGAAAAAGAAAGTAGAGCTGCTTCTAAAGACCCTCAGCAGCTCTGGAATCTTTATGGCCCCCAGAGGAATCAAGATAATATCAAAATTAACAGGCAGCAGTTAAACACACAGTCACAGCCTAGCAGTCAGCAGCAGCCATCGCCTCAGTTGCGCTGGAGAAGCAATTCTCTCAATAATGGCTCTCAGAAAAGCTTACGGCGTCAGACATCAGGCTCATCTGAATCATTGCACTCGTACAGCGGGCAGCAGAATCCGGACCTGCAGACTTTCCAGCAAAAACGCCACATCCACCAGCACCGGCAACCTTACTGCAATCAGAACAATGGAGGCAGTGCAGAAGGCAATACAGCTAACTCCCACCCAAAACAGACGGACCGGCTTAACCACTATAACCAGTTTGTGACGCCCCCACGGATGAGGCGCCAATTCTCAGCACCTAACCTCAAAGCGGGCAGAGAAACTACAGTATGAGTAGTTGGCCAAGAGTAGTCTGGGGGAGGAGGGAAGCAGGGGCAATTCTGGCTTATCACTGAGAAACAGCCAGGATTGGCTTTGCTTATGTCTTGGGTTTTGTTTGGCCAGGTAGAACTTGAATAATTGAACATACAGACACAAGGTACTGGCCCTTCAGCCCGTTCAGTTTGCATGTGACTTGTTGCGGTTTTAACAACATTGATTGGAAGAACATTCTGTAAAATTGTAAGAACTTTTTTCATAGACTAGAAGACTTGGAGGGAGGGATGTGGAGGGGCGAACTTCCCTGCTAGCTCATTTACCAGGTTTTTTTTGTGTGTCTTGAATATTTTTCTAATGCTGAAAATATTGTCTGGAACTTACAAAATGCTACCTGCCTCCCATGATCTATGTAGACAATCAAAAGAGGAATTTAGTTATAGCATTGAATGTTTCTTGTGAGCTTTTTCTTAGCAATAAGGAAACTGACCATCTGTTTTAAAATTGATCTGGCTCTTCAGAACAGTTATTTTCCACTCAGCTAAAATTCTTAATAGTTACAATAATCTTTAAACCAAAAGTTGTGGGCTGACAAGATATGTGGCTTTTTTTTATAGAGAAATTAAGAAGAGCATTGGGTCATAACAGACCTACTCTCCAAGTAGTTGTCTTTTCTCCTTCAGCCTAAGTTCATAGTTACTGGTATGAAATTGCTGTGACAGTTAAACCTGCCTGAATGGAATTTTATTTCAGAATATATATATGTTGCTGAAACAGTATGTTGGAAATAAGTTTTTCTAATTCCCATTGTCTCTCTCAACATAATAGTTTTTAATTATTATACAGAGATTGTGTAAAAAGGAACTAGGATTTTTTGACACTGGTGCAGGAAGAAGCCTCAAATAGCAATTTTTTTTATTAAGTTTTCAGCTTTCTTGGGCATGAGTCTGGGAGATGTTATTGAAATAGTTATTCTTATGAAGACTTACAGATAACCGTTGTGAATTGGCTGAATTCACAAAGATAGGGGAATTTAACTGTTTCATCTTAATGTGATACCTCATGTTAGTGCCTCTGATCTTGGATTAAGCCCCTGTTTCAAGACTTCTTTAATAAAGAAGGTCATTTTGAGCAGAAGATAGGATTCATTTTCCTTTTCCCCACATTCAAAATGAGACTTCAAAATTTTAGTATCTGTTTTGATCTGAAGAGGTGTATACTTGCAGGTGATGTGCCATAAAACAAATGCTTGCAATCCCTACTTCAGACTGTTTCAGACAAATTACAGAAGAACACTGATTAAGGAATAGGCTTCATAACCTTGGGGTTTTATCTCAGTTGGAGAGTCCCATTTATAATTATATACTTTCTGAGTTTGTTAAAGTGCAAGACAAAATTGCACGCACTTCTGAAAATCTGTGGACTTAAGTATGTGCTGATCTAAAGCTTTGAGGACTTAATATTGCTTTTAAATTTAAAACTTGAATATGATTTTAGAAACAAAATTGGCCACTGTACCACACTTGGTAAGATAGGTCCACTTTGCAGTGTGCCTGTACAGTGAAATGATTTGTGCTGTTTTGCACAAGTATCCTTCATTTACTTGAGGTTGCTTATTTTTTGATAAAATGTAAGACCTACTGGTAATTTGTATTTCTGTGTGTGTCAGCCTAGCTGTAGGTGAGTAGGAAGTGCCTCAAGCTTACTTTCCATCTTGTTTTTCCTGTCCTACTGCCCCCCCCCACCTTCCCCCCCCAGCTGTGTGTGATGTAGGTGCTGGTTGCAACACACATTATGTGGCAGCCATGCAGCATTTCAATATTGATTAATCAAGTGTCAACCCTTAAGTCTCTACACATGTTACTGATAGCATAATGGCCCTCTGATGTAGGAGATAATGTCAGTCCTCTAACTGTCCAAAAAGAATGAGCTGGTTCCATCACTTGGGACTTTTATTTTGTATTTTGGCAGGTTTAATTTTGTGTCCAAATATAGCTTTGTAACGTGCATTTGTGTCATGCTTTGGCCTACTTGAATGAAGGAAATAAAGCATCATATCCAAAAATGTCTTTATTATTAAAAAAAGAAGCCTTGGTAGATGAGCAATACTTTCTTTGAGCTTGAGTCAGAATTGCAAAATTAGTTTTGGGCTGAAAGTAATATTTTGCTGTTGCCTTTATTTTAGAATCCTGTTTTAGTACTGCATTACACTTTGTTTTTATGCATGTCGAGTAATGAGTTCTTTCATATCATCGGAAAGGCTTGGTCTCTCTTAAAAATGTATGCTCGGGAAAATCCTCTCAATTCTGTGGGAATCAGTGAGCCGAGCAGAGTTAGTCTGCATGGCATAGGTCATGAGAGAAGACCAAACCAGTTTTATCTTGTGTCCTATTTTTGTTGAGGATTTTGGCTGCCTTTGTAAAATCACCACATGATTGAGCATGGAGTAATTTTAAGTCTGTGCAACTACATGTACTGACATGAGATTAAAGCTCCTGCTGCTTGACATTTTAATACTAGACACTAAAAAGTTTTTGCCAACTTATTTCGGCTTCAAAATCTGAGAAGAAGTATCTGTAAATGCCTGTGGTGGTGGTGATGATGGTGAACAGTAGGTCGCCATCAATCTGTCTTACCCTGCTGTTTTAGTGCAGCACTAGAAAAACAACCCTGCCTATTCTGTTGTTGTATGATTCGACAAAAAACCCAAAAGGATAGTCAGTGTCAAAATGTGAGTCCAACCAGCTCAGAGGAAGCAGCTTTCTTCCTGGCCTTTGGGAGGGTATTACAGAAATGAAACTGGGGGGGGAGGGGGAAGCTCCTGTGAAAATAATTGCCCACTTTAAAACTTGAATATTGATTGCAGTGCCTCATCTGATAAGGGGAGCAATGTGAGAAATTTATGATCCTCTTGCACTATTTGGAAGTACACACACCTCTCACTGCAGATTTTGTATTAATGGAGCTAATGAACAGTAGTACAGCTGCTTCCATGGAAGATTGTGTGAAAAGGCTTTCAGGTTAATGGAAACGAGGCATCCATGATGGGAGTGCTGTTCTAGTAAGCTTAATTGCCATTGCTAAGTGCTGATGTGCTGTGTGCTTTGACAGCTGGCTTGTATCCACCTGTGCCTTAGTGATGATTTCTTAAATAACCTTTAGGGTTCACTAGGGACATGTGGATTTGGGGAGGGGGGTGGGGGGAAATGCATGCCACTAACGCTCCTCTGATTGACTTCAACATACTTTCTCAAGCAATTTGAGTTTAGGGATCTGTCAAATTAGAGGATGCTATTTTTATCAGTACATTCAGCTTAGTTTCAGTATCTCCTTCACTATTTGTCCTTTATCCTTTATATGTTGAAATTTATTCTTTATATGTTGAAATTTTGACTTGGATACTTCCCATTGAACCACTTCAAGAGCTGCCACATGAGAAATCCATGCTGTGTACCCATTTGTACTGTAAAGAAATCAGTGAGCTGCCTTTGATTTAAATGGGATTTTCAGATCTGTCCATTGTTTAAGAAAAAACAAGATTTGGATTGTCTTAAGAGCAAGCATCTGCCTTGTGAAAAGCAGAACTGGTTTGTATTGTAACAAGTGCTCTTTCAATAAACTATGAAATACTCTTGTAAGTGTCAGACTTGTCTCAGTGAAATGGAAATGAAATTTGATTGCAGGCTTGTCCTGATTTTTTTTTTTTGTTGGGGTTGGTATTGTTCTATCAATGTTTAAAAGGTTTCATTAATAGTTCCTCAGTCTGATTGTTGTAAGTTTGTCCACCCTGATTTTTCTGCTGTTAAGTGAAAAGCAGCCTACACAGATTTGTGTGTCTACTGTCACGTAGCTTATTTAAAATTTTTATTTTTATTTTTTAAAAAAAGCTTTTTTGTAGCACAAAGGAATACAAGCCATACTCTTCAGTGCTTTCCCATCGTACCATCTTGTATGCTATTTGTTTAAATTCTGGAAGAAAATACAGTGCTGGCTGTTCTTATTTGTTTGCTCATTGAAGACAAAAGAAACTGACTTTTTTGTATACCTCAAATCCAGGAGAGGATCACACACTGCAGTACCTTTGCAGACAACATGTAGATAGAATCTAACTTGTTATGATAGTGTTCTACTTAAGAAGCTGGTCCATCCTGGTGTTGAAAAGCTTAGCCTAGTCTGATCCGAGAGTATGATATGGGGGGGGTGTTGGGTTTTTTTTGGGTGTGTGTGGTGGTGTTTTTTTTGTTAACAAAAACATTGGTTTTTTGGGGGGGTGTGGTGTGGTGGTGGTTTTTTTGTTTATTTGTTGTTTTTTTTCGTTTGTTGGTTTGTAGCTTCAGATATTTCCATGCCCCTGGGCAAAATAAACTTTACATTCCCTTTTTTCCACATTTGTGGAGCTAATGATATCAATCAGTTTGAAGCTGTACAACAGTATGCATTGTGTTCCGGGGAGGCTGGGACATGGACCTTCAGAGCAGCTTCTAGATGCAGGGTTGGTTGGTGGTGTTTTTTTTTTTTTTTTTCTTTTCTAGCAGTTGAGGCACCTTTACCTTGGTACTAACGATTATGTGTGTGTTACCACTAATCGGATCTGGAAATGTTTACATGGAGAGCTGACCAGTCCTCGGTAGAGCAGACCAACCCCTTTACAGTGCAGTCAGTGCACTTCTGTGTGAACCAACCTGAAATTCATCCCTCATCTGTTGTTCAGTGCCAATTATTTTAAAATGCTACCATAGTATCAAGTGCCTGGAGGCAATTTAGTCCTGTTTTTCTGCTTAGGGAGATGGTACCTGCTGCTTTTTTGATACGGGAAAACAAACTTCAACTCTTTTTATTTAGTTTTAAAAGTAATGTTTGTTAGTGTGGAGTCAATAAAAAGTGTCTGCTTATATTGAGCATTTATTTATCTATGTATTTAAATGTACAGAAGATACAGTTGGCTCACAAATCTGAAAATAGAGAAGACAAGAAGCAAGTCTTTGTGTTTGAATGAATTTAATGTGCCTGGGTTTTTCATGCTGGAAGTAGAATTTTGACAGTGGAATGCTCCTGATTTTTGACCATTCCCCCTGCAGCTTCTCAGTTTCTCCAAAAGAATCTGATCAAAGATTCTACTTAAACACTACTTGAAGAGCTTTTCATTTCTACAATCTGGCTGTTCAAATTGACATCCTCAGATTATCAGCTTCAAACTACAGAAAAATAAATTATTTTGCCCTTCTTTGCAAATAAGAGAAGCTTGGTTTTGTCACTTCGCATCTGACCTGTTTTATCTTGCTTTAAAAGATAATAGCATTGTCTAGATGGACGTAGAGGAAAAATATCAGAGAGAGTACCTTTATGTTAATGAATTGCTCATAGTATGCTGGGTGTTGAAGAACTGTAGATAAGTCTGAAACTCCTCATGGAGTCTAGAATAGTTTTTTTGGTGAATCATTAAGAATTTCAGAAGGAATATCAAAAGGAAGGATGTATGTATATTTTGTCTGTAGTTCTTTTGCTGTGAGCTAAGATTTACTTACACTGTGAGTATGTAGCTATCTTAAGAGTGAATGGAGCAGACACAGTTGAAGAAAGAGCATTTTAGCCAAATAACATTTCAAGAGGGAATCAGAAAATTAAAACACAGCCCTCATACAAAGACCATATATCTTTAATAGTTCCTTTTTTTTTTTTTTCCCTTCCCTAAAGGTCCTGGGTGTTGAAAATCCTGCACTTTCTAAGAGCACAGCTGCTGTTTTTACATGCTACTTCCAGGAAACATTACTTGTAAACTTAAAATAATGTATTTCATGTTTATCTCCTTTCCAGACACTGTTCTGACTGAACTTGTGTTAAATTTGGTGCTATCACATTGTGGCAATGTTAGGTACTATACTTGCTGTACAAAACCGAAGTATTGTGGCTGTTTAGATGGGATGCTTAAAAGAAAGCATAAAGGTTTCCTTCTAGAGCTGTTAGATTTCAGAATGCATTACTGCAAACAGTGCATTGGAGAACAATTTTAGGATTTGAAACTGTGGAAGAGAGAAGGTTGGAGTACAAGATAAGTGGCTTCAAGAATTCTCCTTAAGAACTCTGTAACAGTGAATTGTTGTTGCAACTGTTGTATAAAAATCTTGAGAAGCCAGTTTTAATTTGTGTAATAAATACCAAAGGATTATCTTAAAAGAAAAAATAAAATAGAGTAGTGAGGTAGGCTCTGAGACTAGGAGCACAGAGACTGTGTCTGTTCTAAATAACTTGAATTTGTATTTCGTTTACCGGCAAATAATAAAAGGATCATTAAGTCTTAGTAGCATTTATTTCAAGGCACAATTATGCTGAACAGGAAGAATATGCTCTTACATCAGAAGGTGTCCTTGAAGTGCTTCTTGTGGGGAAACCTCTGCACAACTTCTCTGCCCACTTGCCAGGGTGGTGGCTTTTTTGTCATCTTGTGATATGTTAAATACACATGTGAGAGAGTGGTACTTACATTCAAAGAGGAAAATCTTGATTATTTTTTTTTTATCAAAAGGCAAATCAGTAGTGCTGTTAATCCTTCTGTCTGAGAAAATGAAGGTGAATAATTCTCCCATTTAAAGTTTATTTCTGTGCTTTTCTCTATTTCTGCCTCTTTCCTACCTACCTGAAAGCAGCAAGCAGGTTCCCCCCAAAAAATCCCCTTTTTCCAGTTTTTAGCAAAAATTTACTTAAAAAATAATTCCTAAACCTTTCCCTCTTACAGATAATATGAGCATGTATAGCTGACAATTTTAAAAAACACTACTGTCTTAATTGTGTTGGCCTCTGTCTTCTCACTTTTCAAGGACAGATTGTGCAAAACCAATACATGTTGGTATGTGACCTCTGAGCTTTAATGGAAATGTCTTGATGTATTTGTTCTCTGTCTGTCATTCCATCTGAGGCGTTAGTCTTTCTTAACTGTTCTCCTTGCTTTTGTCTGTCCTCCTACACGGTATCTTCTCTCTCCCCACAGGACTATGAGAGTAAACTGCAGGCCTTACAGAAGCAGGTAGAGACACGATCCTTGGCAGCTGAAACAACAGAGGAGGAGGAGGAGGAAGAAGGTGAGTTTGAAGCTAAAAATAATTTGGATAAAGCCAAGCTTAAAGGAGCAGTTGCTACAGCATCTCTTGCAGTAGGTAGAAAACTCACTTTGGAAAACGCAAAATATTTCATAACTTCCTGACTTGTGATCTTCACAGCGTAAAGATGTAAAATACCTATTCGTAGAATAAGCTCCACATCAACAGCAGATATGCATCCCCAGATTCAATTGATGCACAAACTAGATTAGTTTAACTATGAGCTTTGATTTGGTACTCTTGAATCCAAAGGAATTGATTTCTTTTTGGCACTAACAGAGTTCAGATGTCTTAAACCAAAATAATACTTTTGCCTTTGTTTCCTTGTTTTGACTTCAAAGTTTCTTTTTTCTCCTTGGTAGGAATTCTTAGAACTCATGCTGTGATGTGGCAGTATAACCCCATTTCTGGACAGTAGATACAGTTTATTATTCCCACGATACTTGGTTTCATTCCACTGTTTCAGCATTTGGCTGTAATAATTGTTAACTAATTTAAAGTAACAGGAGTAGAATTTATTTGGCTTTTGCTGTTCCAGATCTCCTTACTTGATCATTGTATCTTCATTGCTAGTGGTGAGGAAGTTTGACTTCACTTTTTGCTCACTGAATAATAAAAATGCAGGGTTTTGCTTTCTGTTATTCTCTTCCAGAAAAGGTGTTGAGAACTTGATGACACAGTTAGTGAACTGCATGTGATTGTCTAGGGAAGAAGCCACAGCATTTCATTTCTGTTTCTTTGCTCTTCCTAGTGCCCTGGACAAGACACGAGTGTGAACTCGCACAGTGGGCTTTCAGAAAGTGGAAATTTCACCAATTTACTTCACTGAGGGACCAGCTCTGGGGAAATGCTGTGTATCTGAAAGAAGCCAATGCAATCAGCGTAGAGTTAAAGAAAAAGGTAGGGACATGCAGAGTAGCTTCTTGTATTTTCTGACTCATCAACTTTTACTGTATCATCCTGCTTCAAACACTCAGGAGTTACTTGTAGTCATTAAAGTTATGTTTCTTGCTTACTAGTTTGGGAAAATCGTGAGTCTGGTTCAGACTTTTGGCTGAACGAACATCCTATGCAAATCTGGGTGATACATTCTTCTCTTCATTTCCCTTATGCTGTTCCTGTCAATATTGTACACGTACATTCAGGTACATCTGCCCAGGGCCCTGTCTTTTCCTTTTTGCTTTTAACTTTTAAGTGGTCATTCATCTTTCCAGAAGTGCATGCTGCAGGATGTGCTAGGTCTATAGTTTTCCACACCTCTGCAGGCTGTGACAAGAAAGGCAAGAAATCTGTACCCAGCTGAAAGATATGCTTTATGCCATTTTGAGACCAAAAAGAAAAAAAAAAAAAAGTGACTTAAAAAAACCCTGAATCTCTTCACAGAGGTGAAAGTCAAACTGGCTTCATATGTTGCCTTAGGTTAGGTGTGTGTTCCCTTTGTGATGCTGGTTTAGTATCTTTTCTTTTCCCATTCAGGTGCAGTTCCAATTTGTCCTGCTGACAGACACGCTTTACTCACCACTGCCACCAGAGCTTTTGCCCACCGAGTTGGAGAAGACCCGGGACAATAGGCCTTTCCCTCGTACAGTGGTAGCTGTGGAAGTTCAGGATCTGAAGAATGGAGCAACACATTACTGGTCCTTAGAAAAACTCAAGTATGTTAATGTTACTGGAGAACAAACTTCATTATATCCAAGCAACTTCACTGAAAAATTTCACCCTTTGCTGTTTATTCTCTGTTGTACTTGGTTTTATTCTGTCTTCCCAAATGCCAACTTTCTGGACAGTGTGGTATGTTTTAAATAACAGTTTTCTAGATTGTTTAAGCAAGTACATTTGTTTTCCAGGATCTTACCTCACTTCCGCATTTAATTTTTGTAACTTGAGGTTAGATTTTTATCTTTTAAATCTAATAAGGCTCATCAGAGCTCATCTCTCTGCATTCATTTTTTTCACATTCCTTTCACTGCAATAGTTTCCTTGCCGCCTGCTTTTATGTAACTTGGTACTATAGGGCATAATTTACAATAAAAAGCTTAAATAAAGAAGATTCTATTTCAATGAAAGTTACACAAATTCTGCCTGTAATCCAGATTTTCATGATATTCTTCCAAATAGGCAAAAGACACTTGTCTTTTCCACATTCGCTAAATACTGACTGAGTAACTTTTGTCCACTAATAACTTCTAGACAAACTATTTTGCATTATGAAACACTTGTTTTCTTCCATGAAATAAATAAAAGTCTTTAATGGCATCAGTTAAATTTTGAATCAAAATGACAATGTTTCTGGAGTGGCATGCAGAAAACCTGCATAAATTACTCAACAACAACATTATGTCAGGATTAGATGTGGGAGAAGAATATGTAGAAGTTTGAATGAAATCTGACGTTTATCTAAGTTTCTGCAGTGACCTTGCCTCACGCATAGTGGGTTTTCCCAGAATCCCTAGCATGTCGGAGAACTAGTACAGCACCAGACTTAGTGGTACAGACTTCTCTGGTCTTTATCCGCCCTCTCCTGTTTGTAATTTGATGTAGGTGAAATAAGTGTACCCCACTTTGTGTTCTCTGCTTTTTTATGACTCGTTCTTTATTAAGTTTTTTTTAATCCCGCTTTCTTCTGCACAGGCAGAGGTTGGACCTGATGCGTGAAATGTATGACAGAGCTGGGGAAGTAGCTTCTAATACACAGGATGAGAGTGAAAACACAATGACAGGCAGTGACCCCTTTTATGATCGCTTTCATTGGTTCAAGCTTGTTGGAAGGTATGTGATGACAATCTCAGCCACTGGTGCATTGGTAACTTTTGTCAGTTCTGGATGAGCTTTGAACTTTTAATGTGGTTATAAACTGTATGGCCACTAGTGTTAGCTGTGTGTGTTGTCTTTCAGGGATTTCTGATAGACATAAAATACAGCAAAGAGCAGAAAATGCTCTTTAGAATGTTGCCAGTTCTGGTGTAACGTTGTAGAATCTGATTTGACTGAACACTTGGTAAGTTATAAGCTTATTTAAAAAAAATGTAGCTAGCTAAGTTCTGTCTAAAGTCACTGGAGTAGGGCTCTGAGAACATGAAGAACACTGGAAACTGAGGGGAAGAGCGGCCCAGGGCCTCGCTTACATGTGTGGTTCGAATAGTCTGGTCATACTCTATGGAAATACCTACTATCTGATGGGTTTCTTTAATATGTCCTCATGTCAGCTGCACCTTTACAGTATCTTCAGTTACAAAAATGTTGTGTTGTAAACAAGATTTGTAGCTTTGTTAAATGGATGTGCTCTCAATATCTGTATGTTCAGCCATGTTTATATTTATTTTTTATTTATTTTCTGCTCAGTCCAAGGATGCTTTTTTCCTTTGTTAGCAATCCTTTCCCTTACGTTTCATTGCAGTCCAGATAGCAGTTTGAAGCCTTTGCTTGTTGTTCAGGTGGTCTCTGCTGATGGCAACAGACGGCTGTTAAATGAAGCATTCTTCTTTCCCCTCACTCTGTTAATTGGTATTCCGTTAACTGATATCTAGCTCCCCCATATTCCATGGCTGCGTGAATGAGCGTCTTGCTGATCGCACGCCCTCCCCCACTTTCTCCACGGCTGACTCCGACATCACTGAACTGGCTGATGAACAGCAGGATGAGATGGAGGACTTTGATGATGAGGCCTTTGTGGATGATACTGGCTCCGACGTTGGAACTGAGGAGGGATCAGACCTCTTCAATGATGGGCGCGACCCGTTTTACGACCGATCCCCTTGGTTCATTTTAGTGGGAAGGTTGGTGAGGTTACTGTGAGAATGGGCAAAAGGGACCAGCTCTTGCTGTAGACTGCAATGGCTTTGCCTTGTGCTGCATAGAATATCTATATATGTAAACTGGAATTGCCAGAGAATGGGTGTGGTTTAACATTAAGTTTAAATTCCTGTGTCTAAGGCCAGGAAGACCTAAATAATAATCGGGAAAATAACACTTAATGTGACAATGTGAGTAAATCTCTTTCAAGGTAACTTAGCTGTCACAACATAGAATGAATGTGGGTTTGCTTATGTACAGTATTTAAGCATTATTTATAGAATGCTGTATTTAGCCATTGCAAGATCACCAAGGCGATATTATAGTATGTGACTTTTTCCCATAGAAGAGAATCTCAGAGTATGGTGGAGGGTCTTTCAGTCCAGTCTAATAAATCCATTTTCTGAAAACTCATCTAACATCCTCTGTGTTTTAAGAGGAAAAAATGGCATGAGGAGAAAGAAGAATGATCCTTTCTGTATGAGGAAAAGAGCATTCTTTGAGATGATTTGGCTTCTTGGATTATGTATGATACTCAGTAGGAAGTATTACGTAGTGGAAGGTCATCTTCATTAAAATTCACTGGCTGGTGGTCTTTTATCAGCAATTTCCCCGTGCACTACACTTGAACTGCTGAAACAAGTTTGCTTAACGTATTTTGGAATATTATCTATTTTTCCAATGTAGATATGATTAAGGCATTATCAGATACCAGTTTTTGGTGTAGACCCTAAGGACAGCAAGTTGCATCAGAAAGATGTAGTACTTTGTGCTGCTGCTTCACAGATAGCCTTGCTCAGACATGTTACCTATGACCAGAAACAGAAAGATTTTCAGTGACTTTTGTGACCCCTCTCTTCTGCTCTTACTCCCCCAGTTCTGCTTATTTGATTGCTCTGTAAGGCAATTTACTTGTTAAAGCAGTAACAGAGGTGGTTACCACAGACATTGTACAAAAGAGGGGGTAAGACTCCATGGCTGGTGGAAGGGAGGAGCAACAAAGAATGGACTGGAGCTTGACTTCATCCTTTCCTGTGACTGTAAGCAGGGAAGACTTCCATGCCCAGGAAGGTGGGATCTTTTGACAGTTTCCTCAAATGCAGGAAACTTGGTTGCATTATTTGTGAAAATGAGGGACTGAGTTTGTCAGTGTTTTGTCAAGCTTTTAGATCAGTTTAGCTGTGCTGTGTGACCTCATTCTTTGTCTTCAGTAGACCTGTTTACAAGCTGTGATTAAAACTTGGCACTTCCTTGATCTGGTCTTTGAAACAAAAAATTACAGTTATAAAGATGCAAGAAATTGCATGAGTCCTCTTTGATCTCTGAATTTGTGTCCTCATGTGCAATGTCCGATAACGTGTTTTAGAAAATCAAATTCTTTCAGGTTAATCTGATCTATAACAGTCAGTTTGGGAAAGCTGTCTTAACTGACTTAAAGTGGTTGTCAGCTAGTTAAAGCATATGTGATCTTTTTGCAACAGCTAGGACTGCTTTCTTGTAATGGTGCTGGCATACTCAGCACATTCTCCTGTGGTGCATGTTCTTTCAGAGTGAGACCTTCAGTCCTTGGGAAAAAGTTGAGCTATTCATCTTCATTTCACAGACTCTTCAGGAAGCACAAGCTGAGCAAATACAGTGCATAATGGAAACAGTCGTGCTTCCTGGCAATTACACAACTTGCTTCCCATTTCCATGTATTAAAAAGAATACTGAGCTCTGTCTCTAGGCAGATACATGAAGCTGCAGCAGTTAAGGGTACTACCCTGAGCCATGTAAGCTGCACATAGTAAGAAAATCAGCTTGGGTTGTAAATTGTATTGAGGAATGAAACTTAGTTTGTATTATCTCGGAGTAGACAGCTGAACGACTTTTTCCCAGTTGTTGGTTTCTATTCTTTTATGGTTCTGTTCTGCTATTGTGCTGATTCTGTCAGCAGAAAGCTGTTAGATGGTTTAGCACCACCGAGTAGAAATTACTTTGATTCTTCAGTGTTATCCGGCATGAGAATTCTACTTTTGAACAGATGAAAATACCTTTTGATACTTGTGACACTACATAAATACTGTCTTGAGCCCAAGGTAGTGTTCAATTTATAACAAAACCCAAATTCCTTAACACTTCTGTGTACTGTTTTATATGTTGTGGAATGTGTAGGACAAAGATAAAATAATTTTGCGGGGGAGGATGTGTGTCATCAGCAATAATGAGTTCAGGTCATTAAGGAGAGAAGGAGAAATTGATCCTGTAGTTATCCAACTCCTTGGACATCACAGTATTTTTTTTTCTCTCTCTCTTTGTGCTGTGACTGTCTTTTATTTATACTATAACTATTAAAGAAAGAAAAAAAAAAAAGAGCTGGTCCCTTTAGCCATCTCTTCTGGCATGCTGGGCTGTTTTTAAGGCTGATTCTATTTAATGGTGTTGACATATCAAGCATTTGCTATGTTTTTAGGGGAGGTGGGAGAGGACTATGGGGTATTTTATTTACATCTTGAATTGATCTGTGTGTTTAAAAAATATCTGTCATCATTCCAAGTTCTGTTGTTTTTGTTTTGATTTTTTAAAAATATTGTTTGTTAAATTTAATTTCTAGTTTTGTTGAGTATGCCATTTTACCTCACCAATCTTTCTGCTAATATAGCTCCCCCTCTTTCAGTCTGCTGGGCTAAGGTGCAGGGGACACTTGCATACGGGGTGTTTGGGGAGTGGGAGTCCTCCCAGATGTGGAAAGAGGAGGATAACCTTAAGATTTCATCCACTCCTGACTTGGTACTGTCTTGTAATGAAGCAGGTGGAATGGCACTGGAAGGCAGTATTGCTGCATAAACCAGTTCTTTTCTTTGTACAGCAAATGTGCCATTGCTCTCCATTCTACAGAAGAGATCCAGCATTTTCGTCACCAAACAGGAAGCTTAAAACTTTCTGTATTACTGCTTTTCTTTCTCTAAGTTAAAATCATTCCAGTGACCTAAGCGACTGAGTGGAAGGAAGTTAAGGAAGTTGAGAAATACTTTTTTTTTTTTTTTTTTTTCTTTGGGATGGTTATTTTACCAAGGTCACAAAATTGTATTTGCTAATAAAACTGAATGCTTTGGCTGTCATATATTGAACAGCAGCTTCAGGACTTTAGCCATGCAAATAAAAATATATTTTTATTTTTCATACAGGTAATGCTTTCACTTTTCACTAGTTTGGCTTTGAAGTAGGAAAGCTTCCGTAATGACTGCCTCTTCTACTTAGTGAAGCTGTCTCTTACTGTGTACATACCAGTGCGAGGCCATTTAGATTCCTTTCTGTTGGGGGAAAAATGTCTGTTCACCCTAGCTTGAAATGTGGTTTTCAAACTGCGTGTGTTTTTAGTGTTGAGCATATGACTCCATACCTTCCTGAACTCCATCTCTGGTCCAGTCCAAGTGAACAATTCCAGTTTATGAGTGACTGTTCTCTTGTATGGTGGGATGCTGCTTTCTCAAATGAGCACCACCTGAAATTTGAAAGCTAAAAATGAAAATGTGGTTTTAGAGAAAAAAAAATACTAAAACTTCCCATTTTGTTACTTAAATGTAGTCTCTTCTCCCTTCCCTTGCTTTATCAGTGCTTACCTCACTTTGGAGCAGACTGAAAGGAATTAGATCCTAATCTTAGTCAAGTGTTATGTTGCAGTTTTGTTGGTTTTTTTTTGTTGTTCTTGTACTGTTTTCTTAATGTTTTTGTTTTGCTGCTTGGATAGCCTTATTAATCATTCTGTTCTCTATTGCATTTTGTCATCACTTTGGTCTTTAGTAGCATCATTTTTGTCTCTTCTGCTCATAACTGACACCTGTTTGACTACCTTGCCATTTCAAGGCAATTCATTCATTCTGGGAACAGGCATGTGAACCCAAGGAGAAATACTTACTTTTTAAACTTTGGTCCTTAGCTGTGTGTCAAGGAATTCAGTTTGGATCAGTCTCCCTGTGTTCACAGAACAAGTTCTACAGCTAATATCTCCAGACAGAGGCAGCGAATGTTGCATTTCTGTCTCGGCCCTCGTGTCACACAGGACTTTCCCTACAAATATTAAACAGTAACAGTTATAAATTCAAGGAATTAATTATACTTAATAATATATATTGAGAATATATATATTTCTATTATATAATATATTATAAATAAATATCTATTATAATATATATTATATAAAATTATATAAAATATACTTAATAATAAAAAGGACTGCAAGAAGGAAATCCAGTTAAACAAATGACCGGTGTTTAGTATAATTAAATATGCATAAATTTATAAAAATTACATACATAATTGGTTAGTCGCTTTAATGACTGGTAAAACTATTGGTTAAACTTCTGTGTGTCTCAGTACTCTTTTGAAAATTCTGAAACAGCTCAATAAATAAAGCATTCCTTTTTTTCCTCTTCTTGAGAGCCATTCTTCTCCTGACTTGTTAGGCTTCCCAACGTCTAAGATTTTGCTCAAGCTAATCTCACTGAAGTTCTAAGAACTTCTGCAATTCATTGCAGAAACATAAAATAACTTAATTTTAGTCTAACTCTTAATTAAAAATCTGTACAATAAAACTTGTTAACTTACTGTTCCAAAATAGACCCTGCTTGTATATAACTTTAAAAGTTAGTGTATGGCAGGATCATCCAGTACTGGGCCTAAACGCTGCTTTTCCTGTTGTGAACTGTACTTTCTAAGTGATTGCTGTTAGAGTACTGTTGCGGTGTTTTGTTGGTTTTGTTGTTGGTTTGGGTTTTTTTCAAGAAATGAATAGAACATTCCTAAAGATATTTAGCTGTGAAGACTACTCATTGAATCTTCCAAGAAACCTAAGAGGGGACTTACGGTTTATTGGGGATTCCTGATTAGTCTGTATACAGTGTTATCAAATGAACATAGAAGAGAGAAAACAGTCCATCTGGTTTGAAGAGTGGTTTTTATGTGGTCACTACAACATTTGAGGGTGTGTGAACACAGTAGATCAATTCCCTTTTAATTTATCACTTCAAACTACACTCATGTGGTGGAAGACTCAAACAATTCTTTATAATCAGTAGCTCCTTAGTAGACTTCTACCATCTTGCTAACAGCTCCATTTGCAACTGTAGTGCACCTGAAGTTACTTTCTATAAAGCCATCATCTTAAATTGTCTCCTTCATATGTTTTATAACTCACTAATGTCAGCCCTGTGTCTCTAGTATACTCTGATAATGGTGCATTTTGTGGCTTCACTTGGCTTTGACACTGCTGCAGAGCCCTGTGTGGACAAGATGGATACATGACCACAGTGCAGGTCTAATAGGTGGAGTAAAGTAGACTGAAGATTTGAGTGTCCCATTAGCCAACCAAATACTGCAGTCTGGTTTTGCAGACGATTGCCTAATGCTGTTTGTGTTTTCTTTCCTTCCTGTTACCAGGGCGTTTGTATACCTGAGCAATCTACTGTACCCGGTGCCTCTTATTCACAGAGTGGCTGTTGTTAGTGAGAAGGGAGAAGTACGAGGATTTCTGCGAGTAGCAGTGCAAGCTATAGCAGGTGAGATACTCTGAGAGCTTTACACTGCAATTGTTTGGTACACTGTAAGTAGCTGCAGCTTTAAGAAAACAGGCAAACAAATCAAACCATTCTCTCTTATAGTCAAATCTGAATAATGCAGTGTTGCAAATAGTGCCTGTTCTTTATTATTAACTTGTCTTTGAAATTTTTTCATTGGCATGAATCGTGTGGACCAAGCATGAATAAATCTTGAAATGATGCTACTGATCAGAAGGTTTTAAAATGATGACATTGACCACTGAAGTTTATACTTGGCAGCTAATGCAACACTGCTTTTTAAGATAGTGAAAGGGCTAACTAGTGTCAGTCAGTATAAAAACTAAAAATAAAGCAAAGTTTTTTTTGTTTCTGGCACCAAGAATTAAGAGCGGACAAAGGTATTTGCAAGTTTGGTAGTTGTGATGACTTGCAGACAAGTTAAACGTACCAAGTGTTTGCTCTTCTCAAACTATCTTTTTAAATAATGTGCTCCTCCATTGTCTGACTGAAGAGCATGTGTAGAATTTCCTGGACTGACAGTTTTTGGTGTACTATAAACAGAAATCAGAGCAGTTTTCCTTTTTGTTGCCACGCTAAAATGTGTTGAGACTTGGAAGCTGCTTTAACATACTATTTCATCGCTAAGGATTGTCAGTTTTTCCGAAGAAAAGGGTAGATAGATGGGGGACGGTAGCTGCCTCATCCAGTTTTGAACTACCTTTGTAGGCATGCAGAGTTTAACTGCAGTCCGCTAGTCAGCTGCTAATATTTTATGCTTTTCCCATATGAGATGAGCCAGTTGAGTTATACTGTCGGTGGTTAGCCATGTCTTACCCATCCTGGTGAGAGCACAGATACTTTTCATGTTTTGTCCTTTCTAGCAGTGGCTAACTGCCAACATCTCTTTTTTGTTTAGATAGGGTAACCCTGGAAGTTTCACTCTCCATGGGAACGTATAATGAAATCTCAGACTCTGAAGATGTGTAAGAATCACTCTGGCAGGGACTTAAACAAGTGAAATAAAATCTGCTTTAACCTGTACAGAAGTCTCATTTCTAGTTTGGTTTGGTCTCCTTGGCACTGGCCAAATATTTCCAAATAAATATTCTATTCATCCACCCAAATAAATGGAATACACCGTGGCTAATAGAAATTGAACGGGGGATATCTCTTGAAAAAGGGCCGTGGCATTATTTGGTCCCTAAGTGAAGCTTTGGAACTCATTCTGAATCTTTTTTTCTGCGAGCATGCAATTACTGTGGAAGAAATATCTGGCGTTTAACCAGGCCTTGTTGTTACTCTCCACAAAGAGGAGGGGGTTAAATGGACAGATTGTGCAGACTGAACCACCTTCAAATTTACAGCGTGTACTTGTGAAGCTTTGTTAGTGTTACTGCTTAGTTTATGGCTACAGAATTTTAGATGGCAGTTTAAATGAATTTATGTGGGTTGTTATGGTATGTTAATTTACCTTGGGTATAATAATCAAGAGTAAATAAATAATCAAAATGAGTACTCGGTTGTTTTGCATTCAAAATTCTCTAAAGTTTATTCATGATGAAACTTCAAAATTTGTCTTGTTGGTTTACCACTCAAGTCCATGATGGATAGATTTCTGCTGTGACTTTTTCCAGCACTTACTCTACTCTGTTGCTGGATGACTGGAACCAGGCCTCTTCTGCTTTATGGACTGGTTTTCATTGTAATCAGAATTTCCATTTAGAAATCGGAGGGTTTTTCGCTCTCCTCCCCATAATTTTTTTTCCTTTTTCTTTTTTTTTTTAGCTGATGAAGAAGCCCCAGATTATGGATCTGGTATTCGACAGTCTGGCACAGCTAAAATTTCATTTGACAATGAATATTTTGATAAGGTAAGAAGTCTTAAAATTGAGTTAGGTTTCTTTGAGTGCAGTAGTTTCTGTTTCTAAATAAATAAGTGTTGTGGGGGAAGAAGGGGATGGCAAAACTGGAAACTGCAGGAATCTGTTACATGCTACCTCATTTAATTTTTCAGAGTGATTTTTCTTCAGTTACGATGACTCGGTCTGGACTGTCTTTGGAAGAATTAAGAATTGTGGAAGGGCAAGGACAGAATTCAGAGGTTACCACTCCTCCGGAGGAGATCAACAGAATGAATGAGCTAGGTAAGTAAGAGATAGGTAGTAGCTCTGGGGAACTTAAGGGAAATCAGTGATAGGGATTCTAAGTGTCCTTCAAGAATATGATAGGTACAGAAAGGTGTAACCGATGGGTTGCATACCATAGATGCTGGAGTTCTTAATTTGAGGAACTGTGCAGAAAAACTGTTCCCAGGTATTTGTATCTTTTGACTATCAGCAAATAATTTGGGCTCAAAAGAAAAAACCCGCAATATTATGTGACTAAACTGTTGCCTGAAGGAATATTTTTAAGAAAAGAAAAGAAGAAAAAGAACAAATGATTTCATGTGGGATGTTTGTGTTTCCCTAAGACTTGAAGTCAGCCACTCTGGATGGAAAGATGACTATGGAAGGATTCACCGAGGAAATTGGTGATCACTTGAAACTGGGTAGTGTGTTTACCTTTCGTGTGACAGTGCTGCAGGCCAGTGGCATCCTTCCTGAATACGCAGATATTTTCTGCCAGTTCAAGTAAGAATTTATCCTTATTTACATTAGGCAATTAATGGTTTGATAGAGAGTGCAAATAATAGTGGGCAATGGAGGGTCTGATTGAGAGCTTTTCAAATGAGTGGCAGTGTGGTATAGCAGAGAAAAGTGCCTTGTCAGTTACTGGAATTCCTTATACGAGCAGTACCCGCTTTGTGTTAGCGTGGTGTTAAGGAATAGTTTTGCAGAAGGGAATCAAGAGTCAGAGTGGACTCTTAAGTTACTATTTTGTATGTATCTTTTAAGTTTTTGCTTGATAATGGCTTTTAGTGTGAAAACTACAATATTGGATTGTACATATGCTCAATTGCAATGAAAGCTACATGACCCTTGAGTATATCAGTAGCTCTTAAGTAAAAGGGTTCTTTGTCTTAGTTTCATAAGAAAGAAGAAAAAATGGGAGTAATAAAGACATAAAACAAGTACAGGAATTGTGCTCCCAGAGGCTAGGGTATTCCTGGCTTTAAGTCATCACTCAACTCCCTGCAAAGTTCTAACAGAATAAATTAATGGGTTTCCTTTCAGTGTTGGGTTCACAGCACAGCAATCTTTGCTAAACTGTTCTGTAGTGGTTTATTTTTGTTTTATTTTTTGTTGTTTTGTTTTTGCTTTTTTTAAAGCTTTTTACATCGACATGATGAAGCTTTCTCAACAGAACCTCTCAAAAACAATGGTCGAGGGACTCCCCTTGGGTTTTACCATGTTCAGAATGTAAGTAAAACTTTACAGGAATAGTAAGTGCCTGTTTTAGCACTGGGGAGTTGTGTGTATCCTTCTTGTTAATCTCAAGAGAGGTGTATGGGGATAAGGGGGACAAGGGGAATGATTAAGAACAGGCAGTAGGAGGAGTGATCAGGTGACTGATATGGTGCCCAGTGGAGAACAGAATGCAGAATGGTTCTGTGTGGCAGATTTAACTCTGCTGTTTCACCTCTACTTCATGCCTTTGAATTCTGTTGCCTTTCCATGGTATTTAATAAAAGCAGTCTAGAATTCAGGAAATAAAATATGTGTGAATAGCAGTGTTCTTGATCTCAGATGAACTGAACATACTGTTCTTATGGTCTGTGTAATCCTTTGGTTACATGCAGTCACCTCCAGCTTAAATGCCTGATGTTGAGGTTTTCATTTTCTCCTGTATTAGAGAGTAGAATTAATGCCTAAATCAAAAAGGAATGCAATTACTTTTACTGTGAGTGGCATTAAACCATGTGAAAAATACAAACTCCTAAAATTCACGCTTAGATTTCTTTTTTGCAAGTCTCATTTTCTTTCTTACTTTGCTTAATAGATTGCTGTTGAAGTGACAGAATCGTTTGTGGAGTACATCAAAACAAAGCCTATTGTGTTTGAAGTCTTTGGGCATTATCAGCAACATCCTCTCCATCTGCAGGGACAGGATCTCAACAGGTATTGTTCGCTGCTCTGGCATGAAGGCTGCCTGCAGTCACGCTCGCGTTAGCTCTGCAGTTCAGGCAGTACTTTCTCATACTCCTGAAATTATATAGTCACACCCTCACGACTAGGATTCCTGAGCAAGGTCAGAGTGCTGGCAGGCACCTTTTTGCCCAGTGCAGTATGTTTTGTTAGTGAGTGATGGAATTGCTTTGCCTTCTCAAACATGGAAAGCTGTTTGGCCAATACAGTTGCATCCATGCTACAAACACTGTGGTGATAGAACATTGTACTCAGAATTTCAGCAGTGGTCTTGGTGAGTTCTGGGTAAACCTCACCAGTGTTCCCAAGATGCAGTGCCTTGACATAGTCATGCCTGAGCATTTGAATTTTTGGAATCAGGGAAAGGGCCCCTAGCTGTCATCATCTTCATAGCTATAAGGGAAGAGGCTATTGAAGCACATGCTGGTTTTAAGAGGAAATGTCAGCTAAGACTCGTTTCTTTCTTTTAAGTTATTTTGGGAAATGTCTGTAGTCTACTTAAATTTTCAGTGCAGAATGGGGGTAGAGCAGTTGGAAATTGTAATTTTTTTAAAAATTTATTATTTTTTATTACTGACAGGTAGGATTAATTAAGATAGAGAAAGGACATAGGTTAGTCTGAGGAGTGTGCTGACTCCACTTGTTTTCCTGACAGGTGGTATTTACCTGTCTTCATGCGATTGTGAGGATATTTTTAGAGACAAAAATGGGTGGAGGGACTCTACGAGTGTGTGTGTACATAGATGCATCTTTGTGTATCTGTATATGTTTTTCATGATTAGCTGCCTCTATACTGATAACTCTTTTCATTTCTCTGTAGTCCTCCACAGCCTTCCCGAAGATTCTTTCCTCCCCCTATGCCACTCTCAAAGCCAGGTGAGAACAGTTCTCTGATTCAGTACATCACATGTCTGCTACCGAAAGTGAAGGTTGTAGCGTATTCATAAGCTATTCAGGACACCAAGAAATGCAGTGGAGTGGATGTTGTGAAGGGCATTAGTCTGCTGGCAGTCTTCCTTTTGTTTGTGTTCTTTTCAACCTCTGTTTGCAGGAAGTGCTTCTTGGTTCACTAAAGGGTAGAACTTCATTCCTTAGGTGTTCACCATATTCCATCAGCTCTGGCTAGGGCTCTTTATGTGCTTACTGAGCACTTGACTGGAAATTTGCTTATTCATTAACTGCTTCATCTTTTTGCTCTCTCAACATTCTTCTTTAGTGAGTCAGTCTTGTTGAAATGATCCTTTTTTTTTCTTTGCTTAATTGTAATAATGCATGCTGAACTCCTGTGTTTTTTTTCCATTTCACCTATTAATTTCCGCCTCCTCCAGCTTTCTCTCACCTGCCCATTTCTACATCCTTTTTTTGTGTGTGTTCCATTCCCTTTGCAGACCATGAAAGAAAAATTGAATTGATTAGGTATCTTATGTCTGGCTATGTAAACGTGCATGTGCTGAACACGCTATCCGAGCATGCCAACGTGCTTGCATCCTCTGCTGTGGCTGCTTTCCAGGATGGAGCTGACCAGCTGCCACCTTTTCTCTTTCTGCCTATTCCCAGTTGTCAGAGTGAGCGGGCTCCTAAACGAGATGGTTAGTAGCCAAACTTGATCTGTAGTAGATGTAGAAGTAGTTCCAACATGTGCTGCAGAATTCCGTTTTCCTTTATCATGTAACGTTCTTGGGACTAGAAACAGCCATGACTGCAGTCATGGAAGGTGATGCTGTGCTTAAGTTTAGGGCTATTCTAGAGAGAACCATATAGTCTATGAACTCCAGTGCTAGGTATTGCAGATTTTTCTGTGTCGCTGGATCTATTCCTTGAAACTTCCTGGACCTCTTGATATTTTTTTTGGTGTGTTCTGTACATAGGTTTCTGATACTGGGATGAGAGATGCTGCACATGAAAAAACAGCTATGTAGAGAAACATTCTGCTGTGTTCCATATAGGTTTCCTTTTTGCTCATCATGTTGTGGTGGTTTTTTCTCCTACTAACATTGCCGTTCCTCGTTTACATTTTTATTTGGTTTTATTTAAAACAAACACACAAAAAAGACAACTCGTTGGTTATTAATTCTGCCAGAGCAAGTCCATGAGAACCTTTAGAACTGGCTTTCGTGTTTAGTTAAATGTGTCTTTCTGTTGTTTTTCTCTTCTGAATCTTTTGGGTTGCTCTGCTTAGCAATAAACTTGATTGACTTGTCTTTGATGTACCTCTCGCTTTAAGTCCAGCTGTAATGAATTCATGTGCAGCTATGTGATGTGATATGCATGTAAGAGAGTGAGTGCCCTGAGTAATGAAAGGGAGGAGTAAATGGTGACACAGAAGCTTGCTGCCTAGTGTGATGGAGTTGTAGTGCTGTAAATAACAGATTCTTGTCTGTTATAAATCTGTCCATCTGAGGTAGCTGCGATTTTTACCCAGAGAAGAAGCAGAATTCACTTTTTTTTTTTTCCAAAAGAGACTGCACAGGCACACGTATAAGGACTTTTTCTTGACTGGGGACTGTTAAGCCCTTCCGCTGCACTGGAAATTAAGTTGTGGTGGAGGCTGAAGGATACACAGAGGTGTGAAGATCAGAGAACCTAGAAGAATACTTGAGCAAGGGAAGAATGGGGCTGGAGGGGCTAGAAGGGAGAATAATTATTTGGCTTAATAAAAACAATAAAGTTAGTATGTGAAAGGAAAAAAAAAAAGGAAAATCAATTGCAGAGTTACAAAAATACCTGTCAGAGTACACAGGAACTAGGCTTTTAAAATATTCCCTTTCACAAAAATTAAATGAATGAGTAGATAAGAGAGGTCATGTAATGATAGCTAAAAGATCCGATCTAAGTATATGTGAATGGATATCGGATTATTTCTAGATTTCAGTTACCCTGTTATTTTTTTTAACATGGTTTATCCCTACATTTGTATGAAAGGAATTAGAGAGGATCTGGCCAGTAGTAGTCACTAATACTAAAATGTAAGGAGCCCAGAAACATATCTTGGCAGGATTATGGCTCTGGAATAAGTCTTGTTCAGCCTTTTTACATATTATCTAAAGTGGTTCAGGAGACTAGCATTTGTAACATGAAGAAGCAAAGACTGAAGTTTTAAGTTCCTCTTCCCCCCCTCCCCCCCTCCCCCCCCATTCTTCCCCCCACCTTGTGTATGGGGGGGGAAATGTACTTTATTGGTGAGTAATGTTGTAGAAGAACAGACCTAAGTAATTCCAAATCACAAACTGTTGTACGTCAGTTACTTCATGGCTTATTTGTGGAAACTTTTTCTGTGGATCTAGAGAGACTGCCTATTTTTACAAGTTTTTTTGGATACAGTTTTGGTTTTTTATTTGTGTTGGTTTTTTTTCTTTTCATCTAGTAACTTACATTTTAAAAAAACAACACTTTGAGAAATGATTGCTGTAAGCAACATAATTTTCATGGAAAAAGATGTTGTCTGCGTATGTACATAGAATACGTAGGATCACTGAAATGACTTGTTTCTGTGAGCCCTAGGGTAAGCTTTACTTGTTCAGTCTTTGTAAACCATTCCTTTTCCTCTTTCTTTTTATTTTTAAGTGCCAGCTACAAAACTAAATACTATGAGCAAACCCAGCTTGGGCCAGAGTGTGAGCAAATACGACCTCCTTGTGTGGTTTGAAATCAGCGAATTGGAGCCGACAGGGGAGTAAGTCCAGTATTAATCCTTTATGTTTTAAGAAGAGTCATTTATGGGAGTTTGATCTTTTGCCCTTTGTTCTGGTCAGACCAGGCTGATGTTCAGCAGTCGTTATTGGGCAGTGGCCTGGGTGGTCTGTAGTGATCGGGTGTAAATTCTGGTGACATTGGTTGTCCCCACTTGAAAGGGCTGAAGAGATAAAATGACATTTCTTTCACGCTTCAAGTAATCTTTCCATTTTGAAAGCCCGTGCACAACAGCTGAACAGGCACTGGGAAAACTTACCCGATGCAGGCAATGAGTTTAGATTCTTTGGGTCACTAGAGATTTTATGCTCCAGAAGTCATCTACCAGGCCCTGTTTTATGTTCACCTCTGCTACAGAGAAGGTTTTTCCCTGACAAGTTTTAGGGATTATATTGAGAAGCGAGTTCCACAGAGTTTTCCAGAAGTACTGGAAGTGCAGTGTATGATACTTCTGTATTTTACTGATGCTCTGGTGAATAAAGAGTCTAGTCTGGGAGTCAGCAGAAGCACTCATTTCTTCAGGTACTATATGGAGAGGTAACTGTTGGCAGTCACTGTACTAGTATATCTTTCCTGCCTCTTGATTTCACTCTCTCACACAGGTATATTCCTGCTATTGTGGACCACACTGGAGGCTTGCCCTGCCAGGGGACATTCCTCCTTCACCAGGTACTAATGAAGGCTGTAGAGCAGCAAGTTTCATCTCTGTGGGGGGTTAGAATGCTAATGGCTGGATTTTGCATCTTCCATGTCCCTTCCTTTCCTACGCAGCTGTCTAATGATAGCTGTAGGGTCAGCCATCCTTCAGTCTGTACTTAGTCTGTTAGCTTTGGGCTACGAAGAGAGTACGTTTGGCCCCTAGTGTATTGCTGTTTCCTTATCAGTGTGCATCCCACTCATGAAAGATGAAAGCTTTTCAAAAAGCAGGAACCTTTGGAACCAGATTTGTGCCTTTAGTGTTCTCCAGCATCTCTACCAAGGACCCAGAAGGATCTTGTGGACTCAGTTTTCGTTGGTTCTTTCTCACTGCATGTGGCTGTGAGACAAGTCTACAAAATGACTGTGTCTCTGTGCATTTTAAATGCCTGTAATAATCCTTAATAATAATTTGTCTTTAGCTAGATTCTAAAGATAAATCTCAGTTAAATATTGTTTATAAGTTTGTTATGGTTTTCTTCTACTCTCAAATTCTCAGTTCTTTTCCATGGAGTTTACTTTGACTTGCATTTCCTCTTTCTTAAAATGATAGGAACAGTCCGTATAGCTTAGGAATAATAATCGTATTCTAATAATTTCCTTTTAAAAAAAAAATAATGTTGCTCAGTTCTAGATTTACTAATGTGCTCAGCAGTTACTCCCAGTTCAAACCAGAGTAATTCTAACCTGTGTAGTTCCATTGCCAAGTCCACAATGCAGGCAAATGTTTATCAGCTTCTTTGGAAACAGTTGCATGCAAAGCACCTTCTCCCTGGATAGTTGTCCTCTACGTTTTGAAGAGTGAAACCTGTTGCAACCAACACTTGGGAATTTTTCTTTTTTAGATGTGGTGTTTACTTCTATTCTACAGTTGTACCTTCTTTCCAGCTATTACAGAGTTTTACAATATTTTGGCTCATAACAGATACATGTGACAAAGGAGGAGAATATCTGCATGAGTAGTTTCTCTTTTCTAGTAACTTCTTTTGGTATATATGTTCTGTTTTGGTATATACACTTTAATGTAACGTATAAGTACATAAGAACACATTACTCAAGGATTTGCTTGGTTTTGTGGTCAACTGATACATCCCAGGGACCATACATACCTTCTTTGAGAGTGTATCAACAGTTTAAGGACAATTTTAGGTTAAATCCTCTGCCTTTGTGGAATGAGGAGGGAGAACTGTAAATTCTGTTATTTAGGAGAGTGTAATGTTTCTCTTAAGTCAGTTTTAGGGTCCTGAAACATAGGTGCTTGTTCACAGTTTCAGACTAATTTAAATGATCTTATTTGCTTCGTTTTTGCAGTATAATTGCAAAATAATGATGTTAGAGTATGTGTGTTGGTGGGGAATGCTTCACCAATGTTTTGGTTTTGAATTCTACCAGGGAATCCAGCGTAGAATCACAGTCACCATTATCCATGAGAAGGGCAGTGAGTTGCACTGGAAAGATGTGCGAGAGCTGGTTGTCGGTGAGTGTATTGTTTTGCATGTTGCTGTGTAAGGAAGAAAAAGTACTAACGGTAATTTCTTTTTGTATTGGATTCTGACATCTTTATGAATATTGGCTGTGAGGGGAGAATTTTGAAAAATATCCAGAGGAAAAACTGAAGTTGTGCAACTTCCACTTAAAGCTGCTTGTTAATCATATAGTCTGAAATTATATTTGGGAAAACACATTCATTCTGTGTTTCAAGTTTAATTTTAGTTGACTCCCCCTTCTACCTTTTTCAGGGCGTATAAGAAATAAACCAGAGGTAGATGAAGCTGCTGTGGATGCTATTTTGTCTTTGAATATTATTTCTGCAAAATACCTGAAGTCCTCTCACAGCTCCAATAGGTAAGTGAGTGAAGTGAGCACTCTAGGAGGAATCTGAAATTTCTTTGACTTCTGAGATACTGGCAGGATGTTTGGAAAGCTGGGAATATTGCTGATTGTTAAATGTAGAACTCTGTGGGCACAGGGCATACAGATCGAGAATCAATGTTACCATGAACTCTTGCTAAAGGTGAAGCCCATTGGTCTACATGGAGGATTTCTTGATAATGCATTTGAATTACTTTCCATGTGTAAGCACCAAAAAGGGAGGACAGAAGGGAACAGCTTAAGGGAGTCTTGGAATTTAACCCAGAACTTTTTCTACTGACATCAAAGTTTGTTGCTAGAATACAGCATTGAAGTACAAGGGCAGTCTCGGGGGATATATTTATGGATGTGTACATACCTATATTATTCCTGGAACAAGGATGTGACAGTTTAAGCAAGAGCCATGCTTTGTAAATTGAACTTAATGGTTTGTGGGTTTATACAGATGGACTCCGGCCCTAAGAAGGGGGTGTCTGTTCCGTGGAACTGGTTGCTGCAGCGGCCGGGCCCCTGTCTGAGAGGTTTGGGGCTGTGTGCGCTGCCTCATTAGGGTGCATTGCTGTACAGATCAGGCGGATTCTGCATTGTTTGGCTTCAGCGTCTGCAACAAAAGGGCAGCGAAGCAGAATGCTGCATTGCCGGCACAGCCTCTCCCTGCTCTGACATCAGCCAAGTCACTTGACCGCTCCATGGCTCTGTTTAGCTGGTGCAAAGCAGGAATATCTCGGAAATTTAACTATGAATGAGTGTTTCCGGAGGGGTTGTTTTGGAGCCCATCTCTGCTGCAGCTGCTGAATGCTGGAGGCGGTATTCCAGGCGCTGAAATGGCCTCTTCCTTCTGTTAGAGGCTTGGACTTTGAATACCACTGCGATATTAAAGGTGGATCCAGGACGCTGCTTCTGCCTGCTGAATCCTTCCTGCCACCTCGTGTCTGCGGCAGGCGCAGGGACAGGGCCTTGGCAGTTACTCTGCCTCCCACTGAGAAGTGGGTGTGTTAGTGTGTTTGAATTAATGGGTCGGTATAACTGGGATGTAAGGGGATTGCTGCTAGTTTCCAGTCTGATTACTATTGTATTTGAAGTTGGAAGGTCCTATACTTTATGTTGTACAGGAATTTCTTGAAATTCCTATATAGCTCTACAGTTTCTATTAGGTTGGCCACTTGGATGAAGGATTAGTGTGAGTGAAGTAAAGTAAAGCTGTTGACCACCTCTTGCCAGAATGCCAAGGTTTAAGCTGTGGGATGAGTGCGTGGCAGGGTGGTGAATTGGAAGTGAATCCCTGGTAAAGGATGTGTCTTACATTTGCTCATTGTCTGCAGACCTGTTTTCTGGTTGGTGTGTTGTGTGTTTTGGGTTTTTTTTAAGTCTACTTGTTCTGTTCCTCTCAGCTGTTGCTTTTCTGTTCTGCTTTTGGCTGCACTAACTGAAGCTCTTTCTATGTTTTTACAGGCTCTTTCTTGATAAGGATATGCCTAGGTATTTTCTGGTTGCTTCCTTTGTACATAAAGCATTCTATTTTCAAGAATCTTTATGTCCCATTTGTCTTGCCCCCACTTCCCTTTTAGCTTTTACTGAATTTTGTTAGCACACCTCTTTGCTCTTGCAGAAGTGGTATTCCTCCTCCTCCTCCTTTGTGTCAGGGGTTTATTTGGGTACAATTCAGTGTGGGACTTGAGAAGGTAAACTTCCCTTCACGTGTAAGAAATAGCCTTCTTGGTTCCGTCTTTCTGATTCTAAAAATGTGCCATGAGAATGTAGTCCCTATTTGTAGCCCTTGCTATTTTCTTCCTTCGTTCTGTATCAAAGAACTAAATTTGGAATTTCTTACTGCCTCTGACTCTGTAATGCTTGCCATGTTTGAAGTACCAAGTCAAGGACTGAATGATTAGGTTACTTGAAATTCCAGCTCTGAATTGCACTGAACAAAAAGCAGTGGCAGCCATGTGACTGGCATTCAACCTCTGTTCTTAGGTTGGATTTGCATCTGAAATTTAACCATGTGGTTGCTACTACTTACTTCACCAGTGTGCAAAGACGCAGAGGTGCAGTAGCTGCTGGGACTGGACTCCTCCTTCACCTTCCAGACCGGGGCATGGCCAGGTGTGCTGGCAGCACAGTCTGGGACAATTTGCACTCTGCTTTCTGTGGTTTGCCTCTTTGAAAAAGAGCAAACTTTAAGTCTTCAGTGCTCTCGGTTCACCACCTCTCACTAATACTAAAATCCACTTAAAAATCAGTCCCAACTACACGTTGGTGCTTTTAACCTGTTTCTCCTGTTTTTCATGCTTCGCTTGTTCTGCACTCCGTTTCCCTCCTTGTGCTATTAGCTATGCTGAAAGAAGTTTGCTCACTCCTGGTTTTTTTTGTCCGCCTCTGTAACTATTCTAGCAAGTTCTGGTTTGGACTAGGCCAGACTCTGTGTTTAACTCCCTGGCTAGACAAAATCCAGTAGAGTAACTGTATTTCAACTGTACTTCAACTTTGTGTTCATGAAAAAGTCATCATTTTGCTGATGAACATCTATATCTGTATTCTCTCTTTGTGATGAGAAGTCCTGGTTGGCAAATGGTGGCGAGCTGATTCAGGGGCCAGGTATGCCGGCTCTCGCATCGGTGAAGAGCCAGTTTACCACATTTTCTTCCACCCAGAGAGTAGATCTGGAGCTTGCTAAAAAAATTGATCCCATACCTAAGACATGATGAAAGACTAAACATAGGGACTCAACACAGATTTGTAAAGGGTTAGAGGACAACCTGTGCTGCTTGCCTAACCTCACCCAAATAAGGATGATTCTGTTACAGTGCTTTGGCAGCTACCAATTACTTCGCCTTCAGAATATTTTTCTCTGTAGCATTTTTAATAGAAGCAGGACATGTAGAAGTAATAAGATTCTTAAATGTGCTACTTCCAATGGAAACAGTATTTAGCAATACTCTCAAATTACACTACTTGACTGCACAGTTCATGGTGTCTCAATGTATTAGCTCAGAATTATGCAACTGGTATCAGGAGAAGGGGTTTCTTGGGAACTCTGTTTGGGATCTTGGTTTCTGATATGTCTGCTCTTGGGCTGTTTGTGATGGTTTTTTGGTTGGTTTTCGTTATTGTTATTTCTTTCTTTCACCCCCACCCTACTTTTTGTCGTTTGTCTTTGGTTTCATTTTCCATTTTTCTGAGTTGGCCTTGGGCATTAGTGCAGAAGCTCTTTGGAGATACAACATTATAAAAAATTAATACACATGACACACTTTCTTGCTTTTAGTACCACATCATTTGGACTCAAAATAGGATGGAAAACCTCAGTGGCAAGGGGCTTTGGGAGGGAAATTTTATAGAGGTGATGAAGAAATGGTATCATCTTTTTGTTATCAGTGTAGAGAAGTGTGCTGTATTCCTGACTAAGGGTATAGGACTTCTTTCCAGAGGAGCCTACGTGAAATCGGTCTTCGCCTGTGAGAAAGGAGAGAGGTCATTTCCCTAAGCTGCTGTTACAAGAGGGGAGAGTGTCATGGTGACTCAAGGGTCTAATGATTTAGCTGTCCTGTGTATGATGCTGTCTCTCACTTTTTTAGGTGTTTTTTTTTTAGTTAACAGATGAACTTTCCTGATTGCGGGGGTAGAGCTGTGGAAACTTCAGCTCCTTTCATTCCATGTACCAAACTGAAGAAATTTCTTACAAAAGTTTGTGTTAGATCTGCAAGTTTTTACTTGAAGCTAGTAAGGGCATAGAAGGAAATCTTTGTCGCTTGAATATAGGACTTAAATTACAATGATTGATAGGTAGGGTTGCTATCAGAAGCTGCTGGATTTGTAAGACTCAGTGTTAGAGGGATCTGTTTTGTTGCTATACATTAGTCCTAAAACATGGTGTAGAATGAGCGGTGCTTATAGAAAAGAACCTTGCCATGCACTCTGGAGGTCCAACTGGGCTGAATTGCACCTGGAGCAATAGAAAGGAATTCTACTGTTTAGAAACACTGTTCTGTAGTGCTGACTTCCCTGTAGTGTTAAGACAGCTTTTGTTCTGTTCTGTATTTACTTTTGACTCTGTTACATGAGTCTTTTTTCATAACAGGCAATGTTCTCTTATGCCATGGTATTTGAGGGTAGAAGTAAGTGATCTTGGGAAAGAAAAGAAGGTCTTTGCTTTTGCTTTTTATTTGTTATCTAAGCCGCTGAGAGTTGTAGTGGATGATGTCAAGAAAAAGATGCTGTACACTGAGGGCTAAGAGGGATGCAGAGGAGCTCTTACTGTATTTTTTTTCAGGACTTTCTATCGGTTTGAAGCAGTTTGGGATAGCTCCTTGCATAACTCCCTTCTCCTCAATCGAGTGACACCGTATGGAGAGAAGATATATATGACCCTTTCTGCTTACCTGGAGGTTAGAGACCTGTGCCTTTCTTTTTGCTTGTGGACTCGAGTATAACTTGAGTTATTTTGAGACAGCAGACAGTATGTAGCCAAGATACTTACCGGACTAAATGATTTTGAATCCTGAAGCCAGTGAAAGTCTTTATTAATTTTCTGAGAACAGGGTGGAAAAATTAATTCACAGTTAGCATCTTGATGTCAAGGTATTACTGCCTTGTACCAAATGTGAAGCGAAACTGGTGATCTCCTTTTCTGTGCCTCGTTTTGTCTATTTTTGTATCTGAAAATCCACTGAAATCAGTGAACGTTGCTGTGTAAGTCCTGCTTATCTTACAAATGCTGGCCTAGCTCTTGGCTTTGCGTGCAAGTCACTGTTCTTTTGTATAGTACAATTCACCCATAAGATGCATTGAGAAATTTGACAGTTCTCTTTCACAGAAACACATGTGAAAAACCTCCACCAAAGACCCAAATAAGAATAAATTTCAAAAAGCTGTCCCCCCACAAGAGGGAAGCAGTATAACTTGGTATAGTTGTCTGCAGCCAGTCATTCATTATTGTTTTTTTCTCTTAGCTTGACCACTGCATCCAGCCTGCTGTTATAACAAAGGATGTTTGTATGGTCTTTTACTCAAGAGATGCCAAGATCTCCCCACCGCGATCACTACGCAATCTCTTTGGCAGTGGCTACTCCAAATCTCCAGATTCGTAAGTTCCAGTTTTGGTATTGAAGTTTTATGTCGGCATATACTTTTTCTCTTAGAGGGCATGGGGAGAATGTAGCTTAGTTTTCTTTATTTCTTCCTTGAAAGTCTACCTACAGTTCTCCAGTCTGGTTTTGAGCATTCTTTGTTGCATTTATTTCAGTAAAACTCTGGTGGCTTTTCTCTTTACTGATCGTTTTTCCGGCCTTCTGACTGAACGGTTGGGAAGAGAGATCCATTGTTCAAACTTGCACATAGACAACCCTGATCTCGACCTGGAATTTACTGCAGCAGCTGCTCTCTGAATCTGATGAGGGGGGTGAGGGGGAACATGGGGGAAAAGCCATTTTTAGAGATCTTGCAGTCTCTCCTGGTTATTTTCTGTCAAGATTAGAATTCAGATGTAGTTCTAACTAAGAACTATACTTGAACTTCTAATTTGGGGACCGGTTTACTAAAGCTAATGCACACAATTTTTGAAGATAATAGGTTTTTCTTTTTCCCTCTGGTTTCTTGTGAACAGCAATCGAGTGACCGGGATCTATGAACTAAGTTTATGCAAAATGGCAGACACAGGAAGTCCAGGTAAGCAGTGACTGGGTGTTCAAGTGATAAATATGAAACATTGCAGAAAATTTCGTAGGTGGAAGAGAGTGATTCTGTGGATCTTCTGTCCTGGTGGGAAGAGTTTCCTGTGTTTCATGGGAACAGTGGCACACTGCTATTGCTTAAAAAACTTAGGCAAGCTTTTACTTTCAACTTGGGTCTGTGTTCACCAGTGGTGAACCAAGGATTCACTGAAAACTTTACGTTTTCTGACATACCAGGAAACTGGACCTTTGTCATAGACTTAGGTTGCATAATACATGGCCTATGACTAACACAGCTGAGACTTGGTTTTGCATCAATGCAGTTTTCTCTTGGTCTTTTGAAGATACTGCTGCTATCTGATGCAAACTTGGTAACTTGGAAGGAATGTAGATTGTGTGGTATCAGTGTATTTTTCCTCTAAGAACTAGCAATTGAAGTTCCTGTATTGAATTAGACTGAACAGGAGTTTGCATTATATCGTGGTCAATGGAAAGTATCTGAATCAAGTAAGAAAGCTGGACTAAATCACATCTTTGGAATGTGTGATTTCTGTCAATGAAATCATTGCCTTGTGTATTTCCAGCCAAACAGACGGGTTGGTACTTCACAGCTTGCTAATTGTTAAGTGTTTCTTAGTGCTAAGCCTCTGGCTGTATTTTTAACGCATCTTATGTTGTTTTTTTTTTAACTGCTTAGGAATGCAGAGGAGGAGGAGGAAAGTCCTGGATACATCTGTGGCATATGTGCGAGGAGAAGAGAACCTGGCAGGTTGGAGGCCCAGGGGTGACAGCCTCATTCTCGAGCATCAGTGGGAATTGGAGAAACTGGAGCTGCTGCATGAGGTGAGTAAAGAAATCGGGGAAGTGAAAGAAAAAGCATAACTGTACCTTTGAATTTGCCTTTAGTCTACCCTCTGTGAGACCTTCTGAGCTGAATGAGTTCCCAGATTGGAGTTTGTTCTCAAAGTCGAGATATAATTAAATTCTCCAACAGAGAAGGTAAGGTGGCAGGTGTGTGGCTGGCTGCTGCATGGAACCTTCAGCTCAGAATCTCAGTGTGTTCAACAAAGGCAGATTCTACTTCTTGTGCCATTGCAAACTCACTTACCTGGGGAGAATGCTCAGTGTATGAATCTTAAAAGAATGCGTAAGAATTCAGTGCCTGTAAAGCAGGCAACATCCTGGAGCAGATGATACTCATTTCTTTCCTTGCTAGGTGGAAAAAACCCGACATTTCCTTCTGCTTCGTGAAAAGCTTGGTGACAGCATCCCCAAGTCCCTGAGTGACTCACTGTCTCCCAGTTTGAGCAGTGGAACCCTCAGTACCTCCACCAGCATTTCCTCCCAGATCTCGACTACAACGTTCGAGAGTGCTGTGACACCCAGTGAGAGCAGTGGCTATGACTCGGCAGATATAGAGAGCCTGGTGGATCGGGAGAAAGAGCTGGCCACCAAGGTATAACATGGGAAAAGCATCACGGGCCTAAACTGAGGTGCCAAAACCAGTTAAAGATTCATGATGAGCTTTTCAGATAGTATGGCGAATATCCAGTGTTGCATGAGTTTCATTTTAATATGCTTTATAATGAAATAATCCATTCTCACTAGCCCGTGCTGGTGGCTGGGTTTGTGCTATGGCTGTACCTCATTCCCCTTCATTAGTAATTCTGTAAATGAAGCTTTGGAAGTGATTATTCCCTTCTGGGATTTTTCACAGCAGCTTAGAATTTGTTTGTTCTTTCCTGAGCTGCTCAATATGTCTTGACAAATTGCCTCATATGTTCAAATTTCCCTGACAATCTAAATGTAAAATTTTTCTCTGTGTTGTTTTTTCGTTTGTCCGTGTCCCTCAGTGTCTGCAGCTTCTTACTCATACTTTCAATCGGGAATTTAACCAGGTGTACAACAGCATCAGTGATTGTAAGGTAAATATTTCATACAATATAATACGCTATATTTGTAGTACAACAGCAGTGTATTTGTGGTCTGTGGAATCTGTTGATAGTATGAAGAGACAAAACACTTCCTGTTAATTTGTTATTTTCAGTCTATTGGAGGCATTTGGCTAGTCAGCATCAGGTTCTGTAGACTGGTGCAGGAATTAGAAATGGTGTGAACTTGGACTGTAGCATAGCTTCTAGTTCATTAGCAGACTGGAAGTGCTCCCACCTTCTGTGTACACTTGCCCTGTGTAAAAGGGTAAACTGGCTCTTTTAGAAATTCTGACTGTAGGCACAGGAGTCACCAAGTTGCAACTGTGTAATCTAATACTCTATTGAGGAAGTCAGGATGTGAACCATCAGAAGTGTAGGAGGTTAACAACAAGCGGTGTCTATAGAAGTGCCCTTGTATTTTCACCCCCAGGTGGGTTTATGATGATTATGTCCAAAAATTTGGAGCAGAGAAATGGCTGATAGGAACACTGATAGGAATTATCTGAGCCTCCCGCAGGCTGAATGCTGTGTGCTGCCCGGGACGGGACACCAGCTGCAGAAGAACCGCCTCTGTGACACCTTGCCTGTTTGTCCTTGTAGCTGTCAGATATTTCCCCCATTGGGCGCGACCCGTCTGTGTCGAGTTTCAGCAGTGCTACCCTCACGCCCTCATCTACCTGCCCTTCTCTTGTGGATTCAAGATGCAATTCAGTTGATCAGAAGTAAGTAATAGGGTGTTAATAGAAAAACGTTACTTCTCGGTGCTTCACAATCTCTTTCCTGTATTTCCTGATTGCATATTTTTCTCCCCCTTTATTCCCTTTCCCTACTTTCAGATATTTCTCTGTATGGCTTCCCTGCCTTATTCTCTACAAATACTCGGTACAATTGTTTTCCCCCATTTTGTTCTTTTGAAGTGTTGTGTATTTTTTCGCTTTTTGCTGAAAGCAGTCAGCTTGTTGTTCCAGTGACCAGTGCATCGTCAGTGTGTAGCGTCCACAAGGTTTTTTCAGTTCTGTTAAAAAACATTATCTTCTAATAACAACCCAAAATAAATCAGTTTGGCCAGTAATCCCTGTTTATCGTTCTCAGCTGTATCTCTAGAAAATATTTTTGATGACATTTGGAAAAACTACTTAATGAAAGATAATGTAACTTGTACCTTCTCAGTTTGACATCCCTGAGAGGAGGCGTGCCAATGTAGTAGTACATTTTACATCAAACCATAGTAAGATGTATTTCTGTGTTGTGACAGTGTTTGGCAAGAGAAACAAGGGACAAGCAGTGGGGAAAAAACCTACTAGCAGTTACAAGTTTTGTTCCATAGATTTCAAGGGAAATGCTATTCAATAGCGTACAAAAGCATCCCAGTGTCATACAAAACAACCTAGACTGGAGGATGAAACCTGTGAGACAGGCAAGGCTGTAAATGCACTTTCAAGTCCATTGTCACATTCAGTTGGTTTGTTGTGACTTACTTTTCTTTCTCCCTTTTTATTTTTTTTTTTTTTTTTTTTAGGACACCAGAAGCAAATTCTCGTGCCTCCAGTCCCTGTCATGAGGTGGAACAGTTCCAGCTAATTCCTGCGGTAGAAACTTCCTGTCTTGCCAGAGCTGGAAAGAATGAATTTCTAAACCTTGTTCCTGATATTGAGGAAATCAGACCAGGGTAAGTTTTCTACTGTTGTGTGATCCTGGCTTCCTGAGAGCTGTCACGGGGACTGCCTGGCACTTGTAGTTTCTTTTGCCTCGTTTGAGGAAGGTAAATGAAACGGGTGATTGCAGAAATGCAGAGTCCTGTGTAATGGAGGCAGGACTGATGGAGGTCATGTTGGCATTTGATCTCTGCAGCACTCATTCCCCACATCCACTTAATGAACAGGATTTCCATTGACCTAAACATACCTGTTACCATCAAAACTGTTGCTGAAGTTCACTGTCGTAGACATCTTTGTGGGTCCTTTTCATCAGACTTTTGCGTTGTTCTTGAAGACAAAATTCAGCTTGCTTGTGGGAGAACTTTTTCATAATACTGTTACGCACAAAACACGCTATGGACCAAGAATCTTATGCAGTGTTTTGCAGCTAATACGGATACTTGGGTGCCTTATTTAGGGGACAGTGTATTCCTGTTTATTTGTGGGTTTGTTTTGGTTTGTTTTCCAGCTCTGTGGTCTCAAAGAAAGGATACCTCCATTTCAAGGAGCCACTTTCCAGCTCCTGGGCCAAGCACTTTGTGGTGGTTCGCCGTCCCTATGTTTTTATTTACAACAGTGACAAAGATCCTGTAGAAAGAGGACTCATAAACTTATCCACAGCTCAGGTGGAATACAGCGAGGATCAACAGGCAATGGTAAAGGTCAGTCTGAGATCTGTTGTTTATTTACCCACAGAACAGGATCACTGCAGGTAGTAGTGCACCCATACCATCCTGTGCATCATCTCTGGTCAGAGATGTCTTTGTCTTGGAGGATGGCTGGCATCTGATGGCTCCGCCCACAAGGTCGCCAGTTTGTTCAGGGTTTCTTATGTTTTGGATGCAGCTGTACAAGAGACTGAGACTGCTGTGACGCTGCATGTTTGCTTTAGTGAGCATGTGTGGGTACCACCACCCTGTGTGTTTGGTTTTTGCAGTTTCCTTTTTGTGTGGTGTTTTGGGGTTGTGTGTTTTGTTTTGTGGGTTTTTTTTTTTTTTTTTACACAAACAACAAACCCAACACACACAAACATCCTGCAAGGAATCAGGTTAACTTTACTGGTTAAAGTCCACACTTGTGAGTTAAAACTGTATTTTGTAAAAGACGTCCCTTTTGACCGTCTAATGTTATCCTGGAAATGAGCAGTGGAGCTTAAATGAAAGACCTTAGGTCTGGTGGTTTTTAGGAATGTGACGCAGCAAATTCTTCCTCACGGAGGGAGTGTGCATCAGCATCTGTGCTTGGAGGCTTCAGCATTTTAAATTGTCCTTCATGTTCCAGACACCCAACACGTTTGGTGTATGCACGAAGCATCGTGGGGTCCTGCTGCAGGCCATCAACGACAAAGACATGAATGACTGGTTATATGCCTTCAATCCACTTCTTGCTGGCACGATACGGTGAGAGACAGATCATGGGTGGGCAATGTGCAAAGCATAAAGGTAGTGCGATAGTTTGTCACAGAATTTAATCTTGTTCGAAGAATTTGACAAGACAGGTGAAATGAAGGAGGGACAAGGGCGCACAACAAGAAAAAATAGAAAATTGAACAAGCCCCATATTTCAGGGCATGCAGCGCCTGTTGCACTGGCTTGTGACGTTCTTAACAAACGTATCCAGTTTGAACATGTGTGGTATGCTTCATGTAGCACTACCTTTGGAGGCTGCAAAATGGTTTTCTTGTATTGCTGTTTTACAAACTTATAAAGCTTCTTGCTACCTCTGTGCAGACGGGTCTGGACTGCCTTTTCATTGTGTTGATGGTGAGCTGGAGTAGAAGTTCTCATTTCCTTCCCTTCTTCAAACTTCTCTAGAAGCCTTCCCTTTAACACAGGTCACAGACATCCCCTACTTGCTATCTTCCTACTCTACTACTGTCTTCTACTCTGTCTTACTATGCTACGGTAGCTCTTCCTTTCAATAAAAAAAAAAATAAATTAAAAGCTAAGCTATTACTATAGAGCATCAAATAATATTGTCACAATGCAGTCCTTAAAAGATCCCATCTTCCTTTAAAGGAGCACAGCAGGAGAGTGAGAAGTCTTTCTCATTTCAGCCCTTGATACATTTTCCTTTCTAAACATATGGAGTAAACTAGGACTATATGAAAGGATTTAAAAAAAAAAAAAGTGGACAAACTGTGGGGAGGGAAGAAAAATAAACTTCCTGAATTCAACAAATATTTTTCTACTTCTCTCTTGCACAGGTCAAAACTGGCTCGAAGACGCACGGGCCAGCTGAAGTACTGAGTCCATGTAATGTTCTCATCTGTTCTCCTCACTCACCTTCTGATAGACTAAGTGTTACCTCTCATTTTCTCTTTGTGATTCTTGACAGTTTCTCTTGTATGTAATCCTGTGGCTTAACATCCCCTACCTTCCCAACTCCTTCAGCACATTTTCTAGGCATTCTAACCCTACCTTGTTTCTTTTCACTTGTACTGAGAATCGTACTAGTAGCATGTGGCCAGACAAAAAGAAAGAAAAAAAAAAAAATCAAAAAACGCCCGAGTGATTATGCACGACTAAAAAGAAGAAAAAAAAAGTGTGGGTTTTTTTTTTTCTTATAACAATTGTTTTCCCATTTCAACTGACCTTTTGGTGTCTGTCCCACTGTCCATTGTTGTCTGTCTAGACTGCTGCAGGTTTTTCATTCGATTTGTGACTTGGCAGTAGTCGTTGGTTCCCTCAGGGCAAAGTTCTAATGCCAGGGAAAGATAACTTCTCCTATGTAGACATTACCCAGACAGGAACTGCAATAGCTCCTCAGGCTTTCTGGATCCAGCCTCTAATTTAAACTCTGTGGAAAGCTGATATTGGACAAATCTATCTGGGCAGACTGAGTTTTGGACTTGGTGCAAGTTTTTGAGTTTGCAGGGTCCAACAGGCTAAGGCATGAGCTGGAAAAAGGTAGGGACCAAACTGAGAACGGCTGGCTGGAATAATCTGTCTTAAAACGCTTGCTGTGGGGTTGCGGGTGCACAGTGCTTGGCTTTAACTCTTTCCCGAAGCACTGACACTCCCTGCTCCACCTCTGAACTGAGCTGGGGAGACGGAACTCGTGCTGATGTGAGGAAACATAAACCACATCGCTGAAATGTTAGGTACAGTCCCTGAAGTTCTAGATGCTCAGCCTTGTGTTTGGCAGATGGAGAGTGTCATTACAGGGAAACAGAAGTGTGGCCGTTCCCCAGAGCTCCTTCGGGAGATCAGCGCAGGAGGGCAGCGTCTCCTCATTCCGCTTTTAGTCCTGACCCCCAGCTCCTATGGGCGCAGTTCTCGCCTCTAGTGGAAGAGACTGACAGCTGTCATCGGTACGTCAGGATAGGCTGCTCTACCTTCGTGTGTCCACCCCCGCTCTGCAGCACGCCGGTGACACCCCATCTGTTGGTGGGGAAAGCATCCTCTGTCTGCAGAACACTCCCCAGGCCTTGCACTTGCAGTGTTCTCCAGGGAACAGCAGGACGTTTTCACTTCTTCTGGAATAACTTTTGAATGTTTCCTGATTTCTCTGCTACAATTTTCATCAGCTAAAACCCCCCAGTTAGTTTTAAGTTCAGAATTAATCCTTCCTGGAGGATGTATCAAGTGGACTCTGGTCCTGGTTGGTGGGGTGGAATAGTTGGCGGCTTGGAGATGAGCTGGGTGGTGTTGGTTCTTGACCTCCGGTGTAGTTCTCCTTGTGGCTGAAGTTTTGGTCCTTGCCCTGCGAAGGGAAAGCAGGATGAATTTTTGTTCTGAGCAGTGAGCTCCTCTCCCTTGGTTAGGTTCAGGGAGGCTGGGGAGGGGGTGGTGGTTCTTTTTCCTTTGGCTGTGCTTCGGGCTGCTGTGCTGCGGTTTGTTGCCTTGCCTTGGGCACCGAGAGGGCTGGCTGTGGGCCTGGGGAGCACGCGGGGGTGTTAGCCTGCGTTCCGCCTCAAGGGAGAGGTACAAGGGCTTCGCTCCGCTGTGACGGTCCCACATCTGGGCACACTCCAGCTCAAGAGAGTCAGTTTGATTTGGCTCCATCAGCAGGTCACGTCACACATTGGAAATTCTGTGGCCAAAAGCGCGCGTGGGACTGGCATCAGCTGAGCAGTTTTTTAGCTTTATGGGGTTTTTGTTCTCCAAAGTGCAATGCATAATGAGGCCTCCTAAAAGCACAGTTGGTGAAGGAGCAGGGAGATGGAGTCTGACACTTGCTAGGACATACCTTTATATATTTTGCAATAGTACTGAAGCTAAAGCACTTGCTCATGCGATCTCCTGTGGTCCTCTGGTTTATTTCAGAACTGGAATCCAAAGTGAGGGAGCATCCTGGGGACCCGGGAGCGTAATGGCAATGTTCTTTTGGTGGTTTTTTTTTTTTTTCTTCTTTCTGGTTTTGTCGTGTTTAATTGTGTGTGACTTAATACAGTGGTAATGTTCCTTTTGTTATGCAATGGATGATAATGCACTTCCAGTGTGCGGATAAGTAAGACTGCTAGTGCTGCAGGAGGGCTCCTCAAGCTGGAGTTAAGCTGATCTCAAGAATTACCTATTTCGAGCACTAAGTTGTTGCTGCCATCACCACTGTTTGTAATGAAAGTGGAACCAGTTTGAGGAGACGTAGCAATTTAGGTGGAGGCATTTTGTAACACACTGAGAGCATTTTAATTTTTATCTTTTTCTTTTTTTAACTAGAAGAAAACTAGTTTGCTAAGTCTTTGCTTTGGATAAGCCAGAAAATTGACTAAGGGGATATAGGCATTGCATAAAAACATGATTAAGGGATCTTCCTTTAAAAGTAGGAAGAGACAGATGCTTATTTTATTCAGAGCTGGAAGTGTTACAGCCGTGTTGCGTAAATGTTGCTCTTCTATCTAAAGACTCCGAGCAGCTTCTGATGATTTGGTGTCTAGGTGGATAACAGATCGTCAGAAGAGCAAAATCCTGTTTTCAAGCATCGGTATCTCTTAAAGCTGCATAATCTGTGACAAAACAGGTTGCTGTTGTGTGGAGTTCAAATGGGCATGTTACTGTTTGCAGGTCTGACACAAGGGCACACAGTTACAGTTTTTCACCAATTACTGAAGCCTACTTTGAGACATCGGTTTCCCTGCTTAAAACTGGACTGAAATAAATTCAAGGTTTCTTTAAAAGGATAACCAAGTGGATTTCCATTCACTGTAAAGCTTTTTTTTGATCTAGCCCAACATGTTAGAAATCTCTTTTTAGCAACAGAAAGCAAGCAGGGGAAAATGTGATAAGCTGCCTCCTCTTGACGTTGAAAAACCCGCTCCTGGTTACTCGCTGCGTGTGTGTGCAGTCCTGGAGTCAGACAGCTCTGGGGACGCGGCCGCTGGAGACGAGGCACGGTGCTGTGGGCCTGCCAGCCCGCCGAGCACAAGCACTGGTAGTAAATTTGACAGGCATTCCTTGGAGAGAGTCAGTGCGAAGCTGTGCCATAGCTTGGGTTTTTATGTTCCTCACTGAAAGGAAGGAGCAAATGATCTTTTTTGTCCGTTGAAAATTATGTTGTTGGTCTTGGAGGTTCCTGGATATTTTAAAACTAAACTAAACTTCCTATACTGTATTTTAGAAATGCACTTTAAGTACCTTTTTAAAGAAGATTCCTGTATTCTGGGATGCAGAAGGGAAGGGAATGTTATTTCCAGACTGAGAAAGGGTGGGGTTTGGTTTTTTTTTTTTTGGTCGGTCCTTATTATATTATAGTCCTTATTACTGATTAGCAAAAAGGTATTTCAAAGCAAAGACTTTACTTTTTGCTGCTTGTTATCTAATTTACAGGGATTTATTTTTATGTAATGTATTGTATATTTATACATCTGTAATTAATTGCACATTAGATAAGAGGATTAGCTTTGGTATAACACCCATTGGTACTATACAGTCAACTAATACTGCCTATGCATACGCATCTTCCTGGTACTCTCGCGCAGCCTTAGTTTGTGTTAGTTTATACCGTGGTGGGTGTTTTTGTTGGAGATGCAGCTGTTACCCTGCTGCTGGAGGAAGGATAACGGTGCTGCTCTGGAACGGTTGGCGGAATGTACGTTAAGTGGGTCTCTGACATGTATGCATTGCATCTCTCCATTGTAGTTGTTAACCCCAATGTGTGGTCTGAACTGTACTGTATGTAGCAGGAATGTATTAATTTTGTGCTTCCTTGTTTAAAAACATCAGCTGTTCAAGAACAGGATTGACTTTTTTGTTCAGAAGGCCATTTATGCGTTCTAAGTATTTGAAATCAAAACTAGTCCAACACTAACCAGATGGATGTGTCCAATGTTATTTGGAACAGTTTTTAAATTGCCGGGCTCAGCTGTGTATTCAGAAAACCGAGGGTACGGAGCTCCCAGGTCTTCGGTTCTTCATGTTGCCATGTTAATGGCCTGATCCTGAGCAGCACCCAGTACCTCTGGCTCGCCTTGAAACCGGGGACTAGAGGCAGAGGGAGTCTCAAAAGATCAGCACTTCCCAGGATCAGTTCTTAATTTTCCACTCCGCTTGTTCTTACTTCACGTGTAGTTGATTAAGGTTCTTGAATTGGGACGTTAGACATGCTGTTGCACTGAAATACATACTTTTTTAATTGCGGTCCCCATCTCCCTGTTCAATCTGTCTGTACACTAAGTATACAAGGTATATGCTGTATAAGTGGCCTTCTTGAACAAATCTCTTTGCAAACTGACTTCATCCCAGCAAAGGAGTGTATCAGCAACACTGTACATTAATTTCAGGTTTTCGTTTTCTTATTTTATTTTGTAAATATATCCGATATTTGGAGCTTGAGTATACAAAATGTAAATATAGTTCATGTATTTGTACTAATTCTGATCCATTTGCTGTATAGCCTTAGGTGTGCAATGCAGGTATCTAACTGTGTATGGTAACCTTGCACCACTGAATTGTTAGTGAACGAGGTGAAACAATAAAGGTACAACCCAACCAGTGCATTAGCAGATACAACATGTACTCCTTTTATTATGATTTAATTACTGGGACCTTATAATGATCACTTGTTTTCAAAACCTGTCCTGAATAAGCTTACTCTTTTGTGAAATTTGCCTCAGCTGTTCTTGAGGAAGATGAGAGGCCCTTCTGCCCTCCCTCTCCTTCCTCACCCTTTTCCCTTTATGTTACACAGCATTTAGAAGTAGTTTCTGGGTGCTTTCAAAAGATTCTTTTGATGGAAAGATAAAATAAGGTTGTCGTAGAGCTGCCAGTAAACACTGGCTTATCTGGGTGTGGCTGTTAAAAATGAGAGGAAGCGTGTGAAATCAAACCACGGCAGCTAACTGCGGAGTGTGAGGCACCAGCTCTGTGGAGAAGGGTGTGCCAGGGAGTCCCTGCGCCTCCTCCCCGTCTGCAGGCAGAGCTTTGTAGTGTTACCAGTCACGGGCGGGAAGCCGGTCGGGGCCTTCCCAAAGCATCCCGGTCCCGCGGGCGGGGGCCGCTGCTTGCTGTCCGACACGGCTCCTGCCCCCGAAGCGCTGCGCCATGGCAGACGTTTGTCAGGCTGCTGGCGACATCTGGTCTTACGGGGGAAGCGGCCGCGGGTGCCCTGCCGGCTTCTGGCTGCTGTCGCCCGTCCCCGACAGTTTTCCGGTCGCACCTGGGTAACGACTGCCCCGGGTGGCCCCTGCCCCCCGGCTGGCGCTGCCGCGAGGCGCTGCCCGGCTGCGGTCACCTTCCTGCAGCCCCTGCCCCACGCCCCGGGGCTCGGCGGCCGCGTGCTCGCAGCGTGCCCTGAGCGGGGACAACGCGCCCAGGCGTTGGCCTGTCGCGATGGTGGACCGACTGTCGAGGAGCGGCGGCATGAAGCGAGCCAGCTTCTCTGGAGCCTCATTTAGTCTCGACGCTGACGCGAGCTTCCTAAGTTTTCCTCCGGGCGCATTCTAGGATGCCCCGAAGACGGACGGGGGCCTGGCGCCCCCGGGCCGCGTCCACAGCTGGCCTGGCGGCGCCGACCCGCTGACCGAGGCAGGGCGGACGAAGGGGCCGCTGCCGGCCGCCGTTCTCCGGGCTCGCGCCGAGCGCGGCCCCTTTAAGGGGGCGGGGCGCTCCCGCCATCGGCCCATGGGCGGGGGGCGGAGCCTGCCGGAACAGCCAATGGGCGCGCCCCGGCCGCGCGGCTGAGGGGCTATCCGGCGCGCGCTGCAGGCCGAGCTCCGCCGCCGCCAGCGCCGCCATGGCCCAGTGAGCGCCGGGGGCGGGCGGGGGGCGCGGGGCCCAGCTGCGCTGCGCGGGCGGCCCGCGGCGGGGGAAGGCGGTGGGCCCGCGGGGGGGGGGGGCGCGCGGCGGCCGGGCCCGGCAGCGGGGAGTTCGCCCTGCCCGGCACCCGCGGCGGGGCGCGGCGCGGCCCTCGCACGGCAGCCCTCGGCGGCACGTCCTGGTGCCGGGCAGCCCGCGCCGCGGCGGTGGGGCCGTGGCTGAGCTGGGTCCACCAGGGACGCGCTGGCGGCGCCCAGGCCGGGTATCGTGCGCACTCGCCTCCCGGTGCCGGGCGGCTGGGCCAGCTGCCGCCGAGCTGGGGCGCGGCTGTGCGTGCGGGGCCGCCCCGGGGCGCGGGCAGCCGGCGGAGCGCCCTGCCCAGCCCCGCGGAGGGGTGGGCTGCCCCAGCACGGAGCCGCCACAGCCGCTCACCGCTCGCTTCTCTCCCGCCTTGCAGGGCTGACATCGCTCTGATCGGACTGGCCGTGATGGGCCAGAACCTGATCCTGAACATGAACGACCATGGCTTCGTGGTAAGGGCAGGACGGTGTTCAGGAGCCACTAGCGCCTGGGGCTGGAGCCAAGCACTTTACGGGGTTTGGGGGTTTCCTTTCCCTTGTGACGGTCTAATGAGTATCGGTCTAACGGGTATCGCTTCTCCTTTCAGTCACAACCGAGGCTGCCCCTTGTCCCGCTCCCAGAGCAGCCCCGCGGTGCGTGCCGCGCTCAGCCGGCCGCCTGGCCTGTTAGTTACGTAGGGTTTTTCCCTGAAGTTTGCTTAGGGCTTGGCCACGACCCGCAGGTTCCCAAGGCACGTGCAGGGACATGTTGCAGGTTCATCCCAGCTTTGTGTCTGTAGGGAAGGTGGAAGTGGGAGAGCACGTAGCGTTGAACCTTACTTAATTTCTACTCCAAGCTAAAGTAACTGCTCTGTCGGCAGCTTTTGTTAACGTGTTTTTTTTGCTCCCCCAGGTTTGTGCTTTTAACAGGACAGTTTCCAAAGTGGATGACTTTCTGGCCAGTGAAGCCAAGGGAACCAAAGTGATTGGTGCTCACAGCCTGGAAGAGATGGTCTCCCACTTAAAGAAGCCCCGTCGCGTTATCTTGCTGGTGAAGGCTGGCAGTGCAGTGGATGACTTCATCAATAAATTGGTGAGGCAAATATTCTATCTGTGATTCCTTTTGTCTTTTTGGAGAAGTTATGTTTAGAAGATCTCAATTATTCATCACTAATGAGGTTTGGAATGCATGGATAAAACCAAACTGCCAGTTTATTTTTTTGCAGGTGCCGTTGTTGGAGACTGGAGACATCATAATTGATGGTGGGAATTCCGAGTACAGAGATACCACGGTAAGTCTGTTTTCTGCCTGAAGTGGATGAATGAAATACACATGATTCTGTCTCCTCTGATCATCAGAATAGTCAGCTGATAAGATGCCATCTCCCCCCTGCTTGGGGAAGGATCTCTACAAAACCAGATCATGCAGCCTATTAAAATGCAATTGTTACAGTAGTTAAGGACTGTTATGTAAGTATATTTTTATAGAAGTTGCTCGAATCATCAAAGAATATTTTTATTGAGATCTTTTAAAGAGTGATGGTCTTTAGACAATTTCCTGTTACAATCTTAAGGTGCTTTCAGGGAGATTTGAAAATCTGAAGATATTTGTAGAGTTGTTGTTTTATCTCAATCCTACATGACCACAGGAAAAGCCTGTAAGACAGAACTGCTGGTTTGGCTGTCTCAGTAACGAGAACAGCAGAGTAATTATCTGTTTAAAAAAAAAAAAAACCAAACAAACCCGCAACAAAAAAAGCTTGCAATAGGGCTGACCTATAGAAGTTAAAGGAGTTCCGTTAGCGTATCTGGGATGGTTCTGTGAAAATACTGCATTCAGATTGGTACTTCTGAATCTTAGAAGGGGTGCCGATATTAGTCTTTCTGCTTTGGCATCCTGATTTTGGATGAGTGAGTTGGCCATGCCAGAGTAAAAAACAGGTATTAAATAAGGATTAATACTTGGGGAGCTTGCAGCTTCCCTTAAGGTTCTCAGCCTGTGCTCCTCTCCCACTCAGAGGGAATTAGTTGCTCTTACAGTTGTTCATGCTTGCACCTTCACTCTGCAATGAACTCGGCAACTCCACCTCGGGCCTAATCTGCCTCCCCCACATCTTTGCACACAGCATGTATCACCTGATACTTAATTCCGAGCCTTTTCCAGCCTCAGTGCTGCTCTTTTCTATTCGGTGCTTCCAAGGACTTTGTTTTCTCAGCATGTCTGTTTTGCAGGGACCCATGTCAAAGCAACTGCACGTTTCCTAATGTTCGCTTTGGTGCATGTACAAACTTCCTCTAAGGTTGTCTCTTCTAGCATGTCCAGAGCAGCACTGAAACCTAATTTTAGCTCTAAATTTCTAACCTTTGTTTGTAGGGCTCTGGCATTAAAAGAAATTAAATAATGCTGCTCTGCTTTTTGTTCCAGAGACGTTGTAAGGAGCTACGGGAAAAGGGCATCTTATTTGTTGGAAGTGGTGTTAGTGGTGGAGAGGAGGGTGCCAGATACGGTCCTTCACTCATGCCAGGAGGAGCTAAAGAAGCCTGGTAAGCATGAGCTAGAATATTCTTCGATATGATCTGTAACAAGCATCTTCTGTTCACGTTGAGAGCCGAAGGAGGGGAGGAGGAGGACGTGGGTGTGGAGAGAATAAGATATGTTGCCATTTCACTTCCTCAAGGCTCAAGATTTCTCAACCTAGTTGGGCCCATGGGGCAGTGCTGAGCTTCGATAGCAGGCAAAACAAAGGCACGTTTTTCTTCCAGAAATTCACAGGTGAAAGTAGGACCTGCACAGATCTGAAGGGAGAAATGTGTGCCAGGGGAGAAAGGAAGTTTGCTTAAATTTTAAACAAGTACTGTTTATTGATTATGATTTTTCTTTTGAGGCCCTATGCACTTGGAAAGCTGTTAACCATGAAACAGGCAGCAGCAAATATCCCTGCAGTGATAGACACCATAAAAAGAGCCCTCAGTATGTGTTTGTACTGGCTATTAAATACATGATTTTTTTTCAAGTTTCTGCCATGCTGCTGTGCTCTTCTGCACTCATGTTACTGTAAAGGTCTGTCTATCAATGTTCATATTAAACTTCCTCCCTGTGAACATCTGCCTGGTCAAATTTGACAGCGCAAAGCCAGAAACAACATCACAGTAATCTGCTGTCTGATAATTTTTTTGCCATAAGCAGCTCAGTAAAGACAGCTTCTATTTGCCACCCTTACCTGAACTTTGTCCCCCGCCCTTTTCACAGCACCTGCGGCCCGTGTGCCACCCATGCTCCTTTCCCAGTGCTGCTCCAAACTCGACATTCTGTAACGCTGTCCTGTTGGCTAAGCAATTCAGTACGCTTGAGGAGCCTGGCAATGACAAAAGCTCCTGCTTCCTGCAGTAATGCAGATAACTGTATCCTCACTTGCATTTGTGGAGTTTCTTTCCTCCTTCCCTCTATTCCACCAGATCACCCTGGATTTTTCTTGCGGCTATAGAACAGAATGGGATTTTGTTCCAGTTCCACCACTAATCCTTTAATGAGTATGAGCCTGTATCATAACCTGCCTCTCTATTTCTCCATTTCTAAAATAGAGAATATAGAGAATAAAATAGAGAAATTTGGGTTCCTTTAGGTATATTAAGCTTGTTGCACAGTGCTGCAAGTGTGACATTGGGTTGTCCTCATTTCTTGCGAACAGTGTCTTGTTCTGGGAAGAGCATACATTTTATTTGACATCGCTGTGTGGTAGGTTATCAACCTACCAGGATTCCCTCACACCGAACTGCTTTTTGGCAGGTTACAGAAGGATGAATCATACTGGTGGATTTTTTTTGTTGTTTTTTCTTTTTTTCGTGTGGTGTTTGTGACCTCTGCCTATCTGCTGAGGCGTATTATTTCTCCCCACAGGCCCCACATCAAGACCATATTTCAAAGCATTGCTGCTAAAGTGGGATCTGGGGAACCTTGTTGTGACTGGGTAAATATTAATCTGATACTGACCTTAACTTGTGGTTAGATCCAGGCTAAGATAGTTTGGTTGCTGAAACTCATGCACGTTTGTCCTTAATAAGGCCAGCGACAGTGGGTTGATTTTCTGTCTGGCTGCATTCACTTCAAATCTGCCATCTCTGGTAACTTAGCCCATACAACAGAAGGGAAAAGCTCTTTGGCTGGATCATGTGCTGGGGGAGCTAAATGGAACTGTGACCCACAGTGTTTTCAGCTAGTAATGGGTTTTTTTTAGGCAGGAGGAAGCTATAGGCAGGTATTAAACACTGGAAGTGGTGACAGTGCTGTTGCCAATGCCATTTTTTGATATTTCCTGACAGGTAGGAGATGAAGGTGCTGGACACTTTGTGAAGATGGTGCACAATGGGATTGAATATGGAGACATGCAGCTGATCTGTGAGGCCTATCACCTGATGAAAGATGTGGTGGGCATGGAGCATGAGGAGATGTCAAAGGTGATCTGTCATTTTTGGTGTCTTGCCTTCCTGAGCCAAGTGGCTGTGTCTGCCATTGAAGGAGGCAGCTGGGCTGTTTGTACATCATGAGGTTGAAGGTAAAGCTGCTTGTACATCATGAAGTTAAATTTTCTGATGTGCCTTCTACCAAGGGCAGAGCACGATATTCCTGAGCTTTAAATGAGGCGGGGAGCAGCAAGCATGTACACCTGAATGTTGTCTAAAATCTCCCATTCTATGGCTGGTTTCTCCCCAGGGAGCAGCTTCTTGTAGAGAGAAGTGAATGATCTTGCCTGAAAAAAGCTAGTAAAACATCGAATGTTATAATCAAGCTGGCAAATCTTGCAAAGTCCTTGTTGAAGCAAGTCAAATAAGTATGATGTGTCTTGAAATGGCAGTTCTGTTTCCAGCCTTCAGTGCCTGTGATGATAGGCAGCAGGACGGGCTATGCCTCTGCCTTCCTGCTTGGAGATGGGTGCTCTCGGCTCCGACTCTGAGCTGTGCTCCTTCCAGTGCAGGGCTCCTGCACAATGGCCTTCCAGCAGCGCTGAAATTGTTGGTAGATGTGACAGGGTGCCAATAACCAGTAACTGAGATAGTATGACCCCCTTTTTGTATGTATATATATATATATGCATGTCTGTGTACACATACATCAGTAAATCGGTTGAGATACATAGTAAATCAGTGTGTGTACATATATGTGTGTGTATATATATATATATATATGCTTTTTTCTCCTTTTCCAGGTATTTCAGGAATGGAATAAAACAGAGTTAGACTCTTTCCTGATCGAAATCACAGCCAATATCCTCAAATTCAAAGACAGCGATGGAAAATACCTCCTCCCAAAGATCAAGGACAGCGCGGGACAAAAAGGCACAGGAAAGTGGACAGCCATTTCTGCCCTGGAATATGGGGTCCCCGTCACACTCATAGGTAACTGGTTCTTTGATCTGGCCTCGTCTTTCCTGCTGGCATGTACCACATCACAGTAAGGAGCACGGTAACGGATAATCTCAGAAATAAGCCCACGCTAGGGCTTGGCTCGAAGAGGCTTTTCTAGGTGTAGCCATTGCAGTCTTTCTGCCCATGAGAGCTGTTACTGTTTTTCTTGCTGGGCTTGGTTTTTACCTTGTTTCTCAAATGTTGGCAGTAGTGTTATCATGCCTTCGTCCGTGGTATCTTCATAGTGCTGGTGATGACTCGGTGACAGGTGAATGTAAGTGCAGTGCTAGAAGTGTCACACTAGATTGATGAAATTAATGTCAGCTCCTCTCAGTAATACTCCACCTTATCTGCTACTCCAAATCACATCATAGTCTTAGAAATATTAAAAAAAAAAGAAAAAAGTTGGGGCAGGACACTCTGAAAACCTTGTTGCTTGACCATTGCTTGATAAGTACTTAGACTTCTCTGAAGGCATAAGGATTATTTTTCAGGTATCTAAGTCTTCTATTTCGGTGTTTTGTTATAACTTGGCTAGCCCCAGCATTGGTGTGACTAAACAGAAACACGAGGGTTGGACTGTATTATGGGTTGAGGAGCACAGACAGATTATTTTTTTTTTTTGAGGCTAGCAGCAGACCACCACCCTAGGATGATGGTTGCTGTTTTTCCAATACAACAGTTAATTGTGGTGTTTCTTCATGCACTCCGGACTACTGCTGGCTTTTGTTTTGTGGCTAATAAGGCTGCTGACCCAAAACCAAACTAAGGTGATGGACATGTATTTTGTAATTGCTTTGAATTGTATCCCTAACGTGTCAGAATTTACCAGCTCACCTACAGACCTAACGGTCTGGGTGCTTACCCTTTTATCTAGCCGGGCTTTTGAATGGAAGTGTGACATAGGAGTTGTAATACATCTGCAACGCATTTAGAGTGCTCTCTTACCACAGGTCCAATGTAGACTTTCCCACCGAGTAAGTAAGGTGACTCAACAGGTTCTTTGTTCTCAAATTGGCTTTAATTTTCATGCTTTCTCTACCTCTATTTCCTTTGCCTTGGCTGGTTGAGTCGTGTTGTAATAGAAGATAAGAAAAACTGTATTCAGTAGGGTGAAAGAGTAACTGCAGTGACAGCTATCAGAGAAATATAGCTGCATTTCAACAATGTATTTTTACAAAACAGGTTTTGTAAATGGTTTTAATGTTCTACTACAGCTATAGTCTTTCAGTTCTAGGCTTGAGAGTGTGTTTCTCGCTTGTGCTGTTAATATTCTCCCGTTTGGGGTTCTTGCGAAGATTAAGGGTGGAGGAAACCCTCCCTAATTAGGCCTCTGCAGTGCCAGGGGAGTGGTGTTAGGTAATGATGTGTTAATAAGGAAGTATGTGCAATAGCCCTTGTGCAAACTTGGCTGTTCATAGGGCAGTTGCTGTGCGTGTGGTTTTACTGCAGAAGCATGACTTGCAGACTTCTGCTTGTAAAAGCAAGTCACGCTGCTCCTGCTTTTTCCTCATTTCCGCCCCCCCCCCCACTTCTTTTCCCCGGTGCAGAAGGAAGTTTTTGCAGAAATGGAGAGGAGGCAGTTCTGATTTTGATAACAATCTATTAATCGAACTGCAGGGAAGATTCAGGATCTTGTGAAAACATTACTCATTCATCTTGGTTTTGGTTAGTTTGTTTTGAGGGGTGTGGGGTCTTTTTTTGGTAATTCATGACTCACTTAAAAGGTGGAAGAAAAGTTCAGTATGAAGACTATAATAAACGTGATTACTTACCTTCCATCAGACCCTGGAAACTGTTTTGTTTGAGTGTGGCGTTGATTTGGTTTTGGGTTTTTTTTTTACCATTAACAATACTGTCTTCAATTGCAAGTAAGTACAGCTTAAACCACCATGATTAGGAATTGACTGAGCCAGATCAAGGGATTTCTCTTCAGGAGCTACTTGGCTAACTCCCTAGCCCTGGCAAATGACATTTAGTAACCTGCTCAGTGATGTTATAAAACTTCATTATGGGCTTCTGAATACCAGTGTTACAGGCCTACCAGATTTGTAAAACTTATTTCCTCTTATAAGTTAACCTGCTGAATTTATTCTTGATTTTAATTGCTCTTATTTTGCATGTGTGTATTTCAAAGCACATTTAGTTAATGTCACTTGGCATTTATGCAGCAGCTTTTTATCTTCAAAACATGATACAGTACTGAGTGAAGTCTTCAACCTTGCCTGTCCCTAGACTGTCATGCAGCGCTGTCTGTCTTTTTGTAGATCAGAGGAGATTTTAAAGTAAATTCTTAAAACTAAGGGCTGTTGAAGTTTCCCAAAGATAAACTTTCATGTGGATGACTTGTGGCTTGTTTTCTTCATTGTTTGAAAGCTGTATTAGTCAATATTTACCCACTGGTTATGCTGACAGGCAGTTTGGTCCCTCAGTAATGCTGTTAAAATAATTCATTTGCACACCTCTCTTCCTGTGTGACTCTGTTTCGCTATGTATGTGGTTCATCATTCAGTGACGTGCTCATTGAGTGCTTGAGGACAAGTATCTCGGGCCTTTACAGCGATGCTGAACTTTCTAATTATCTCCCCTTTCCTGCCATACTTAAAGGTGAAGCTGTGTTTGCACGGTGCCTGTCTTCCCTCAAGGACGAGAGAGTACAGGCCAGTAAGCTGCTGGATGGGCCTAAAATGACCCAATTCAGTGGGAACAAGAAGGCCTTTCTGGAGGACATACGCAAGGTGAGTCACTCTGCTTGCCAGGGTGCTCTATTCAAGCTGTGTATCAAAGCAGGTTTTGGATGGTGAAACCCTGGCGAAGAGCATCTGTGTTTACACTTCATGACAAGTGGTTCGGCTGTCCCATTGTGCATTGTCTAGTGATGTCCACGAGCATAGTGCGACCAGTTCCTTTCCTGACCAAAGAAGGAATTCAAGTCAAAGGCACAGTGGGCAGCGACAACTAGCTGGGGTGCAGGAGGTCAGAATTCATGCAGAGGAGCTTACTTTTTCGCTCCTCAACACTCTGTAGTGGGGGTAATAGCTCTTGAACTCTTTCTGTTGAGACCAGACTTTCCAAAAATTAGAAAGGATATTTTGGTTCTCAAATAGCAGAGATGTGCCTACTGTATTCATCCCTGATGAGATGTGGACTAAACAGAGCATGCAGACACTGAAGTTTCTCATTCAGCTTTGTAGGACTTCACTGGGAATGTGAATTTGTTTTTTCTAGGCCCTGTATGCTTCCAAGATTATCTCATATGCTCAAGGCTTCATGCTGCTGAGACAAGCAGCCAAAGAATTTGGCTGGACACTGAATTATGGTGGCATTGCACTGATGTGGAGGGGAGGCTGCATCATCAGAAGGTAATTAAGATAATGAGGTAACTTAGGTGCGGAGGGGAGAAAAGCAGGCAATTTAGTTTATGCAGTTCTAGACTGACAGGTCTAGAGTCTCTCTTGGAAAATTTATGGAGTCAATCTGCTGTTAAGATACTGAGATGCTGTTTCTGTAGACAGCACTAAAGGTCACCAGATGAAGCCAATTTTCTGGTGGCTTAGCTACTGCAGATTTTCTTTGGTCTTTGTTTTGTTTGCATTTTTCTCAATGTTTGGAATGTGAGTCTGGCTGAATCAAATTTTGGCACTGTAAGTTTTTTGTTCTGGGCCTTTGTTGGAAGCTTTGAAATTTTATTCCTGGTTTACATGTGTTCTGCCTAGTGTGTTCCTGGGAAAAATCAAAGATGCTTTTGATCGAAACCCTGAGCTCCAGAATTTGCTGTTGGATGATTTCTTTAAGACAGCTGTTGAAAACTGCCAGGTGAGTTTCCAAGGAAGGGAGAACATAAAAGCAATAGTTTACAGTCTGGACTTACTCAGCTGCTTTCTTAGGAGTTACCTTTACAGGTCTATTTAGACTGAAAAATGAAAAGGCAGAGAACACCCTTGAAACTGATTTATACAGCATCCTTAATCTAAAAGATTTCTAAACAATCTTTAAGCTCTTTGGGATTGTGTATGTATATCTGTACGCATATAAGGTATGGGTGCAGGAATTCATCATCTATGGCTTCAAGGTACCCTTCTTTAGTAGAACATATCGGGTTTTTTCCCATCCTGATCCTGTAAGACTGCATAGTTGGAGTTGGCTGAAATTGAACAAGAAAGTTACTGTGATGAGGCAGGCTATGCTGAGGTCCAAACTAGAATTCTGCCAGACACCAGGGTTAGCATCCTGTTCTTGAAAAAATGCTTCTTGCCTCCGTTTCATCAGCAAGTTGGAGAACGGTAGTTCTAAATGAAGGAAAAAAAGGGGGTTGCAGCACTGAAGCGCTGCCTTATAAATCAGCATCCAGATACATCAAGTGATGAACTGAGATCTCATGTAATGTTGCAAGGTATATTTGTACTGTTGACCTAAAGATAATACAAACAAACACAGAGTCCTTGTTGTGTCGTGGTTCTTCTCTCCGATGCTAGCCAAGCTGCTGTTAGGAGGTTTCCATTTTAGTATTACGGAAGAGCCTTAGGCAGAGATCTAGCCATTCAGAAGAATTGTGACATGAGGAAAAAATGTCTAGCCTCTGTGAACGTTCTCATCACTGCCCTGCATCTTGTGCCTACTGTGCATTTGGACTTAAGCTGTACAGAGTGCAAAGCTCTGTTCTATTACCACTGTTTGCAGGAGCACCAAAGTAAGTGTTCCAGACCTGCTGTTTGTTTGACCTAGGTCTGTTCAAACAGTGTCCTGATTTTTGGATGGAGTTGACAGGCAGAACTAAAATCACATTATCTGACCAACAAAGAAGTAGTTTCATCATTAATAATTCTTTTAACTGAAGCTGAGTATTCCATGCAGGTTACTAAATCAGATGTACAGTTGAAACGGGGATTACCCACATGTCTTTGAAGTGTTGTGCTGACCTGCTATGCCCTTTGGCGAGCTTTGTACTGTGCTTGATTAGGGGTCCTAAAAGTGCCTCAGTGTTTCCTCAGCATGTTCCCCACTGTGTTCATGTTTTTGGGATGCACTGATTATGTTTATATGAAAGAATAGCATCCTTGCTCGAGGCTGTGGTTTGACTGCACGTGAAGTATATGTTTGCACGCTTAATGTCCTGTTTGTTAACTCTATCTTACTTGCCATTTTTTTGGATCGAACTCATTTATGTAAAATCAGGAATCTACTGCTGCATTTGCTCAGACTTGGTCAATAGATTTCATATAACGTGAAATAGCACGTCCTGTTAGACTAGAATAGTTCATATGCCTGCCCATACCTCTGAGCAAGCACTGATTAGTTTCTTTCTTTCTTCTCTGTGTTCCCCCCCACTCCCTTTCCTTTCTTCCAGGACTCTTGGCGACATGTGATCAGTACTGGAATACAGATTGGTATCCCTATGCCCTGCTTCACTACAGCACTTTCTTTTTATGATGGATACAGGCATGAAATATTACCAGCTAACCTGCTTCAGGTAGGTGCCTGAAATAGTGTAGCCAGTCTTCTGCCTACTGAAATACCATCATGTTGTTACTTAAATACTGGTCTAAAGGCCCTAATGGCAATATGTCCTAATCACTCCAACACTGTAAAGATAAAGGCATAGACTGCCTAACATAATTCTATTAAACCTGAAACTCACAGCAATAAAATACTATGAGATACCTGGATAAAGAACATCAGAGATATGGGTATGACAGTGTTACTACTCCATCTGTAAACCAAGGGTAAGATATCTTTGAATCAAAACAGTTTATAAAGAAGTAGGTATCTTTGAACCTTTGGATGTATACTTGTTTTTGAGATTACTACCTAGCAGAAATAATACTTGTTTTTGAGATTACTACCTAGCAGAAATAATACTTGTTTTTGAGATTACTACCTAGCAGAAATAATACTTGTTTTTGAGATTACTACCTAGCAGAAATAATACTTGTTTTTGAGATTACTACCTAGCAGAAATAATACTTGTTTTTGAGATTACTACCTAGCAGAAATAATACTTGTTTTTGAGATTACTAGATATTAGTAAGTGTTTAATTGCAGTGGTTTTGCTAATAATGAGAAAATAAGTTTGAATGTTATAATATCGGAGTCGGATCTTACTTCTAGAATTCCTATAGTCAAGTATCAGTAGGTGCAACTTCTAGTACTCGTATGACTGTGATATTCATGTGTCTATTTTGTGTGTCTGTTTTTATTCTAGGCTCAGCGTGATTACTTCGGTGCACATACATATGAATTATTATCAAAGCCAGGTGTATTTATCCATACTAACTGGACAGGCCATGGAGGAAATGTGTCCTCTTCTGCCTACAATGTCTAATGGAAATATTTCCTCTTGAAGCCAAGATACTGTAGATCTCAGATATTCCTCCTAGAATACCACTTTTTACTGTACTGTGCTAGAACTTGTGTTTGGACACTTTTGTAATAACTTGTGGGTATACTTATATATATTATAAGAAAGCTAAATAAATTTGCTTATGAACGCATTGAAGTGTTTTCTTTCCACTGCTGTTGGGCAAAACCGGCTAAAATGTCTTTGTGCAGTATTTAATAGAATACATTTTATAATGATAATATTTTTATTGTATTATAGTGCATAAACTTATAGGGATCAAGATAGAGATGACTGCGTTTCAGTAATTGCTAAAATGGAGAATGGAGATGGCACAGTAACACTGCCCAAGATTCCAGGGAGGTAAGGGCCTTTTTTTTTGTTTCTGCTATTTATTCATAACAGGCAGTAGCTTGGCGCTTAAAGATTAATTCCTGGGTGTTGACCTGCAGTCTTTCACACTGTGAGCTCTGTTTGTTTTCTGTGAAAGTGTGAAGGGTGGGATGGATCATGGAGAAGAAACTTGAATGCAGCTTAGAGGGTGTCAAGATGGATATTCCTGTCACCAAGCTGTTCTTCCTCTAAGTGTTGTTTGTAGTTTTAAGCTCTGGCATAAACTGTTGGCTTAGCTGTGCACCTGCACTATTTTCCCCAAATCTCCCTGCTTCTTTGCCTCTTCTTTCCATGGGGCAATTAAAAATACCTGCATTAGCATGCAAAGTTGGCCCTGTTTGAGATCCTCTTCCTGCAATCCCACTGCCAGTCATCTTTAGGATTTCTGAAAATTCACCTGGGTGCCTGTAGCTTTTTTTTCTGCTTTTCTCAGAACCTCTCAAGTGTTACATTTTGTGCTGTGCACCAGTTTTTCTGGGTGTTTTTTTCCCCATTTATTTCTGTTAGGGCAGCTACCTAGTTGGGTATCTGTATAATTACCAAAAGATTGCTTTGCGTTTAAAGCAACTTTTCTGCAGATTATGTTGTAAGATTTAGGAATTCTATAAAATAAATGTGTGACAAATTGCAGACAATACTGATAACTGGAGGGTGATGAACATGAAACCTCCCCTGGTGCAACATGCGGCTGTTTCCACTTGTCCTGTCACTTCTTGGGAGAGGAGACTGACCCCACCTGTCCCCAGCCTCCTCTCTGGGAGCTGTAGAGTGAGGGGTCCCCCCCCGAGCCCCCTCCTCTCCAGGTTGAACCCCCCCTCCGCTCCCCATCAGACTGGTGCCCAGTCCCCCACTCCAGCCCCCAACGTCCTTCTTGCAGTGAGGGGCCAAACCTGAACCCAGGATTCGAGGTGCGGCCTCACCTGGGCCGAGCACAGGGGGCCGGTCACCGCCCCGGTCCTGCTGGCCACACTGTTTCTGCTACAAGCCCGGATGCTGCTGGCCTTCTTGGCCACCTGGGCACCCTGCTGGCCCATACCCGGGCGGCCAGCTAGCCCCCGCCGGCAGCTCCCCAGCCCCTCTGCCCCCAGCCTGTGGCGGTGCCTGTGGCCGTGCCCCGCGGGCAGGGCCCGGCACTCAGCCCTGTGGCACCTCGTACGCTTGGCCCTGCCCCACGGGCCCAGCCTGGCCAGCCCGCAGCGCACCAGCTGGCTGGTGTCTGATCTCTGCCGGGCACGATTAACTCCTGACGGGGACGATCCGGTGGTGCAGGTACCTCGCAGGGCGTCTGAACAGGCCGGGTGTCGTGAATCGCTGCCGACAGCCGCGCCACGCCGGTTAGTGCGCGGCGCCCGCAGCCCGCCCGCTGCCGGTCCGTCCCTGCCTGGGCGCCTGCCTTTCCTCGCCGGAGAAAATCCTTTGCAAAGCGCCGCTGTTCGGCAACAAGGCGGGGCGGCGGCGGCCGCCTCCTCTGCCCGCTGGGCGGGCTCGGCTCTCCCTCGGGGCGGGAACCGGCCCTGCGCGGGGCGGCTCCCGACATGGCGGCGGTGCGGCCCCGCCCCGCCGCGCTGGGCGGGAAACTGGGCTGGCGGCTGGGATCGCGCGCCTGACGGGAGCCCGCGGCGCTGAGGGGGGATCGCGGCCCTGAGGGGAGCCCGCGGCCCTGAGGGGAGCCCGCCCCATGGAGGCGACGGAGGAGGAGCGGCTCCTGCTCACTCAGGTACGACGGCGTTGGCGTCTCCGCCTCCTCCCCGGGTCCCCAGCGCCAGCAGGATGGGGCTCGCCCGGGACAAGATGGAGCCATGGCGGGGGTGTGTGAGGGGGTATGTGGCCCTGAGTTATAAACGTGGTGTTGCGGGGTGTGTTTGGGTCCGTAAACGGCTGCTTATGTTGGGTCCTTTTTGACGATTTATGCAAGAGCTAACATATCAGTCTGCAGAGACCTGAACTCTCGCTGCCTTGGCTCCTTTCAGAGGCTGAAGGCTGCAGTTCACTACACGGTTGGCTGCTTGTGTCAGGATGTGGCAGAAGACAAAGATGTGCAATTCACCAAACAAACCATTGCAGCTATTTCAGAGATCACCTTCAGGCAGTGCGGTACAGAAGTTTGCATTCTATCTATTTGTTCAAGAGTAGTTGCCACAGGAATGATACTTTAAAAAGATACCACTAGAACTAGGTATCACTGGTGCTTGTTTCTTCTGTTACACCTTTTAAAAGTACAAGAAATAGTGATTTGCTTTTTCAGACCTCGGAAAAGTATTTAAATGTGTGTGGAAATACTGTGTGGGCCACCTGCCTGTGCAAGTGGCACATAATAACAAGTTGTGGTCCCTTCTCCTAATGAACTTGGATAGTTTACGGTCACACATTTGTGACAGCTAGAACTGCAATATATCTCTTCCTACTCAGCATTTTAAAATATGTGATGTCTTTGTGTCTTCTCCAGACAACTTCGCAAAAGACCTTGAAATGTTTGCAAGGTAGGTATTGTAACGCTCAGTTCTTACAAAGGCTTTTTTTTGTTTGTGTGTGTGTGTGTGTTCAGCTGCAATAACTAGATAATCTTTAAAATATGTCTTGTAATTCAAGTTTTAAAGGATTCTGTTGGCTGATTAAGTAGTGGCTGTGAAGTTAGGAAACATACTCCCCTGCAGGTTCTCCCCGATCTTGGAAGTTCATTTATGTGGTACAAGTGATTGTTTAGATTAATGACTGTATTGGGTCTGGCAGAGCCCCATAGCAGCCTTCACAGGGCTGTGCTTGTGTTGGTAGCTAGAAAGGTGGTGATAACGCAGCAGTGTTTTGGCTACTCCTGAGCAGTGATTGCAGCATCCAGGCTGTCTCTCCAACCCTTCCCCCCTTCACCTGTAGGCTGGGGGTGGGCAAGATCTTGGGAGGGGACATAACCAGGACAGCTGACCCAAAGTGACCAACGGGATATTCCATACTGTATGACGTCTGCTCAGATAGAAAAGCAAAGAGAAAGGAGGAGGAATAGGGGGGCATTCGTTATGTATAATGTTTGTCTTCTGGAACAACTTCTACACATACTGAAGTCCTGGTGTCTGGGAAGTGGCCGAACACGGCCTGCTGATGGGAAGTATAGAATAACGTATTTTGTTTTCCTTTGCTTCTGTGTGTGAGCCTTTTGCCATTGCTTTGTTAAACTGCCTTTATCTTGACGCATGAGGGTTTTTTCAATCCTATTTTCTTCCCCCCCCTGTTCTAAGGAAAGGAGTGATAGAGCTGCTTGGTGGCCACCTGGCGTCTAGCCAAGGTCAACCCACCACAATATAGTTGTTAAATGTGTTGATACCTAGCAGTACTGGATGGTTTGGGAGTGACAGATGCTTACTAGCATGCCTGTGTTTCATGTGGTTGCTCCAAGGAGGTAAAGGAATGTTTTAAGGAGTCAGAGCTTAACACAGTGACCTACTGGCAATTAAAAGGGAATGGAACAGTGGTGCTTAAAGTTCTGGTTGTTGAAATTCTAGGGTTTTCACAAAGAAGTGTGGAAATTTAGATATACATGCACAAATTTGTAAAAAAGGTTTTTGTGCATTACAGTTGGAAAAGTTAGGCATGTTTGGTTTACTGGGTCCCTATTAAGCCCATTTAGTTAGTGTTCTTAATTAGATGCTGCATAGCCTTTTACAACTAATGTTGGCAAACCCATTAAGCGGTATTTCTTTAATTTTATGCAGGCATGCTAAACGAAGCACAGTCACTACAGAAGATGTGAAGCTTTTGGCTAGAAGGAGCAATTCTTTGGTAAGATTCACTGTATATTCTGTCTTGCAACATTCTTAAATCAATTGGTTAATTCCTAAGAGCATTTGAGTGAAGGCTATAGATGAAGCAACTGTTGCTTCAGTAATTTCACTAGCTTATTGATGATGGGTACAACCCAGTGATTTTTAAATTTTCGTCTTACTTTGCTTCATGACACTGCTTCAGTGTGGGAATGCAGATCTGATTGCAAGCAGCAGTGTTCTGGTTGCAGCAGGGTTGCTGGGGTTCCAAGTACGAAAGAGCAATAAACAGACACATTACAGCATTGCCAGTCTTGGAAGTAAATGATTCCGTTTTTTCTTGATGTTGTGTTCCTTTGTTTTAGCCTAAGGTCAGGAATACCTTGAGGTGCTAAGTCTGCCAACATTAATACAGGGATAATTCACGTTACTGTATTCTCTCACGTGCTGATCTGTATGATGTTCAGACTTAAATTCACTGGTCTGTTACAACATACCTGTAAATGCTTCCATGAATAATAATAATTTTAATTTTATGTGAGATTTTTTCCTTCCATGAGATTTGAAATACGCAGTGTGAACTTGTCTGAGAAGGCACAGTAAACGCTGGAGCTGAATTTTATGTTCCTAACTATCGTGTGCTCTTACGTCAAGTGGGTGCAGAGTAGTCTTGCAATATTTCTGTACTTACATAGTATCTCTGCAAACTACAGCTCTGAGTACCTGCTAACATTGCTGTCTCAGCAGTAGAGATGGATGTAACATAATTTATAAATCCTAGTCTCGCCAGGGCATTTCAGTATCTGAGGATATTCAGCTTAGACTGAGAGCTTTGTGCAAGAATTAAAACTAATTGATGTTTGTCAAGCCTTTTTGGAGTGTCTGTCATCTTTTTTGTAGTAAGAATTTGCCCTGTTAATGTCTCTTAAATGTTTCTCTCTAATTTCACATGAAGTTCCTCAGTAGATGACCGATTAGTTTATTGTTCTCAGCTAAAGTATATCACCCAGAAGAGTGAAGAGCTTGCATCAAGTAACATGGAGCAAAAGGAGAAGAAGAAAAAGAAGTCCAGTGCAGCTAAGGGAGGGAAAACTCCTGGGGAACAAGAAGCAGCTGTGAATGAAAGTGAAGATTCCAACATGGCATGATTTACCTTTCAAGTAAAGTTTCTGGTCATTTTCTCTTACTCTCATAGAGGAACTGAAGTTAGTCTATTAGAGATTCCTCTTGCAGGTTAGTAACAGTAATGAATCTTTAGGTTTTTAGGTGAACATTAGTTAAATTTTTTTTGTTCCAAAAATGAAAAGCCTGCCAGAATTAAGTAAAGCTTACAGCCAAAATGCCTTAATTGCTCACAAAAAGGTATGTTGCTGTTATTAAAAAGAAAATTCTTCAAATAAAGAGTTTAAAGCAGAACACTTTCACTGACCATGTTACCTCAGTATGTGCAACACCTTCCTAGTCTGACTTCCTTCTTCCTTCCATTTTTGTTTTAATAGCCATATTTCTCACTGTCTTGACAATTAAAAGTTTTGTGCCGTTTTTCACCTGTGACACTGCTGGTGTACAATCTTTGCTTTCACCAAGTTGCATTACATTTCTGATTTTACTATAGTAACATGGCTCTGGGGTGGTGGTCAGAAATGCATCACCGTTGCCCTCTGCTGCACTGAAAGAGGCTTACCAAATGCTGTTGATTCAAATGAAGCAGATTTCAAGTCCCGAGCTATTTAGACAGATACAGCCAAGTGAAATGAGAAGACTGTTGAAGCTACTGCATGGGCAAACTTTATCAAGCAAGAATATGCTTGCCAAGGATAGTCTAAAATAGGCAGCAAGAGAGGAAAGACTCAAGCACTGTTTTTCTTGCTCAGCCCTTGACTCATGAGACAAGCTCTTCCTTGAAGCCACTTGTTCCTCCTTGAAGGATACAGCTTGGGGCAATTCCCCAAAACCAAGTTTAAAATCATCAGGTTCTAATTTTAGTAAGACTTGTACTGTAAATACTACCCCAAGATAAAGAAGGTACCAGATGACAGCATTTTTTATCACCCTTGAGAACTTACCGGTGTAGCCTTGCTCCTTGTTTAAAGCCCTTCTCTCGAAAGAGTGCACTTTCTAGAGTAGAGTCACTCAGCTATACATGACACAACAGAAAAAGAATAATGCTCTGGTCTGCTTACATGTGGTCTCTTTTATTCTTGCTCTGTATTTGAGCTGTTAAGCAGTAGTGGATAGGGGGGAAAACCTATGCCTTTTGTAGGCTGTAACTATCCAATATCGATCAAGTGCTACTGCATAGAGGAAAATAGGAATGGCACGAATCTCTGTGTCTGGCTCTATACAGAAAATCTTACACAATGACACTTAAATACCCTCCCTTTCCCCTATCCCAACCTGTTCCACTTCCAGGGATGAGATATCTTTTAGAATTCTACTGACTGATATAGGCTAGGTAGGTAATAAACCAGTAATTTTGTAATCAACAGGAAGTAAATCCTCTTGGCATACCAGTGCTTACATTATTCAGTTTTCATATAGGTTTTGGGTTTAGGTTTTTTTGGTTGGTTGGTTTAGTTGGGTTGAGTTGTGGTTTTGGTTGGTTGGTTTGTTTGTTAATTTTTATTTTTTTAATTGTTTTAATGCTGCTATACATTACTTGCTTTCTTGAAGTTCATGTATTAATGTAAATAAAGAGCCTTTATTTACATTAATATGCCCTGGTTATCAACCCAATCCCACAGGAGATACAAAAGGTTTTTCTTGGTACTTTAAGGGAAGAATCACTAATGCAGTGCTGAAGATCATTAACTGAGGATACTCATTCATGGCAAATCTGTTGCTGAAGAAGGAATCTGTTACAAGGTAGTTTTGTCTACTTGAATGTATTAATGATGAAGACTTTGACTCAAGGCTTTGATGTTCTAAAAGTTTTACCCTGAAAAACGTCATGGCAGCCACCCCAGGTTTTCACACATCTTCTGGCTGTGTTTTAGACCTTTCATAGTGTGTCCTTCCCTCTTGAACACCTATACAAAATCTATCTTTATGAATCATAGGCAGGTCAGTCATCCTGTTCAAAAGTTACAGCTTCTTAAGTACTACAGGAATAAAATCAAGGAAATGCTAATTTTTGCATAGTTAAAAGTGTCTGTGCAGCTTAAATAAGCTCAAGTGAATCAAAGATACTTCATGTCTACAAAATGTACATCTAGTTTAAGGTTAAATTAGATTACAGAGCATGTTTTAGGTGGATGGTTTCTCCTGACTTGCGTAGGTAATATAAGCAAAATATGATCGAGTATCTTTTGCTCTTATCCACTTCTGTCTCTGAAGAAGCAACTTCTGTAGAGATCTGGTTACTAAGACATGCATAGTTCTATTGTAGTTGCTTCTATTGTTCATCCTATTCCTTTCTTGAGTAGAAAATTGGTATTTATTTCACAGGACTCCTTGGCCTTTTAAAAGCATCAAGCATTTTGAAAACATAGTAACTATCATTCAAGAGGAAGGCCTAGTGGATGTTTGTTACACAGCTGTTTGTTGGTGGGGTTTTTCTTTGAGGTCATTACGCCCAGCATCACAGGAAGAGAGATCATGTCTTCAAGTTTGTTAGCTCTGATGTTCTCACTTGTCCTCATATTAAATCTCCTGTAACTTCCTCTCCAAATACACATACGCTAATGGTATACAATACAGAAGGTGCTGGCTAAAGGCTAAAGACGTTTACTGAAAAGCTTTCTCATTATTTGCTGTGGAAATACTCTGTCTGGCAGCATCTCCTTGTTATCACCAACAGGGAATTCTAGTTATGAACCAACTTTCCCAATGTAATGATCTAAAGATCTATAGTAAAGTCTACGGTAAAAAAAAGATCAATTTTTACAGGTAACTGTAAAATTTAAAAATCTCATTAAATGGAGATGTTTTAGCAGTTTTCATTTTTTATTGTGCTATTAAGAGAGATCCAAGAAGCAATACATAGTCTATAAATAAAAAAACCCCAAAACATAAAACAAAAAGGATTTTTGATAGAAATTACAAGGTGATATGCAGCATTGAAGTCTCTTAGCCAGTAGTTAATTGCTGCGTATTCTTCATGGAAACTTCTGAGCTTTAAAGAGAGTTAAGTATTACATACCTGCTCTTTTTGCAAATAATAGTCAATATTACTATTAAACTGCCAGCTCAGCTTTAGGATAGAGTAAAACTGCAGCCCCTATCAGATTATGAAAATCTGATTTGTTAAAATTTTTTGTTCTATTAGAACAGAACACTTAAGACAAAAGTAACAGTTTTAAATCATACTGGGCTAGGTCCAGTTGACAAATTGAATTCTGTAACATAAGAACGGCAACATTTAATAATTTACAGACAACTAAAGGGCTCTAACCTTGATAAAAGAGGAAAAAGCAGCAATGAAAACCCTGCATTTGTTTTTTTCCTTAAGGCTAGACTGGAAGGACCACCACTGCCTTCCTAACAACAACGATCAGCACGGTCCCTCTAACTCCATGTCAGAGTTTGCCTGGAATTAGGTGAGTTAAATATTCTTAATAACACAGGATAGAAATAATTATGCTATCTGCTATATTAAGTAGATGTGGAAAAGCCACAGGTAAAACCCTTCTTTCCTCTTTGTACAGCTTGAGGAGTAGGATTTCCATTGCCAAGCTGAGCTTGAAAAAAGCAAAAGCATTGCAGCTGAGCAAGACTGAAAAACTGGCTTACAATGGAGGGAACAGTAACCGCAAGCTGAGACATAAGCTCACATAAAAAGCTTGCTGACAGCTGGTCTGCTCAATGCGTGCTATCTCAATTGGTAGCCAGCATAATTAGCTTTGAGTGCAATAGAGTGTCCTTCAAAAATTCTGTTAATGCACAGACATGTATGCTATTTCAGAAAGACCTGAACATAAAAAGCTTGTAATAAGTAGCTATTTAAAGCAGCAGGAAACTGTTTTACCTGCCATGGCCTATAATGTTGCAAGGCAGAAGTGTATGTTCTAAGAAGCAATTACTTGCCCTAGCAAAACCGATGGACCAAAAAGTTGCCTGCAAGCTTCCCCCCTAAAGCCAGTCAATTCCCATATGGGTAGGTTCATCTGCAGTTACACCCAGTATTTTTGCTTACCTGCTCAAAGGCACTAAACTGTTTTTAATATTTATTAGTTACACTGGCAGTCTAACTTTGTGTGCCGTAATTCAACCAGAATGTCTCCATGCAGTGCATTCATCTGAATGCCTGCTGTAGGAATACCGATCAGTTGGCATCCCGTGCCATTTAAGGTCACGTTAAATCAGAGGGTTTTGCATGATATTAGAAAACACTGGCACCTACTAAAACCGTCTCAGGAGTTTCAGCTCACTTTTCAGATTTTTTTCATACACATCTTTTGTTCTCACAAGGGAAGAAGAGATTGTGCCAGGTGAGAGTTCTGGTGCAGTGCAACCAGTACAAATATGCATTCTACCTAAATACTTTGAACAGGTTAAATATAGAGTACTTCTGTATTTAATTTCTTCTTCCTCTATCTTTAAGGTAATACGGTACTTACCAGCACATTCTTTAATCATAGCAGGTGGTGGAAATATCAAGCCTAGTCCCAACAGTAAGGTAAAAAGGTTTTAATGGTATTAGAAAAGATGACTTCAACACATTTAAAAATAAGCCAGTTAATACAAAAGCATCATGATACTACACTAATGATTAGGAGAGTAATACAGACAGGCCAAATACAAGTCTTCTCCCCACAGCCTTAGAAAGCAAGTATTTCCACTTTTGCTGTATTTTACAAGTTAGTGCTTACACGGCACCCAAGAGGCTAGAGTTCCTTACAGAAAAAGCACAGAAGTTGATGGGACTTTGAATTTACTTTAACTGATTAAATCGGCGTAAGAATTCAAGTTCCTAGACCCCAGGCTGGAGCTTAAAGCCAGACAGCAGCTGGCTAACCCCTCTGCCCTGTTCATGAACTGTGCCTCAAAGCGTCCTCCAGAGGTCTTCCATCCTTCACATGCAAAATGGGAGGACAAAGTAAGCAAACTGCCTGGGGCTTCAGAAGGTAGATCCATCATTATCAGATAGAAGCTTCTGGCTCCCAACCAGGCATTCAAAGCTGAATCCCTACATGCTGTGTTTAGCAATACCATTGTTCTAGTATTCCGCAAAAAGTCAAAATCCTTTTTGTTACACATGATTTTGAATCATCACAGGATTTTAAGCCTCAGGACAATGTCCAGATTTTAGTTCTCTATAGCCAGACCACAGTATGACCAGCAAACTACGGCTCCCAGCATATACCTTTGCTTGTATTGTTTTTTCTTTTGCATTCAACTCAAATTGCAAGCAGCACTACAGTCTTATTTTTTGCGTTTTGAACTAAGCCAGTCTCCCCAGGGTAGCGTTTTCTTGCCCTTTGACATGCTCCTCAGGGAATGCAAAGTCTGCACTTGCTGTAGACGCCTGGAGAGCTCCTGATCACAGGCTTGCTGCAGCGCTTCAGCTTTCTGCTTGTCCCATCTCAGAGCCGAGGCCAGGGCTTGTGCGTCTTCTTTCAAGACCAGCTGTAGCAAGACAGATTTCTAACAGTCTCTGCTACTGATGCTCCTCCACCACTGACCCCTCTGCCCACATTAAGAACACCCATAATGAGACACCTGTTTAGTACGGGCCGTTTGGTATTGAAGATGTTCCCAGCTTTCATCATCTATCCTGTGGGCCAGTGGATTTTCAATATTCTACCAACACCTAGAGCTTGAAGCTATACTCAGACATTCAAAGGAATAGAAAGCAGTTATGTACTTTCTACAGCAGGGAAAAGCAAGAGTAGCAAGTTCATAGCCTTAGAAAGAATACACTTTCTAATGGTTAAGGTTTACAGAGAATTTCCTTTCCAAGCTATGGGCTTATTTACACTGTTTTTCCAAAATAATGAGTTTTAATTTTGACTTGGGATGTATATAGGAAATACAGCTAGATGCATCTGCGTACAAAAAATCCCCTTGCTGCTAAGTTGGCTGTGTGAAGCACTGGCTGACAGTGATTTGGCAGAGATCAAAATTATATTTGTGGCTTTTCTGAGGTTGGACTAGAGTACTTGGGAGTACTCAGAGCTCCAAGCAGGGGGCAGTGTTACTGAGGAAAAGAAACAGATTAAAGCTCCCCACTTTTGAGACTGAGATATATTGACATTAGCACCTCCAGAAGCAAGGACAGCTTCCCCTGTAACCTCTCTCTCCAGAGGGAGAGATTTGCCAGAATATGGTTATGTCATTCTCACCTACCTCTAGATCTTGACTGTCCAAGCAGAGCTCTGGTGCAGGCTTCTCTTTCAGGGCAGCAAGGATCTGGTCACTGAGCACTGTTTTGGCTGAAGTGCCTGTACTGCTTGTACCTGTGTCAACCACATCCATCTCCTTTCTTGGTACAGTCTCGGATTCTGAAAAGTAGCAGAATCACTACAGCCCGTGACAAACACAGGACAGGAAAAGTGGCCCGGATTGCTTGACCATTTTGAGATTAATAAAATACGCATTTGATCTATGTGCATTCTCTGACTTAAGAAATCCATAATGTTAAGGATGACAATATGATTTAAGCTTTTCCCCCAGTATTCTACTTTCAGGCCTTGTGAAAAATGTGACACAGCAGTGAGAGGACTCTGGGTCTCACCCAGTCAGAGAATTCTTATGCAATGCCAGCTATTACATCCACATTAACAGCTGCTAAGCAAGTGACTCACTCCAGTCCTTCACTCTGCCTTGCTTATTCCACTCAACTATTTCAGGCATCTCTGATAAGCTCCTTCTCTAGCATCCTAATGCTCCCTACCTGCGACTTTGCTTAAGATATGGTCTTCGTTTTTCAAGGCCTCTAGGTAGAGTTCCAGGAGTTGTCTTGACTGGCGTTCTTCTTCTCGCCTGTCCAGCACCTGCTGCAGGGTGTCCTGCAATACTTGGATTTTGGTGTGACTTTGGGCAAGTTCTTCTGCCAGGTCTGAACGTGGTACATCAATAAGCACCTTTAAAAAATGGGAGTGCTCCTGTTACACAGACTAACTCATTCCGTTACACTGATTACAGAACAAACAGCGAGCCACCTGAACAACAGAGCCTCCACCTTCATGAAACCCAGCTTGTTTCACAAGGTTTCTTGTCATAGCAAGCCAGCCTAGTTATGAGAGGCTGTAGTGGCACTCCACCAGCCAGAAGCCAAAAGCATCCAGGAAGGTGTCAAATTATGTGCATTTTTAACGAAATCCTTTAACTCCTGGCAATCAAAGTACAACTTCTTAAGGGTGCACGGGAAAATGAAAAAAATGAAAGCAGATAGCCTGGCGCCTGGGAAGCTGTGTGCTGCAGGGGGACAAGAGGCAGCTGTTGCCATGCCTCGCCACATACAAGGCGTTAAGCTGCCAGACGCTCAAATCCATCAGCTATGGAAACTACCAACGGTATGAATTAGAGGTTTCCCTGCTGTACCTGGAGATCTTCTTCAGACATCAAGATGATATTAGACAGGTCATCCTTCAGTTGCCTGGCCAACTGCTTCCACTTCTCTGTGCCACTGTCCACTTCATCTGCAGGCTCCGAGAGCCAGGCTGTTCCGCTATCTGACACAAGAGCCATCAGTTTTGTGGGTCATTCCTCATCCACCTGAGACAGCCTAATGTCACCAGGTGTGTTGCAGACGCCCTCCCCTTCCCTGCTCCCTCATCCACACAGTACCTAAGCTTTTGCCAGACCATTTCTCATTCTTGGCCAGCGCCACAAACTTGGTGTTAGGCGGCAAACACAAAAAGTAATCTTCGTCATCCACAATGGTGCCGTCCTCTGCCAGGACCAGGGTGATGGGCTCCCTGGCCTTGTCAATAGCCAGAACGCCACTAGCTGCAGAACAGAAAAAATACGTAACAGAACGCAGCGAGGTAGGCGCCGCCCGGGTGCCGCGCCCACCACAGGCGACCCGCGACCCGCAGCAGCCGGGACCAGGGGGCAGGGGCCGGGGCCGCGCTGCGCCCGCACCGCCCCCCGTCCAGCCGCGCAGCCCGCTGAAGGCGCGGTGCGGTGCCGTTCCCACGCCTCCGCCCGCGGCAGCCGCCACCCGGGCCCCGGCCCGCCGCACAGCGCGGGCAGCCTCCCCTCACCCTTGTCGCGCAGCTCCCGTAGGCAGGAGGCCGCCACGCCGTGCTGCTGCCGCCCGTCTCGCCGCCGCACCAGGCAGCGCTTCAGCGGCACGGCCATGGCGGCGGGCGGCGCGGGGCTCGCCGGGACGGGCCGCGCGGGGAGGCGGGGCCGGGAGGGGGAGCGGCCGGGGGCCTCGCCGCTCGTCACCGCTCTGCCGGGCCCGCCCCCCGGCCGCTGCCGGGCCGTTGTAACGTGAGTCCGCGGCAAATCCCGTCAGCCTCGGCAGCGGCTGGATCGCGTGCCAAGCACGGCAGAGGAGCGCGCCTGGGCGTCTGCAGAGCGCCCAGCCCCGCGCAGACCGCTGTGCTGCCCGTGGCCCTCCCGTATAGGTGCGGCGCAGTTGTAGCATAAGCAGAAAAAGCCCGGGCACGCGATAACGCCGCCGCGGCGTGTATCAGTACCGGGGCGCGAGCCCCCGCGCTGCCAAGCGAAGGGCGCCCCTCGGGCGGCTGAGAGCGGGGCCTGCCGTTGTTTGTGCCCCCGGGCAGGCCCCGGCAGCCGCAGTAGCGCGACAGCAATGCGCGGTGCCGTATCCATGGTTACGCGCCGAGGCCGCGCACGGCGGGCTCTGCCGCGCCGCCCAGAGCGGCGCCGGTTTTGTCAATGGCCCGGCTGGCCAGGCTGGGCAGGACGCTGCGGCCCACACGGTCTCGCAGTCCCAGGCGTGCCGTCCTCACGCCTGCCCCGAGTCGCCCCACCCGCTGGCTCCCGTCCCGGCGGTGGGGGCCGCAGAGGCCGGGGATTCACGGCGGCAGTGGGTCCCCGCGGGCCTCATCGGTGCGCCGGCGTTCGACTCGTTCTGCCTGCAGTGCGAGCCGGTGGGGCCACGCGGGGGAACGGCGGCGAGGGCGTTCCATCGGTTGGGCGGGGATGGATTAGCTGGGCCTGGGAAGATGGCCGCTTCGGAGCAAACGGAGCAGCCCGGCCAGGTAAACGGGGCCGGCGCTCTGCCGAGCGAAGCGGTGCGGGCGGCGGGGCCGGGCTGGGGTGGGGTGAGGCCGCTGCTGCCGCGGGGAAGCGGGCGGGGGGGCGACGGGAGGGCACCGCGCCTGTCCCTCCTGTCCCTCCTGTCTTCTGCCCTCCCCGCCTCCCCGCGCACGCCCCGCTCCCCGTGCCGCCCCCGCACCTGTCGTAACGGTCGCCGCCGCCGCGGGGCCGCTGGCTGCGGGGGCCCGGGCGCCCGGGCGGCAGCACCGGCCCTGTGAGGCGGCGGCGGCCTCTGGGCTGCGCGCCGCGCTCCCCCGTCCGCGGGCGGCCCTGGGCGCGGGAGAGGGAGTCAAGGGCCGCTGCCCGGCGGCGCCTCCTCACGGCCGGCTGGCGGGGGGGACGCAGGCCGCCCCCCTGAGCGGCCCCGGGCGCAGCCTCTCCTCCCGGGGTGCGGGTCCGCCGCTTGGCTGCCTGCCCCGCGCGGCGGCGGGGGCTGGTGCGGGCCGCCCCTCCGCAGCCACTCTTGCCGGGGTGCTGACTGCCGGGCCCGGGCTGCAGGCGCGCTTCCATCCTGGGGGTCAGTCTGGAGCTCAGTAAAGCTCTTGAGCGTGGGGGGGGGGGGCAGTGCAGCCAGAGGGCAGGGGGCGGCTGGATTTCGAGGTGAGGTGGAGTACCAGTTAGAAATGTTTCTGCCTCGCCGCTGCGAGGGGGGAAGGTCCTCGAAGCAGCAGCGTGAAAGGGCAAAGCAATGGTGGATGTAGTGAAAGCGTTGTCAAAAACTGAATGGGGAGGGTAAAAGAGAAATGTAAGTGCTGGCTTGAGTGTGTGCTCAAGACACATACTGAAAGCTTAAAATGTTTTTAAACTGGGAGCTGAAATGAATGGGGGAGCCAAAGGGAAAAATGGAACTATGAGGTAGTTGTATGCAGCATAGGTTTCCCTTCACTGGCCTGCTCACGATCCAGGGTAACTTGTATTTAATTGCAAACTCCACCTAGCTCAAGTTTAGGGACCTCCTGGCAGCTCTCTCACCTTACCTGTATCTCGGACAGACTCCCAAGCAGGAGTTTTATAAAATCCTTTAGGTGGGCACAGAGGGCCATCCTGCAGTCTGCAGGAGATGAAAGGCCTGGCTGTTTCAGCAAGAGGTTAGAAAACAGCAAAGTCTGCCACTGACACGCTTTGGTATGCTATCATTCAAATCTGCCCGCATTTGACTAGATCACTGTGAATCTCCCTGTTGAACCTTTTATTCTGGACTGAGGGGGCTGAGTTTGTAGGGAACGTTGTTGAACAAAACTGAAATAGAAATCAATTCCATAAAATTCATACTCTTGACTAACCAGATCTCCTCCTAGGTTATGAAAGGCCAAGTTACCAAACTCACACTCAGCTTGCTGGGCGGTTGTGCCTCAGCCATGTGCTTTCATCAGCCATAGTTTGAGGTGCAGGCATTACAATCCATTCCTCATGCTTTCAGAATGAGGAAACCTGAAACAACCTGCAACTGATCCATAAGCCGCTTGAGCAGTCAGTCTGCAAGGCAGTTGACTAGAGGTTTCTGAGAAAGAAATCAGGTTAATTGGCAAATCTGGTTGCCTGAGAAACTTTGAAGTTCTCTTGTTCAGATGTAGTATCCTCCCATTGCCCCCCCCCCCCTCCCCTTTTTTTTTTAACATTTATTTAGTGTAGCTTTACCTCAAAAGAAGGTTTGATGTTTGGAAAGTTAAAAGTCTTGTGTGTAGCCAGAGCATCCCCTGGGTTTTAAAATTAGGGACATGAGGAAAGTCACTCTGTCACTGTCTCCATAGTGAAAAATGGGAGCAGTAACTCTTACCTTACATGTAATGTGGAGAGTTTTCCAGGTATTGTCTGTAAAGAACGTAGTGCAGTCAATGCTTGTGATTTTTAACATAATCCAAGTTAATGCTTGGAGTTAATTTCTAGATCAGGAAGAATCTGAGATAAGGCAGAATACCCAGGCCACAAAGTTAATTTTTCACCACAGAGAGACTATTTTGTGTCAGCTCTGATGAGGCGGGAGGTGGTCTGAAGCCACTGTGGGTGAAAATGGTCAATTAACTGTTCCTCTGCTGGATTCTGTCATGTTGTACGTAGACATGTTGGATTTTCCGGCAACAGCAAAATGGTTGCACCCCTTTTGGCTCCTGGCCTGTCATGACTTCATTAGTGGCAGAGTTTGTTTAAAGGGCAGCTCTGGGGGTCTGCCTTTAGTGCTCAAGTTCAGCTAAAGGGTGACCACACAAACATCTACCCCCTCTACTCACACATCCAGAGCAGTCCTTCTTCTGTATTAACTTTCCTCCTTCTGCGCGTTGTGTGCTTGTGTGGAGACAGAAGGTCGTTCTGGCTATCGGTGGCTGCTGCTGACAGATACCCCCATCTTCACCCTCTAGTGTGTGTCTTAGACTAGTTGCACATTCCTCATCCAGAACTCTAGCTGAGCAGTGTTCATTGCTCTCAAATTCTGTTGGCTTGGACGGGATTTGAGAGCAACTTGCAGCTTTGGCTGGAGCAAGGGGGTGTAGTAATTGAAGAATATATAGCACAGTAGATAATTCTTAAGGGGACAATTTTGGAATAAAACAAAACAATTAAAGTATCTTTATTAGTTTAGCAGAATGTAAATGACACCTTTCTTAGGCAGCCATTGCAGTTTTGGTGCTGTATCAATGCGTGTAAAAGGTTGTCCCCATTGCACACTAAAAGTTTAGAGAATTTTACAGAATATTTACAGTCTACCACTGATGATGTTTTTTATTGCCAAGCATTCACCGTAAGGCTGTGAGTGGTAGCACTGCCTTGCTTAACATGTTAATGTTTGGGCCCTATCATGTTTTCGATTAGAAATCTAGTCAGTTTAGATTCTGAAAAGGGAGTATCAGATATCTTTTGGCTTATTATCTTTTTTTCTTTGTTTAATTTTCTGATTCTTTTGAATTAATATATTGCCCTAAGGATTGTGGGGAGGAGGGAGTGCTGCAGCCCAAATGAAATCATTTACATAGATAGAATTGTATTCTAAGGGCAATGAACATTTCTACCAGAGATTTTGAAATACTTGGTTTTGTTTAGAAGTTATGTTCCTTGGTACCATGAGCAAGGTCTATATTAAAAAATAAATGGAAGAAAAGATCTCACTCTTTGTTACTGTTCCTTATAGTAAAAGAAAGGGAAGAGCAAGGTGATGGAATAGCCTGTGAACAGAATAACGGATTTTTTATTTTTCTTGGCTTTCGGTATTTCTTTGATGCTGAATACTTCGGCAGTGTATTTGGTGAGTCTTCTTGGCTCAGCCAGCCAGCAGCAACCCAGCCCTCCAGCATTCCGTTTAACTGTAAATCCCAGTAGTGTGAGAGATTGAAATTCTTTAACGTTAATTGGCAGTAGTGTTGTTAGTTTAAATAAATATGTCTAAATTTTTTGAAGCTGCTTAGTTTGGGGCACAAAATGATACCTAATTATCTGTACGATTACGTGCAGAAGCTGAGAATTCTGTAGCCTGGAGGTTGGTATGTAGCTGGTCTGCGTGAGTCATAAAAGGCTTGAAACTGTTAAAGGCAATGGCTGAATTGGACTTGGTACCAAAATGGCAGCACCGCCATTGAGGTGGGATAAGCAGAATGGGTTCTGTATGTGGGATTCTTTTATTTGTTTCATAACACTGGAAGGGTTACTATGCTAAAAACAGACTACATCTAAGTTTAATGTAAGAGACTGAGAAGGGAGAGATGATAAGGTGAACAGAATGCATTTTTGTTCCAATATCATCTGTACTTGGTGATGTTCTTATATGTGGTTTAGTGGGGAAACAGGCAGAGTACTAAAGTCTGAATCTTACTTTTCTTTCTAAAGCTTCATTATGCCCACTTTGGATTGTAGTCTGCCACCTAGCTGTGTTTTTTCATGTAAGGAGTTAAAGCAAATTTCAAAGATGCTGAAAGATGCCTGATTTGTTGCTCCAGAGACTTAATTCCCTAGTTGCATTGTTAGTCAATATATAGGGAAATTCCTCCCCTCACTTGCCTGAGCTCTTGCCTGTTAAGCCACTGGATTCTCTGCCTTGAAGGATGATTTTTATGTTGAAGATAAATGGTCTCTGGACTGTGATGCCCATTGTTTTCCTTAAATACAGGCTGTTGAACAGCTGTTGTGAGGAAAGGATGCAATCAATCTTCCTTGACTTGTCTTGGAGCTAACATGTTCTAAAGGGTTACTGTCCCGTACCCTATAAGACTAGTTCTTTTGCTGTTACAGTGTGCTTTGTACTTGGAAATCTTGCTGGAAGGAAAATGCAGATCTCATGTAAAATGTTGGCATCTTTGGACAATGCAGTCGAAGCACCATAAATTATCCAACTCATATATCATCTACAGAAACGTCAGAATTTTTGCTTATTTGTCTTCAGGACAAAGACTCTCTTACCTGACGATATAACACATGTTTTCTTGCAGTAACCTAGGCTGCTTTTCAAATCTTCCATCGGTCATTTTCCCGGGTTGGACAAATTCTGTGTGGAGTGACAGTCCGTACATACTAGTGCAGCTCCTTAGGGCAAGAACATACAAGCCCTAGTACTTAGGATGCTCTGGGAATTTTCTGAGGTGAATTCTGTGGTGGTTTCTTTCTTTCTTTGTGCCTTTGTGACTTTTTACTGTTTGCACCATGCTTCTGTAGTTTTTCTCTTTGCAAAGTCAGCTTAAGTAGTTAAAATGCTGTGAATATTCCTTGAAACATGCTACAGAACAGTGAAATACATACATTCTTAGAAAACTCAACACCTAACACAAGTGGCTTGATGGTACAATTCCATGGAAATAGTAGTTAACAGCTATAGGTACTTTTTTGAAGTTCTCAACAGTTTTATCTGTGCTCTTCTTGTCTGCCTCTTCTAAGCCATTCTGACCCTGTGCTAACTGAATCTGATGAGAATCTTTTCTTTGACTTCAGCGTGCTATGAATCAGGCCCCAGTATTTTAGAGTACTAGCTGTAGTAAGATACCTGTGTTAGTCCTGGGATTTGACTAAAGAAGTAGAGATATGCACCAAATAAGTTTATCCACAACCTAAACAAGTTCAGTTAACTTATTAATAAATCAAGGAAGCCATATTCTTGTGTTGATTCTTACATGTTTTTCATATTTTTGTTGGAGTGGGTGGATCTTGAGATTGCTCTTATTTTTCCTTCATCCAGCTATAAAGGATTTGAAAGCAGATAAACTATGCGTATAAAAATGGGAAGCCAGTGACAAGGCTGAAGAGAGAAGTGCCCTTTTCTTGGTACGACATAGCGTTGTCCCCACTACAGACCAACTGGGCAGTGTGGCTTCCAGTATGGTGTTGAAGCTGATATTTGCAGTGGTTATGTCAGGTGAATTCTTAGTGGCTGGAATTTTTGCGTATATATATATTGGAGTTACAAAAATGGTGGTGACTGGACAGGAAGAGGCTAGGGGCTTCTGTGGAGAGTCACTGCCTGGGTGTGAGATCGGCCGGGCCTGGCGGTGCTGCTGCTGCATGGAGGCAGTCCGGTTGCAGTATATTTGAGTTTCTGGCACCCTCTTGTGGTGAATACTTACTTGTAGCTATATTTTTTTGCTTGCATATTTTGTAGATGCGGGGAAAAAAATGTCTTGAGGTACTTCGAGGGTGTGGTATGTTGCATAGAAGTGTTTAATAGAATTGGAGAATGAAAAGTCACTTAGGGACCTTGATGCTATCTATCACTTGGGAGTTTTATCTTTCCCTATACTCAGTGAATAAGATCCTTTTTCTCTAGCTGAGCCTTAAAACTTGTCTTCATTACTAATAAAACTGCATATTTTTTTTTTTACCGTTGAGGTAACCAGTATGTGTCACCTCTGCTAAGATAAAAAAAACATGCAGTGAAGGGCAATATGGTTTAGACCATCTTAACATCTTGTGACTCCCATTTGAAAGTAGCTGGTTGACCAAGATAAGTTTATTGTATGGTAACACTTAGGTGTCTCTACCTTGGGAGAGCTGATACATGCTAGTTACACAGAAATCAGACTGCTGGTTTTTGGCGGTGAAGGAAGCCCAGAGAGTAATTCTGTAAAACACGGGACTATGCTAAAGTGTTATGCCTGTTCTTGATGAGTGAGTGAATATAAGCAAAACTTCAGGTGAGCCTGGAGAGTGGTAGCTCCTGAATTTTTAAGTCCAGTCCAGCCTTTGGCTTGCTGTCCTGCTTGAAACAAACAGTTGCTTTCCTCCCGTGTACCACCCTTTCCTAGTGTGCAAGGTGAGGTGTTCAGCATCTGCCCTTCAACTATGTCTCTTCATTATGTGTAGGAAACAAGGATGGTTACTGGCATTAAGTCATAGTTGTTTGGAAATCTTTAGAAGAATAGTGCAGAAGACAAAGGGTGCTTTACTGGATCACGGAAGTGGGAGAAACTGGGTGTCAAATTAGGTTTAGTCCTTCTAGAGAGGAAAAAGTGAACCATGGAATCGGAGTGAGGTACTTTTGCATCTACATCAATAGCAGTACTTTGGGCTTCTGCAGCATTTCTTCCCTTTAGTATTGCACAATTCCTTGCAGATGTCGAGGACTCATCAGGTCCCTTTGAGACCAGTAAATTATTATCATTTCATACATGATGAAAATGTCCTGTCTTATACCATGCAATGTGACAAGGGTTGCAACCAAGAGTTTAGCAGAGGGACTCCCAGTTTCATGCCCTGTTGGTTCACTATGCCAGGTATTTCAGAATTTGAGTTGGGGTGAACATTTCTTTCATGACATCTCTCACAGTAGTCTCTCTGGCTCTTAACTGCTGGCTACCTAAAGCAAGTTCTGAAGATTCTATGGATTCTGTTGTTTTAAATGGGAACTGCTGGAACTAATTTTTTTTTCTGTGATTCTAACCTTTTTTGTCTTCAGTCCATCACAGAATTGCTGCCGATAGCAGAAGTATGTCTGCCAAATCCTAAGTATTTCTAGTTGTGTCCATCGGGTGGCAATGTAACCTCACTCTTCTTTTCATTTTACAGGCTGGCTCCTGCCCTGCCACTGAAAATGCAGCATCTCGGGAGCCACTGGTAAGTTCTTCAAGAAGCAGCATATAATTTCTTGCTGATAATATAACATACATGAGTTGTTCTCTTTGTGGCATCATTTTGCATCCATTGTCTTGCTTTTCTAAGGAGCTCATGCTTGGTGAAAAAGGTGTAAACTACCTTATGTTGCCCTGCTGTTGACCTCTGAATTCTGACCTGTAGCTGTAACCTCCTGTATTTCTGGGGTTAGACATAGGTCATCTAGGCCACTGAGCTGTCCTTGAGCATGGACTGCCTGTCCTAAGTGTGTGCAATGTATGCTTTTGATCAGTGCTTATTTAGTAGTCTGAAGAAAGACCTGTGCAGCATAATTTAAACTGAGATTCTTAGTGCTATTGTCTAATAAAAAAACCCCTCTGCTGCTCAAAGACCTCATCGAAGTTGTCTTTTTGTTCAGATGCACTCAGAGTGAGCTTAGAAGTGTCTGGCAGCTGGCAGTGCATGTGATCCAATGTTTTCACTCTAGAACCATTTTGGAAAGAGCTCTGGGAATTTTTGCATCTGAAGATAACTAAGAGAGCCCTGTTCTGTTTTCTTTTTTATGGTGACACAGAGCAGGAAGTTAGCTACCACTCTCTGGAGCTGCAGTATGGGTTTGGGTGGGGTTTTTTTACAACCTTCGTCTCGTTTTCCTCCCTCTTCAGCCATCTATAACTCAGTCAAAACCTTTCCAAAATTCTTAGGCCATGTTTATTGTCCTAAACATATAAATCTACTTTAATTTCTTCTCTGGCTTTCATTCAGTGGTCATAGTGAATACAAGTGTTTGCAGCGAGAAGACTCAAGTATTTTCCATAATGGTGTGGCACTGACCGCATCGAAGTATTTTTACCTTGTAACTCTTATCTGGAGAACCCAAGAGATGATTTTTAAAGGAGAGAGATGTGAGTAAGGACTGTGACCTGGGAAGGGTCAGTAAAATGTTTCTAATGAAGGTGCTGTGCCTGAGTTCTGTTAAGCTCTGAAGTGAAAATCTCTCTAGTGTAGTAACGCTGTGCCATCCCTTAATTGCGTGGACACCTGTACATGAGATTACCTGAAGTTGTTACTGATGCCGTGTGCTTTGTAATGGATTAGGTAGTTTAGTTTTGGGGGGGTTGGTGTGTGTTCCCCCCCCCCCCGCCCTGGAATGTCATAGCAGGCAGCAGATTATGCTGGTCAACAGTTTGTTCTCTTTCTCAAGGCAGATTCTAACATTACCTTTGACCTAATTAATTTCTTACTGTATAAGCGACTGAAGAGTTGCTTAGAGGAAGCACATAGCGGTTGTGTGTCTTTCTCTATAGGTGTGTATTCCTACCACATAAAAATATTTATACACTTACATAAACTTTACTCTCACAATGGTGTGTCTAGCACGTGAGCTAATTAGAGATCTTTGAAAGGTGGAGGTTTTCTCCTTTTATTTTCATTAATTGCTTTTTGGTTTTTTTTTATATTAAACTCTCACAGTCTTTGTCACGTTTGTTGAGGAGTCATTATTGCTTCCAGCTGAGTGTCTGTAGAAGTCTTATTAAATGAGCAGTTTAGTTCTGTGAGCCAGATGACCTAACTTCCACCACACTGCTATGGCTTCTCTGTAGCTAGGATCATGCATACTGCCTTCTAATGTATGTAGTATCTCGGTCCATAAAGCAGACTTGTTGGCACATGGTGCCATGTCATAAAAAAGTTTACAGAAACACCAGAACAAACTGTGCCATGAATCCAGCAAATGGCTCTGTATGGGAAAGCCATGTGCTCAGGCATATCGTTGGTGACTTCAAATCTGGTGTTAAACAGTTGAAGACTTAGAGAATCCAGAGGAGGGAGAAGAGACTGTCATGACCAAATTCTTCTCTGTGCCCCCTCAACTTTTTTGACTTAATTGGTGACTGAAAGTACTTAGTGCTTGACAATACTGGGAGACCTGTTTAGAACATAGAACTGTTACACACACCACTGATATGAGAAAGCCATAGAATTAAAACATCTTGCATTGTATCAGCAGATGTCATTATAGACTCAAACTGTCTTTATATTGCATTTGTGATTCTAATGGGCACTGTATCATGCAAGGTGCTAAATACTTTCTGCTCTTTCTGTATACTCTGTATGCCTTCAGCCTGCTGCTTTCAACAGGAATCCAGCAGAAGCAATGGTTTCTAGTTGTCTGCAGAAGGCTTCAGCATGATCATGCCAGATCATGTAGCAGAAGCAGTCTGACATCATATTGTGTAATGCATTTTGGGTCTTTAGAGCACACCTTGCTGAGGTTTATGGCCTTACTGAGGCCTTCAGAACAGAGCCGTGCAAGCTCATGTCATACTCCTAATTGCTCTTTCTTCAGCCCACAACCCACTTCTGATGTTTTGAACTACTAAACTGGAGATAAGGGTCTCCACGTCCATGCATTAATCCCTTGAGTTATCCAGTGTTCTTACAATAAACTGTCCCAACTGAAAAATACTCATTAGTAAGAGGTCATTGAGTTGTAGTACTGTGGAGAGTGAGTTGAAGGGGGATGGGAAAAGCTATAATTTTTGCAGCAGAGAGCGGACACTCATTTCCCTACCTGTCGGTTTTGGCCCATTAAAATTTGCCATCTAGCTCCATAGTGGGAAGTGTAACCTTGTGTTAGCAGAGTGTCAGCATCTCGCTCTGCTGCTGTTTACAGCCACGTTTGTCATCGTCAGTGTGGGATCAGCTTCTCCTTGAGTCCAGCTTATCAGTGAACACTGCTGCATCCCTTTCTGCTTGTATGTGCAGCCACCTCTGATAAGCCTCCGAACACTTGTGGAATTGGAATAGGTTTGTCTTTTTGTAGCCATTCAAAGCAAGGTCCTGGGCTGTGCAAAGGATGTAACTACATAGGACAAAACTGTTTCTGTGAGGTCAAAGCATTAGAAAATCCCCTTTTCTTCTTGAATATTTAGTTCTTTGGTCTAATTTCTCTCTTCAGTGTAATTACGTCATCTTTTTTCTACTCTTTTTAGCTTGTTTTGTCTCTCTCTAGCAGCATGTTGTAGCTTTTTAACTATACTGTGCTGCTTTTGACATGTTTTCAAGAGCTTGAATATGTTTGCTGTTGCTCCTTGCTTCCTGCCGAATCTGCTTGCAGTACAGCTGTGAAGGTTATACATATGAGAGCCTCTTAACATGAGCCTGGGTTGTAGGAAGAACCTAAGGAAGCAGAGCTTACAAGTGAGGCTTTTCCACATGCTGCTTACTCATTTGTTTGTTTCATGCCACAAAACATACTCATTCCCTTGCTGGTGCTTTATATCTGGAAGAAGTACTAGTTGTAAATACGAAAGTACTGGTTGTAAATGTAAAACACTCTCTGGATTTCTCACTAAGTTACAAAATCCCTGGATTGTAGTAAGAGGAACAGGATTATTTAACTTTTCTTTTATTTTTAGCATGTGCCATTTCTTTCTGTTCTTGTAGCAGTTAGCACTGAAATACGGACATTTTATTCCCTTTTTTACAGGCTGTTGAATGGGACAAAGTGACAGGAATTACTGCTGCCTCTATAGCAGTTAATGTAGTTTGTTGGGATGTGCCAGAGCCCTCATGGCTTTTCCCCTTTGGTAAACTGATTTTCAAATTTTTAAGGGTCATCATAATGATCAGGATACTTTGTAACACCTCTTTTTGTGCAAACATCATAGGGTACGCTGCAGACATTAATTGTTGTGTTTAGGGAATATATCTGTTTTATCTCCATTTTCTAGAAAAGTTGGTTGAGATATACAGGTTAACTTTTTAGACAGGTTCATCCAGCAAGTTGGTGGCATAGATGTGAGACTTGGTCTGTTGGCCTGGGTAATGAGGTAAGTTCTTTTTCAGGGGCTTCATTCTGCCCCATTTATGTCTTTGGAAAAGCCTCTAGCCTTGCACGTGTACATTTTTAGAACTGATTATTGTATACTGCTACTTCTTCAGTTCATCCTTTTTCTGGTTTTGACTACTTTCCTGATAATCAAGGAATAATGAAAAAAAATGAGAGCAATTAAGAGACTTGACATTTCCATATCCATTGCATATCCACCAGCACGAAGTCACATCAGTTGGTATGTCTGTGCTGAGCACATTTGGTGTTTGCATCTGCCTTTGCTTTCCTGAGCCATCAGTTGAGATCTCAAATAGAAGCCATGACTGGGGCTTGGTTGTGGGCATATTTAGTTCCTCTACATCTTTTGTATTTAGTTGCTAGGTTTCCTTGGAAGTAAATCAGTTACATTTAGGATATGTGTTTATAATGGTTAAAACTATTGAAACTGAAACTGGACAGTTACTTCCCCTTCTCTCTGCTGCCTGGATTTGGGTGCTTGGCATTCAGTGACAGACAATAGAATTATTAGATCCTCTGTTCTGTGGCCTCCTTTTAAACCTCATCTCTTGTGTTAAGCTTCCTCTTATGTAGACTGTGGTTAAAGAGAATTTAATTTAGGCTTCTGAGGAAGGAGCTTTGCAATTGAGATTTTAAGTTTGACGACTTTTTTTTAGCTCTAACTGGTGTAATTAGAAGTTGATGGAGCCTAACACTAACAACATGGTTGTCTTTAACCATGTCAACAAAACCCTGAGTGGGAATGAGCAAAGGTTACAGAACTATGTCATAAGATTTGAGAGAGCTTCTTGGGGCTAATGTTACTTTGAGAGCACTCAGAATCCAGTTTTTATTAACAAGTCTTTGGACACAGGAGAGCCCGTGTCCCTCTTCTTAGGAAGTAGTAGGCACACTTTCTGCCCTATCAAACCTTACAGAGAATGAGAGATGTTGGAATTTTTAGAAGATTCTCATTTGCCTCAAATTGTTGTTTGAAATGAAGACAAGAACAGTATTTTCACTGAAAAATTCATACTTTGTGTTCTGGAACGCATTCTTATGCAAGAGGCACCATGTAGTATCCTTATCCTTTCTTTTAAAGTTCAGAAGTCCTAGTCTAGATCTGTAGAAAAATGTCTTTTTTCTTTCATAAGGACTTTTGTTTCCAGAAATTATGTGATGGACTGGAGTGTACTGGATGGACACTCCCCATTACACTTTTGTTTTCCATTTTTCCACCCTATATTGTTTAAGACAAGATTTCTACCTGTTTACTGTACAAATTTTCTGTCTGTCGGAATGGTGGCCTACACTGAATGATTCTCTAAAAGTACATCTATCCAGAGGGGTTTTCCAGACAGCCAGAGTCAGTAGGCAACTAACTTACAGCCCCCAGCGAAACATTAGTCAGGATAATTTACCACTGTCAGCAGGCGAGAAAGAGGCTATCAGCTCTGTGCCCTCCCATATGGGCAGTAACCTTAGCGGGTGATAATGCTTCAGCTTGTTTGGGGAGGTCCTGAATGTGTTGCTGTGGATTCTCAGAGCTGGACAATAATTCCATCAGGGTGTGGAGGGCAACTGCTGTGTGGATTTTGGTTTTATTGGGCCATGAACAGGGAGCCAGAGATGAGTGGCTGCCTAGCACAGTATCTTTTGATTTGCTGGAAAGAGAATTCTGTTATTGACTAAGCAGACCTCTTCTTGTGTTTGACCTTCTGATAAGTTTGGTATTATTAGGGGTTTGCGTGGTTTTGTCTCTTACTTCTGTGTGTTCATTGACTTACTTTCTTGTTCATGCAAAATGTACTTGCTTAATCTGTCAATTCCTTTTACTCTGTTGATTTAGAGAAGTATGTTAACATGTGCAAAGCACGCAGGTACAAATTTACTTAGTGCACGTGGTTAAAGGAGCACTGCCATGTCAAGTTAAATTGCCCATCTGAGGTCAATGGGAAAGTTTTCTGGGAATTCCTTTAAACCCCAATTTTAAAAGAGGGTGGGCTATAACAGTTTGGGATATAACTTCTGTTGCAGCTTTATATGTTCATGTATGAAAGTTAGAAACCTGTAGTAGCGGGTAGAGACCCTACCAGACTGTACAAAATGTAATAATGGCTTTGCCTGTCCCTAAGAGCTTACAGGTTAAACGACACTTTAGAGCCAGCTTAACAACTAGGACAGGTACAGTCATTTTCTGTTACTAACAATGTGGTGAGTTAGCAGCTTATAATCTTTTCTGTGCACTTGTGCGTAAGAGAGCTCTGAAAGCCATTCCTACTTGCTTTTCAGACAATGCAATATTATTGGTCAGAAGACTTAAGAAGGTTTTGAAATAGTTGTAACTCTCTAGGTTGTGCTTCACAAAATGTGCAAGGAAATTAGAGCTCTAGGAGTCAGGGTAGAATCTTTTTTAATGTTAGGTATGATTTGCCTTCCAGAGATCCCAGATCTCTCACTGAAGGTAAAATGGAAGCTACAGTGCTTTGTGACTTTGAAAAAAAAACGCCGGCACATGTTTAGGAAATACTTTGCTTAATATTTTCCCTTTGAGAGAAATTAATTTTTTTGTTTATGTTTACGTGGTGTTTTGGAGGTCTAAACCTGCTACACCTACAAACAATTTTTCACAGATCATGGCTTGCTTTGCTGTCAGCTGGCTGTCCTGTATGGGCTGACAGCCCAGCTCTTTGCCTGTTCAGAAAGATTGAGAGTGCTTTGCTGTGTGCATCCCAGCTGTTGGAGAGGGTCCCTATTAATTTCAGACAGGTGATGGCACACAGCAGAGAGGTGCCTGCACAGTGTGCACGTTGGTAATGATGGGTTATGTGATCAAGGTGACATAATAGTATCATTTCAGCTGCACGTGTGTGGAACATATGCTATGTGCAGAACAACTTATAGAGGGCAGCAATTGCCCACAGTTATTTCTGCTTAGGGAGAGGAGGGGCCAGCTTAAGAACTTTACAGAAGTGTCTGCCTTTCTAGTTTCTTCAAGTAACTTTATGCAGGAGACTTGTTCTTCGGAGTGCCTCTTGACTCCACATTATTAAATCCCTAATCTGGAAAGTGTTGCCAGAGATTCTTAATTCCTCTCCTACCTCTGATATCACTGAACAGCTGGACTCCTTTCACCTGTGTCTAGATGTTGACTGTGTTGTTGTTACGGCAATCAAAAAGAGTCTAGTGACATCTAGTAATTCTTACAAGTGATTCTAACTGCCTACATGTGCTAACTTCCTTCACTTCTTGGTTTCCTCCAGGGAGATCATGCTGTAAGAAAAAAATTGCAATGTCTATGGCATCTTTGCGGTGCCTCAGAGCAAAGGATATGTTGTGTCTTAAGTAAGGTAGCTGGGGCACAAAGGGCAGAATGGCTTATTGAAGAGCTTGAAAGAACTTTCCCCAAATTTGATGGACAGAAATACATCCTTCAGATACTTCCAGTGCCAGCAACCTTAGAGCCAATATTTGCCAAACTAGGAGGTTGAGAGTTGGTATAATTCTTGGATTTGGAGTTCCTAACCAGTTTACCTGGGGAAGAGACTTGCCCTGCTTTTCATGTTTCTTGTATTTCTCCCTGTGTCACTTACACTGCAAATCCTTCTGAACATCTTAATTGCTGTTTTTTTGTTGTTGTTATTTTGGTTCTGTATGTGTATTTACATAGCTTTTCTCCATGTTATAATTTTACAGACCATGTCCTCTTCCCAGTTGTAATCCCATAACACACCACTACTACTTTGACAATTTTGCATTTCTGGAAAAGCAACAATGGAATTATGCATAGCTTTTTAGTAAAGGGATTTTACAGCTGGAGAGAAGCAAGAGGGAGTGCTTCGTATCATCAGCCACACTCACAATATGCCCCACTTTTTTACATGATCTGTTTTGTCTTTTGATCAGAGCAGGATTTTCTGCTGCTGTCAACTTCCTAGTGTTTTGTCAAGCATGTGAATGGCCTGAATGATAGTATTCCTTGGGATACAATTCTACAGCAGAGTACATCTTGCTGGAGTGGAGTTTCTTTGCTGTACAGTGAGAATTTCCTGTGTCTTCCTTCCAGCTTGCTTCTCCTGTTTGTTTTGTGTGCCACCCTAAGTGATTCCTTTCCTCCTTAAGCATCTGCACCCTTCAGATGTTTGCAGACAGTTATCACATCATTTCTGCTTTCCCCCACCCCCATCCTGGTCTCTTAGCCAAGCTCTACATATTTAGCTCATTTAATCTTTCCTCATAAGTCAAGCCCGTAATTGACAGCTCTGACACGAAGAGTCACATTGGTTACACATGCTGCCAACAGGATATAAATACTTTCTGTGCAGTGATTGAGAATTACAGTCAAGAGTGAGACGAGCTACACACCCCACCCCCCCACCCCCCCATATTTTTGACACCACCCTTTTCAACATCAGGTTGCTACAATCCCATAAAGATGAACTTGGTTCTCACTCTAGTGGTCAGCTGCCGAGCACCCAGTATGCTTCAAAGTAGTGGTGTTCAGTGCTCAGTGCAATTCAGTAGTAAAGCCCTATGGGATTTCAGCCTGACCTTAAATTCTTAGAGAGGCGGTGCTCCTCTGCAAGCTTCTCTTGCCAGGCATGCAGGTGCCTCTGGCTGCTGATGGTCCTTCCTTTTGGAAGGCAGGGCTGAGCTCTGTGCAGCTGAGTGTGTTACCTGAAGTGAGTGGGTCTTGCTATGCACGTGCAAAATGAAAGAGGTGTTGCAGCCAGTACCCCCTGCACATATATTATGCACTGCTGTCAGGAGGCTGTCAGGGATCTACTGTGCAGATACTTTTGGCACTGATGTTCTTCACTGTCTCTGCCAAGGGGAAGCTCGGGATGCTATTGATCCGATTGGCATAGATGTGAACAAGTTTGGGGATCTTGCTTATACATGTAGGATCTGGGAAGAGGCTTTTAGTCTTATGCAGAAAGGTATTGCATTGGAGGAAGAGGTAACTCCATACTGCACGTCCATGTGTTGGTACATACAGATCTGTTTCCAGCTAAACATATTTGGAGGTTGCTTTAGATTACTTGTCTCCTCATGTTTGTTGCATTCTCTTGAAGAAGATAGGTGCAGCTAACAGAAGTTGAGAAACTGGTAAATGAATTGTTTAGCTTGTAATGTTGTATTCTGTGAAGCTTCATATGATACAGCTTCCCCAGCGGGGCTAGTTCACAAACATTACATGTATTATTGCAAAGCATGCAACATAAAGAGAGCATTTATGAAAGGGAATATCAGAGGAAACATTATAGCAGAGACCTTTATAGCCTTTCCATTATTATGGTTTAAATCTTGACATGGTCTTTATTTGCAATGACACTGGGACCAGTAAAGAAGTGGTTTTTTTCTCTTCCCCTCCCCTCCCCTTTCTTCCATCTCCTTTTCATTCTTTTCTTCCACATCCTGTTCTGAAGCTGTGGTGCAGAGATACAAATCGTTAAACATGCAAGTAGTCAGAGCGCCAGGTTTCAGTTTGTGTGGAATCAGCCCCTTTTGACTCAGAAGTTGGAAACCAGATGACTCACTGTGATGCATGTTTGTTGTTTTTAATAACTGTCATTTTGCAAAATATGGTCAAAGCTTCAAACCATGACTTCTGCAGTAGGGGTGGTGTGTATTTATTTTTAATTTGGGAGGCTATAAGCTGGAATGTGTTTGTAGCTGCAGTCTTCCCTTAAAATCTGAGATAAAATAAATTAAAGCATTGACAATGTGAAAGATTTTAGAGATAAGTTTTTCCTGTTACCTGAGAAAATATTTATTTTCTTGATCAATTACTTGAAAAGGCTCCAGGTGCCAAACATCTGGTGGGATTGTAGGCCCCTGGTTTATGTTTATGTTTTTTAATATATACCCAAAGGGACAGATTTCTTAAAAAGAAAGCAGGCAGATGTTTTTCATTTGTGGAGTTTTAAAGAATAAATGCCGTTCCTGCTTTATCATTCCATTTTCTAACAAAATAGTCATCTATCTCTTTTATAAGAAGCTAGCAAATGTATTATTTTAGTGGCAGAATCCCCTGTCAATAAAATCTCTCGGCAGTATGGAAAATATGAAAATAGCTACACATTTAGTTTTCTGGAGATTTATTACTGCTTGTACAACAGTTTGTAAACTATAAGCTCAGTATTAAGTGCTTTATGAGTTTTTTGAGTTTTACTTTCTAATTTGCCTCAAGAAGCATTGTTTTACTTAGTTGAAGTTCTACAGGTTTGTTTTGCAGGTCAGTTAGTTTGCAGTGTAAATCTACATCAGTCCATCACAGAAGAACAGATGTATACCAGTATAAAGTCTACGTATGCAAGATCAGAATTTGACCCTGCATATATAAAAACATTATGTAGTGGCCTTATGACAGAATTCATTGTGGTCATGGATTTTCCTACAGTTCAGTTTTCAGATTTGGATGCTTTATAACCATTTCTGTTATGATTTATATTATGGCCTTTTGCAATTACTATTGCAAAATGATGTGCTGGGGTATAGTCCAAGGGAGGTAGACTCCTAGCCTACCTCAGCCTGTTGCTTCTTGTTAGAGAGCAAAAAAGAAGCCACTGATGTAAAACAGAGAGTTCAAGTTCAGGTTCTGCTTTTAGACTGAGATGGGGCATCTCTCAAATGGTAAAGGTGACAGGAAAAGCATAGTGCTTTTACTCTGAGGAAGTACAGATGTATGTGCTGGCTACTCCTGGACAGCTGTGGTCTGCCTGATCAGTTATTCTGATCAGGAAAGAAATAGGTTTTGGTCTTTATTTTTTAAAGTGAATGTAATTCCTTGTGAAAGACAGTGAATTGATGGCTTTGGAGGCTTAAATCATCTCAAAAAATTAAACTGCAAGCTGTAATAGCAGTATTGCAGGATTCCCCACGAGCATGATATGGAAGGGACCCCCCTCATCCCCTGAGAGATAAGAGGAGAATTCAGTCTCTAGGCCATTTGATGCTTGGCTTCTCTCTGAAGCTGCCAAGAAGGATGCCAATTTTTCCATTTAGCTGACTATTGTATAGACCTTAAAAGGGAAGGTTTTAATGCAGTTGGCTGCTATATAGACTGTTAAAGGGAAGTTATTTATTTTAACTGGCTGCTGTATAGATTATTACAAGGGCATTCTTTTAGCTGCAGCTGCTATATTGACTAGTGAATGTGCCGGGCTGTATTGCTAGTAGCTGTCATATTGACTGTTACAGAAAAGATCTGTATTTAAGCCATAACACTGCACTGGGATCTCCCAGGCAGGATATTAATGCTAATTCATCTGCTCACCCCCTGCTGTGAGTGTTATTTGTTTAAATCTGTAGAATCCCACAGCGCATTTATATCCTCGCTAGAGTGAGCTCCGCTCCCTGTAATTATTTAACATTATATGCTGATATAAATTGTAACAGTTAAAGAATGGTAATGAGTAGCAAAAAAACACAAACTTAACCTTAGAAATGGCAGAGTCAGCTCTTAAAACAACAGCCAGCAACTTTCACTGTTCTCTGTCTTTTCCCAAGTCCATATGCACAATATTGTGCATACATTATGTGTGTGCGTGTATGTTCATGCTCGCACTGGCAACTGTGCCAGGCAAGGCTGTAATTATGCAGAATGCACTGTGAAACTTATGCACACACTCTTAATTACATACAGTGCCTACATACAGCAAGTTTTATCTCTCTGCAGTTCAGCTTCTTGATGAGTTGTTCTGATAGGTGATTTGAGTTGGGGCTACCGCACTGAGAGAGGAAACGGAGCCCCTGGATTCTCCTTGCAGGGAGCGCATGTCTGAAGGTTAAGCTGAAAGCCATCGGGTGTCACTGTTGCTCTGTGTAGGCTCAGCTGGCAGTGGATTTGTCTGGCAGTAAAAACTGGACTTTGAAAGTAGTATTTTTGGCTATAAACATGTAAGCCATTTACACATAATTTATATATAAAGTGCATGTCCATACAACACCACTTATGCGTGGGTGGAGTGAGCAGAGGTAGTAGATCTATTGTGTGTTAGCTGTTTTTTTTTTTGCAGTTTCTGTTGCCTATTACAGTGTTCTGGTCCCAAACTGGCATGCAAGGTGGCCAGCTACTGCTGAATAGCTGTTGCATTCTGCTCTAGAAGTGACTGTGGTTCAACAGTGAAAGTGACTTGATCCCTGTAGATAATTTGCCTGTGAACATTAAGCTGTAGGTAAATTTTTGGTTTTATGATGTGCACAACTGTAGTGTAGAAATAAGAAAATTATATTCAGTTTAGGTTTTTGAAGAGCTTTGGCGCTAGTGGGCTTAAAAAGTACTGTAGAAATTTTTTAACTGTAGTGTGCGTGTCAGAGCTCATTGAAAAAACAAGTTTGTTTTAAAACAGCTCATCAATAGCATAAGAAAACTTTCACCAACTTAAAATAGAGATGACAGAGAAAAGCCATGTAAATAGCAAAGAAACTGTATTTTAAAAAGACTTCTTGGTAGTCCCTGTCCCTTTTGATTTCAGGTAGGGAGTAGAAGCTGGAGTAAGAGGAGCTGAGCTTGTACTTGATTTGCAGAGTAGCATGATGGTCGCTTGGGCTGCATTGGCAGCATGGACCTGTGCCAGACTTCACCACAATTCATACTGTGTCAGTTTAATAAATGCACTACTTAAATTATGAAATTACAAAAGAAAAAAGAGAATGCACTTATTCAGACTCTTAATACATTAAAAATAAGGCATTAAAACACTGCCTTTTTTTTCCCCTTCCAGAATCAATAATGAACAGGAAGGGTTGTAGACATTAACAGTCATGGACATTCAAGCTCTTATACATAAATTATCTTAGAAAAATGCACGTAAGACTTGAATAATGTAAATACATTAATGCATTTAATAATTTAAACATTAAAGCGCATTCAGGAATTCGTGGCAGAAGCTGTTCTGAGATAAGGAACGGTCCTGGAAGTTGTGTGTCCCAAGATCGATGGCTGGTTTCTCCTTGAGAAAACTCTCTGGGGAAGTCAAGCTGTGCAACTAGAGTGACCGCCTGTCCTGAGAAATCCCAGGACATTAGCCAGCTCTTTCGCTTTTCACCTCCCATTGTCTCTTCACCATATGCATGAACACTACATACAAAACATCTCATGGTCCAGAAAAGGCCAGTGTGCATTTTGCCATTTCTTTTTTGCATGTGTGCTGCAGTTTGTCTAGAAGTTAGTTGAAACAGCTTCAGAGAATGAAAGTGTCTTGGCTAAAGGTAAAACACCATTAAATGCTAAAGAAACTGCCTGCAAGAGGTTCCATGGTACCATGCAGATTAGGAAGATGAACTGTTTGGGCACTGTGTGGACTCCGATCTAGCTGTTGTCCTGGGAGAAAGGAACATGGAGTCTTAAGTACAAATGGTGGAATGGGAATCCTCTTCTTCTAGGGCATCGCATGGACCTGTCATTCAGACTCCATCCTAGCTGTTGGTAAGAGTGTCAGTTGGAGACAGTGAGGCTTGGGGAAATAGTGCTTTCCAGGAATGCTCAGCTTTTTCTTGGAGCCCTAAAAATCACAAGGTTGGCTCTGGCGCACTGGCATATAAGGGATTTTATTCTGTGCTTGCCTCTGCTTTTTGGATTGAAGCACCTTCAGCACTGCAGTAGCACCTAACTGGCACACCGAGGTCCCTCTCATGCAAGGCTTTTCCTGAGGATTTTGAATTGTGTCATTTTTGCTGGTGGTGTATCAACCCCTCATGCCTTTTCTCTGTGGTTCATAGTCTTGCTTTCTTTGCCTCTTCTGCAGGCAGGTGCTTTGGAGGTCATTTGCACCCTACAGTCCCACTCACAAAGTGGTATAAGGTATCCTGCTTAGGCCTAAATACTGATGGAACTAATAAAAAAGAGCTTAGTCTGATCCCAAAGGGAGAAGAGTTGGGTTGGTTAATTAAAGGAGCCTGGCACAGGGCACCTAGTAATTATAGGTGCAAGAAGTCTGAATTTGAAGAGGACTGCGCAGCTGGAAAAGGATAGGGAGGCACCCAGAACTCTGCAAGCTGTGGGCAAGAATGCAGCAAAACCAGATCTGGAAATCAGACTCTGGCAGAATTCCTTGGTGAATTCTTATTTATTCCATTTTTTAATGAGGACCTGAATCTCTCCCTATGCATTTATGTTTTTGCATGCACATGCGTATGTACAATTCCAGTTACACCCTATGGCTGGGAGGGTGATTTTATTAAAGACCAGAAGATTGAGAGACAGATGTTTTAAGAGACACAGGCCTTGCCCTATAGTAGTTTGGAATAATTAATGCTGACTGCTGCATTAGTGGTATTACCGATTCTACTGGGTCTTTATCTCAAGCAGCATCTCAACACCCATGAGTCTGTATCACCGTAGGGCAGAGCTTTTGAAGGCAAAGGGGCTGAGGCCACCAGGACCTGCTGGGAAATTGCTTCTAAACTCTTATGTAGGTGTGGGGTGCGGAACAATGCTGTGTCATCATATTGTCCTTACCAATGCAATGTCTCTTGATAGTTAAGTTCCTTAAAGCAGTGTTTCTCGAACTTAGGTTATAACCCCCAAAGGGATGCAAAAGGCTTCAAAGGAAGTCACAAAGTCACTAGCCAGTAAACAGCTTTCTACTTGTAATTGCTTTCAGGAGTTCTGTTCCTCCTAGTTTGAAGAGTTAGCATTTATTCCAGTAACTCTCATTTTCCTGAAGGAACTTGCTGCCATCTCAGCTGAGGAATGTGGGATGAGCCACCACAACAGATGAGTGAGTGCAAAAGGGAGTCAAGTTTGCATGGAGTTTTGAGAAGCAGTGCTTTAGCAAATCTTGTTTCCCAGGGAAAAGCTCTGCAAACGTTGCCCAAAATGGATCTGGTAACTTTACCTGAGGAATGATGAAGACAGTTATTTTGTCCCCAGTGGATTTCTCAGTAGGCCCCATTTGGGGAAGGTAGGACTGTCTGTGCAAAAATGTATCATTTGCTTTAGTGCTTAGATCTAACTAATGAGGCAAGGAGATTGTAGCTCTTGTTCTACCCTTACAGCTGAGGTACTGTACTGGTAGGTGGATCACACTAGGAAATGAAATGCTAGTTCTAGGGGATTCTAGGTCAAAAGGTGAAAAGCACCAGTTTTGTCAAACTACAGAAGATGGTCCACAGAAGAAAACTGCTTTGAGAATTTGATTTGTGTACCAACTGTATACATATGTGCTCCTTGGCTGTCCTAAGTGTAAAACCCCAACTGTTAACTTGAGACACTAGCCCCACCCCCACCACTTTTTTTTTTTTAGATGTATGTTGTAGCGGACTAGGGGAATGCTTATGGTGGTTTTTTTTTCTCCAGTTCAGGTGACTTTATAGCTTCTGATCACCTGTACAAAGCCAGAGCTGAATGCCCTCAATTTTCCCATCTCAAGCGGGCAGTACCCCTGTGTACCTGGAATAAATTTTGAGCCTCCCACACGTGAAAGGAGAAGCATCGCTGGTGGTAGAAAAGGGGTGTGTCTGTTGCATGTGGGAAGCTCCTGCAGGGGATTTTTCATAATCCAGGGCCTGCTGAGGAGAGGGCTTGAGAGGTGGGATGCTCTGGACGTGGCCTGCAGGGAGAACAGAGGAGCAGGTGGGGATCTCCCTAGGCTCTCATGGCTTAATGGCAACATTTAGCTGGATTTAAGAGGTGTTAGCATTTGTAGTAAATTCTACTGCTACATCTCGGCCTGCTTTCTGCTTTTCTAGCTTTGTCTCCATGGTAGTATTCCATGCTTTATCCCATTTCACAGCCTGAACTTTTTCCTCTACGTAGAGGATTATGTGGGGCAGAGATGTAAAAAGAAAGGGAATCTTGCCACTACTCCACCTCTTTATAACTCCATGTATATTTATCTGTCTGCTCTCACTGGGGCCAAGCTTTCTGGCTTCCAAAATCCCGCTCTGGAACTGCTGATTCAAGCAGGTAGCAACTTTAGGACTCCTTGCAGAATAAGTGCCTCCTGCATGCTCCCCTGGCACTGGGATTTCCTCTCTGATTTATCATGCTCAGGTCTGCTAATGTCCCTTGACTAAACTGGGCATGGTGTGATGGTGTGAAGGTCATTGTAGATATGCCATATACATTTCCGTAGACATGTGGGGAGGGTAGGACATGTGAAGCAACATATCCTGCTGGGAAAAGGAGGAAGAAAAGGGTAGTCTGGCTCTTCTTTTCACAGCCTCTTGTGGTGGGATGAAGGTTTTGACAGCCTAATTCAGCATTTAGAGAAAGAACCAAGCAGAAAAATTCCCCCTCACCCACTCCTTGCAGCCCAGCTGTGACAAACTGACAGATAATTAACAAATCAAGACCTCCTATTAGCCTTGTCCCTGATGCATTAAAGCAGCTCCTATGTTGCATGTGTCCTTTAGCAAATGCTTGTACTTGATGGCTACAGAGTGAGGTAGGTAGATCACTTTAGAAAGGCAAAGGGTTCTCTTAAGATGTCAATGCACAAATATTTCCAGGAACAGGTGAAGTTGTTTCTGAAAGAAAATGGTAGGCAGTAGGTGGGAGAGCTGTACCGTGGCTGAATGGAAGCTACTCTAATGGTACAGTGTGTGTAAGGAGTATCTCCTGGGAATATAGGACTGAAAGGGATGTATGGAATTATTACTGAGTCCCTGTTGTTTTTACAGAAGAAGACATAAGTTGAAGCAGCAATTTTTTTGACTGGTACTAACCAATCCTGTAAAAATTACATGCCAGGAAATGTGGTTTGTGGTAGAAACAGATCTAATGTTAAGACCTTAATATTATGTTGACAGTAGTATATTGGTGCCCTGTCCTTTCTGTCCTCAAGTTGAAACTGAATGGATAAGCCCCAAATGAGCTGCCTTCTCTTTGCTTTAGCTCCACTCACTTGGAGAAGAGTGAGGAAGAGTGTCAATATCCTCCTAGTTCAAGATGTTAAATAGACACGAGCCGTTGGTTCAGCTTAACACATGTTAAAGGAGAGAGAGATATCTAATTGCATCAAAGCCACTCCTAAGTTCATGTATGTGGAGCCCATCAAGCTGAAAGCATCCAGACAGCATCTGCTGTTATCAAATCACTCTTGAGTCGAGCTAATTAAAATAGAGCTTCATTTTTCTGAACCATTGTTTGGCAGGAATTCGAAACAGGTCTAACCCAATTTCTGTGTGTTTATGAGCCTTTATTATATCAAAAGTACTTTTCTGTAAATGTACAGGGCAGTGTTAAATGAATTGATCCACACTGTATCACTGTAGATGCACTATGGACTTCCTAATGATTTCTCTTCTAGCTTTTTCCAGATATACCCCAGAAAGCTTGCTTTGTCCCTTATCATGTCATCTTCTTTCTCTCTTTTCCTTTCTATCTCACTCTCAAGAAAGTAAATGTCCTTGTATTTCTTTCTTTCATATCCTCCTCCACCACTCTATTGGGATTTTTGTATTATTAAAACATTTACACATTTGCTGCCACATGCAAATGCAGAATAATAAACCAGGACTCTTTATACTCCAGACAGGAGCAGGAGGTCTCTCACCACTGATTCTTACCCAGTACTCATCACTGTTGATTACAGGGGACAGAGAGGAGGGGAATCTAAACATTACTATGTTGAATCTGTTTGATACAGGATTTTTTTCCCCATAATTTTTTATTTTAAACATTTTACATTTCAGTGTGCGAATTCTAGGTATCACATTCCTGTTTATCATTTGCTACATACCAAGCACAAAAGTTAAAGAGACGAAAAAATTGTTCCCTGAAGACAAGTTGTACTCTTTGGCATCTAAAAGCTAATTCATGAATATTCTCTGCAGAAAGAGAATACCACACATAGGGCCAGTCAGTTCAGAACACATGAGTGTGAATAGCAGCCCAATGAAAGAGTGAAGTCAGGAAATAACTATTTTTCTGGTATCCGGTACAATCCAAGCTGTTCATTCTTAGGTCTTAAATTTATTTCTGAGCAGTGGATTCATATTACAAAAAAAAGGAAGTTAAGGGTTAGCATTAGGTAGAAATCCTGACAGTGATCTGTCACGAAATCTCCCTAGGAGGGTAGTAAAGACTTTTGGACTTTTAAAAATAGATGGACAAAATACAAAATAAAAAAATCAGTAATATAAATACAAATGTACTTTCTGTATAGTTCAAGGAAGTTTGCTTTTTTTAACTCGGTTATTTGACCTTGGAATGGAATTTAAGTGCATTTTGTTTTGCATTTAATGCAGTTTATTCTGAATGTGTATGTTCAACTCCTGTGTGTAAAGCTTAAGAGCAGCATGCATAAATTGATAGTAGAAGCAAGTGTAACATGTTGCTGGAAGCAAACCAGTGGGTAGGGTTCTATTAGATGTTCCCAAACTTATGAAGTATTATTGTCTCCTGTTCTGTGGTTTTAGAGAAATGAAGAAAATTTTTACTCCGAAGTTTGGTCTTCTGTTCATTGACAGTGACTCTCCCCTGATTTCTCTTTTAATAAATTTTAAGTTAATTTAATGCTGACAAAAAGCAGCCAGGTCACCGTATCTGGAAAGATAGAGCAGCGACATTGTACTGCATGCTTTTTCTTTAAGTCCTGTAAGCAGGCCTTACTGCAAGGGGTTCAGCTAATCTCATTATTTATTCAGTTCCCATCTTCTTTTCTGAGACCGTCAAGGTGTATAGCAGGTACTTGACTTTCTAGCAACTGTCTCATCAATATGGTCACTTTCCCAGCCAAGGGACAGGAGGTGATGGCTTTGAGAGAAGAATTTCTGGTAGAGCACAATAATAGAGGTAAATCCAGATACTCTTACATGCAAAAGTAATTCAGACAACATCTCTGCTCACATCATGGTAAGTACAGAATGAACGTGTCAGATCGAAGTATATCTTCATAGGCTTCTCAGCATTTCCTGCCTATGCAATTGTTGCTGTAGTTGCTACTGGAGAAAGAAGTTTGCCATTCTAGCAAAAAACACTCTTTCTTTTTTGTTTTTTACAACAATAACAAAGGCAGGCGTTTGGTCTAAGGATCCAAAAGCCCAGGAAATGCATCTCTAGGGCTCCTCGTCAATTTGGGACCTAATGAAATATAGAAAATACTCAATAAAAGCACCTTTATTACTTTAAATGTTTAAATGTGGAGTTTTTAGCCATCAGGTTAATGTTTTTGTATCTTTTTTTTATTTGATTGTGAGCACTTTTCCAGGTATCTCTGCCACTTGAGCACTAATTGGATTTCCACAGATAAACGGTGCTAGCTGCAGCCCTTACATCACTGTGTTTTTACTTCATCATTATTTTATTTGTTTTTACTGTAAAGGTTAATAAATCTTGGTATGTTTAGAGTATGAAACAAGGCAGGCAGGCTAAGAACTGCAAATGAAGGGGTGAAGTTTTATATGCTGCTTTCTCAAGTCTGAGGGGTGGAAGGAGAAACACTGTGCCCTTTGTGGTATTTCTGATGGGCTGCTGGGTATGTTAGTCAGCCAAATAGTGATCCATAATCCTTAAGATAAAAAGCGTTGATCTCTCCACTAGTTCTCAGACAGAGCTGTAAGGCATTTGAATTGGGTTACCATTGATTGGAGGTGGGGAGAAGACTGAGTAGCATGGGTCTGCTTAAAAAGAGATATGTGGGTTTTATTTAACTTTATTTAATTTTTTAAAGAAAATTGGAAGCCTTTCAGTGCAAGTGCAACTGAGTTCCCTCTGGATTCTCAAGGAAGTTAATATAGAACTTGCCAATATTTTAGGAAAGAACTAATTGAATGGCAGATTTTAGTCAAGATTTATGCTGCAAATAAATTTCAGTAAGAATTTATCAAGGTCTCACACGTTTGCTGTCTCACCTATTTGTTCCGGAAAGCTTGTGTTTTTCACCATTCTCATGGTTTCCTGGGAAGCTGAGCTTGACTTCCTACCACAGCAGAGGCCACCCTTAGTTTCCAGCCACAAAGGCAGTGTGGAAGCCCTTTTTGGCCTAGCAGGTTTGAAACTAGCGCATTTCAAACACTTACCCCCGAATTTGGACTTTGTAGCTTAGTAGAAATTGATCGAACAGCCTGTACTTGGGCCAAAGCAGCATTAAAGAGTCCATCTACTTTCTTCTGTTTCAAAGATAGATAAATGTGTTGTAGCTCCAATGGATCAGGTGCAGATTCTTAAGAAAACTGCAACATTACAGGCTCAAGCTTTTGGTTGTGCCAGTTCTCCGGAGCAACAATGGCCATTCTTACATTGGTGTTAATCCCTTGCTGTGGTATGGACCCAGATTTCAAAGAGATTGTTGATGCTTTCTGTGGTATTTGTCAAGGAAATGGCTGCTTTCTTTTTTTTTTTTTCCTGAAGTGAGTAATTGTTTATTAATTTTTCAGCATTTAAAGGGTATAATTATAATAGTCCCTGACATGTGCTGGCTATGCCAAAGTTTAAGGAGAACAAAAACCAGTAAAAGTGCCATTTTGAACCTTCTCTGATTTTGTAGGCCTTCCTCGTGTGGACCCAAATTTCTGTGTAGAAACTAGGCAGGAACACTCTGGCTTGAGTAAAATTCTCTGTAGAAGTAATTCTCTTGGACATTCTGACTCAGTTTAGAATGGTGGGATCTTACTCAAGTGTTTCAACAGAGAGGAGCTGGTGATCAGTACATGCGATTTTTTGGTACATACAGTGCTGTATTGGTTGAGCAGCATCCTGAATTTGTCCCGACACCTATATGCTTTGTTTCTTTAAGTAGTGAATATAACATCCATGAAAAATGCCAAACTGACTCCAGGGGAAAATGAAGTGGACCCACTGCTTGCAGAATATTTATGGTATGGACAGATACAGAGGGTATGTTCCGTGTGTTTACCCTTATATTGGGTTTCACTGCTGTTGTAGAGGAAGCATCCTAAGAGTTTGCAGGGAAGCCCAGTTGCTTTTGAGGCTGTTCATGCAAGTTCCTACATATGAAGGAGAAATTCTGTGATGCGAGCTTCTTCCTGTTGAGAACTGGACAAAGACAAGGGACGCAGCTGCTTTCAAATCTATAAAATTATTCCACTTGCAGTCCCCACAGACTAAGCAGCTCTGGCCAATCAGATTTCTTGCCCCTTACATAGTTTTTCCCTTAATGGGGCAATTAACAGCAGGAACAAAGTGCATGGTCTGCTCAGTCTTTATTATTATTTGTGTTGTAATAAATGTCTAGGAGGCCAGTTGCAGACCAGCACCAGGCACCGTGCAAATACAGAGTAAAAGGACGATTCTTGTCCCAAAGAGCTCTAAGTAAAACACTAAATTTATATAAAGGTCTTCCAGTGTTCGAAGTCCTTCTTTTGCTATTGTTTGCCAACTGCTGTGGTTTGCATGATTTATTGTGCACCTGTCACGATTTCCAGCTTCTTAAATTGTTTCCAGCATGAAACCTTTTGTTTGTTAGGTTCTGGTGATCCAAGCAGTTTCCTCCAGTACCTCCTTATTCATTCTATCGTTCAGATCTTCCATGTAATAATGCCATCATAGCCCCCTGACTTCAGTCCTAATTGTTTGGGGTTTTATTGCTGCAAGGAAAACCCTCGCTTTCTAATCTACATTTCCCATGGATTAAGAATTCTGTTAAATGTTCTTGAAATAGCAAGTTCAAGGAATAATAGATTGCTGATTTTTCCTGTCAGTTTCAGTCATTTCAGTCTGAAACATCTTTATAGCATCTTCCACAGATGGGTTCTACTTTTGATCCTCTTGCACTCAATCTAAACCATTGTATTACTACTATTTTCCAATCCCTTGACTGTGGAATTAGAAGGATCTAAGTAAGTCTGAACAATGATCCTGCTCTGGTGCATCTCTTTGATTGATTTAGCTTTCTGGAGTCTACCATTCAGTAGTGATTTTAAGTACTCAGGCACAATTGTTAGATGTGACACGGACTTCCTATCCTTACGTCATCTTCTAGCTCCCTAGCATGTGAATGAACCTCCAGCAGTCCTTGTCTGCCCTGTAGTTAAAAGAATGAAAATGTAATAAATTACAGCTTCATTGTTTTTTATGTTCCACACATGTGAAGATAATAGGGTAAAAGAGATTTCTTTCAAAAGCTGTTGTATTTTAACTCTTTAGTAATGGCAATATGGAGAGAGGAGTTAAAAAGGTAAGAGCGGAAGTGCTGCCATCCACTCCCCTGGAAGCTGTATCATGAACTTTTTTTTTAGTTGTGGAGCCATGGAATGATCTTAGTTCTGCTGTAGTGAGCATCTTGGACACTGAGTCATTACATTCCTTTGGAGTGATTCAGCTCAAAAGCTTGACGCTTGCATTAATTTTACAGCACAGAGCCTCAGTGATCCCTGAGCCTCCTTCTATAAGAAGGGAGAAACAAGACGTATAAATTGGGTACTGTCATGAAAAGTTATAAAAATAAAATTCTCCTTAATAAGTTTTGACCCTTTACCTTCTCTCTGGCATCTTTCTTAGGTCCTGTTGAATCGGTTTGTTAACCTTATCATGGCACACTGGCTTCAGCCATACTTGAAAGCTAGATACCTTACCTACTTGCATGAGACACTGACCTTTTAGTCCATATATTATCCACAATGATACAGTACATTCAGTGCTGAGGTTGTTGCTGTTTTTATGTAAACAGAACTTCAAATAATTTGCTGCCAGTTGGATTGCAAATATTAGTGTGTGTCCCCCGCGCCCCCACCTTGCTCATCTTGCTGCAATACCTTCTTTGGTGGTAGTGGTGATTATAGGCAGCTTGCAACTTAAGCTTAGGCAGAAGTACAAGAAGGGGATTTGTAAAGTTTGTTTTTCCTCTGAAAGTGAGATTATATCTTTAAAAGTTAACATTTTTGAACTCTAGAAAAAAAGGTTCATGCTACTCATTGGTTAAAGTTTATTATGGTTGCACTATCAGTTTAATACATTTAGTTTGTTCTTCTGCTCATATTTCTTATGTTTTTCCAGCATTTTTCACTTGCCTGCAGGTTTGCATTGTGTTAAATGTGTGCGAAGTCTCATTTGAAGGTGTATCTCTTCCTCAAATAAATACGTAGATAGCACATTTTCTCTGTCTATAAAAATAGTTATCATGTGTTTCTTTTAAAGCTTGTTTAAAAGTTTCTTGTTCTTCGTAGTTGTATGCATATAAGTATTACTTGTATATTATTCCTTTTAAAAAGACGGGAATTTTGTCAACATGTCCACTATGTTTTAAATTGAATCAGAAAAAACTGAAGATGGCAGAGATATTTCACTTTGAAAGGTGACTACTACACAGACGAAGTTGCTACTTTTCATAAGGGCTTTTACTCCATATATCAATGTGTTTTAAGAGAGACTTGGGTCAATAATACCATGCTTTAGAATTCCCTAAATACATATTTACACAATAGACCTTAAAATATATTAGTCTATCATGTCAGCTACTGTACACTTCTATCAGGGATGTTTTATGTCCTTAACATATGATACAATAAAACTTTATTTTATATAGCATTTTTCATACAAATTGTATCCTAGAATGCATTGTGGGGTTAAATAAGACTTTCACAAGGTTAAAATTAAAAAAAGCTGAAGGACACAGGAAAATTAAGGGCTTTGCATAGAAAATATTTATTTAACTGAACAATGGGAATCTGAATGGAGAGGCCACCAAGCTAAGACAGCCTGTAAGTCTGATTCGAGCTGCAGATCAGGATCCCTGGAAATGGTAAGGTTACGTGAGGAAAGACTGGTTCTGTGTGAATAAAGAAGGTGGAAAGGTCACGCCTTTATGAACAGCTGGAGGAAGTGAGAAGTGGCTGCTGGAACAAAGAAGTTGAGAATAGGGACTATATAGAGCCACTGCTTTATAGTGAGAATAGTAGAAGAAATGAGGGAGAAGTATGTCGAAGGGAAAGAACGCATCTGAAAGCATGCCTCTGTAGCTAAACTGGTGGGTGAAATGAGTGGGAATAGGATAGCAGTGTATGCTGAAGATTTTTCAGCCTCTTCATTTCTGCTCATTCCAGCATGTGTAGGGAGTGGCAGGGGTCCTGGCTCCGTGGAGGCTGTCCCTGGAACTAAGTAGGCACAACAAGGTGACAGGAAGACAGCTTGGCTTGGATTTTTTCTGGCTTTTATCAATTTTTTTTTTTTGGGTCACCCTATTAATGTAAATTAAGTAAGGCTTTTTTGTATGTGATAATTATAGATAAATGTATTTAAAGTAGATCTGGATTTTGTAGTCCTCAGGAAAAAGAGGAAGAGTAATTTTTCCCCCTGTCCCTGTCATGTGTTCATTTTAATGAGCAATTTTAAAAAATTGAAAATAAAAGAGGAAAATGAATAGGTGTTGAACCAGCCTGTGATATGTAAATGCCAACTAGTAATTACCTAAAACCTCAATTTTCTTTCTGTTTCATCTTGCAAAACATTTCATTTCCACTGAGTGAAAACACTTAATTTGGGCTCCGCCGGTGGGTGAAGCCTGCCTCTCCGTGCGGGCCCGCGGCGGGTCTCGGCAGGGGGAGCGCTGGCTCTGCGCTGGCTCTGGCTCGGCGCTGGCTCTGGCTCGGCGCTGGCGCTGGCTCTGGCTCTGCGCTGGCTCGGCGCTGGCTCTGGCTCTGGCTCTGCGCTGGCGCTGGCTCTGCGCTGGCGCTGGCTCTGCGCTGGCTCTGGCTCTGCGCTGGCTCTGGCTCTGCGCTGGCGCTGGCTCTGCGCTGGTGCTGGCGCTGGCTCGGCGCTGGCACTGGCTCTGCGCTGTCGTCTTTGGCTCTGTGCTGGCTCGGCGCTGGCACTGGCTCAGCGCTGGCACTGGCTCAGCACTGGCACTGGCTCTGGCTCTGTGCTGCCTCTGGCTTGGCGCAGCCCTGGCTTCCCTTGGCTGCCTGTGCAGAAATCCGCCTGCCCCGAGCCTTCACCCCTCTGTGCCATCGGGAGCCTTGCTAGTGAAAACTGGGTGATAAATACATGGCTAAGGTTTGCTTTCTTACCTTTCACCTGGTTGCTGTTGACATCGATTATTTTGAGTTACATGTCGTTCATGGAACTCTGTTGTCTGAGTTTCCAGGCACCTGGGATTTTTTTTCCTTTTGAGCTTGTATAACCATTTTTTGGTTATGCTTCTGTGTTCCTTAAGTTCTGGGTTCTAATCTCAGATAAGGTTTGATGCTTGTTTCTTCCTTGCTTTTGTCCTTTTCTCATTTTGACTCCTTTGAATCTTGCTTTAAATTGTATTTTTTTCTTTGCTCTGTTTTACATGAGGGTTTTTTAAATTGTTGTTACTGCATTTTTAAACTTTTCTTCATCTGACTTTGAGATCTACCACACTTTGTATGTGTCCAGGTTCTCTCACAACAGAAATAATTTTTGGGGTTCTGTATGGTTTCATACAAATGTCAATGAAACCATAGGAGCTTTCCTGTCTCCTGACTGATCGGCAGGTAATTTCTTTAGAAATAACAAGCAGTTTCTGTGAAAGAAGAATTTCGTAAGAATCCTGTGGCCCAGAACACTGAACTGGGAAAAGGTTTGTCCTGGGAGAAGGAGACTTGTGTTAGAGAACATTGTGTACGTAGTGTCCCAGGACCCCGACTCAGAGAGCTATGCTTAGAATCTCAAGGAACAGTGCCTCTTTAGTGAGATATATGGCTTCATAATTAGCCCCTTGCATTTTTTTGCGAGTGCTAGCATCAGCGTTCTATGATGTGTTTCCCTGATTAACAGCTGCTTTGCAACTATTTCCCTGTGCCACCAATAACCATATTTGTCAAGTTAGTCCTGGCAGAGCACTGATTTCTCACTAAAATGCAGCATTTCTGTTAGAAGGGGGTTTCTTGTTCATTGCAGTGCCAGGCTTTTAAGTCAGCCCTTGTTAAAATGTAAGTTGGCTTTAGCCTGATGCTTGTTAACAGGATTCTGGGTATCTCCTTTAGAGTAGGAGTGCAGAAACCTTTCACAGACAATTTAATCTTCTGAGCCTTGCAAACATACAGCCGTACACTGAGGGGGTGTTGCTGTAGGCTAATATATTGATCAGTTCCATTTGCCCTATAGCTGTGGCCTTCTGCTCTGGCTGAAATAGGTTGACTGTTTGTTGATACTGCCATATTATTATTTTTTAATACACTGGAAAAAAATTAATTCCAACTTCTTTTACATACGTCATGTATATTGCCAGTGTTGATTGCTTCCGCACATGTAATGTAAACTGTCTGTGCATAGTTCATGGCCTGTGCCGCCTCTGCTTAATGAAAAGAAGTGTTGCATTTAAACAGATACAGATCCACTCAGAAAGACAAAATACCATCCCTTGCAACGTATAATTCAGACCCAACCTTTACATCACAGGTCATCTCAAAGTCTCAGTCTATCAACAAATGCTGTTTAGTAATAACCTACCGAGGGTTCCCAGTATTAGGAAATCTATTAGAGCTCTTATGGGCTGTGCTCCTGGTGCCTTTTGATTCTGTTTTCCACATGGAACCCTGCCACCAAATCCTGTGGAACTTTTATTGGTGAAGGTCATTTTCTTTTACATTTTTGTTAATTGATTGGGTTTGGGGGTTTTTTGAGACTTAGGAAGTGAGCATTTGTCACAGTATTTTAAATTTCATGGTTTATTTTTCTAATACCAGTAACTGATAAAAGTAGCTTAGATTGCTTCATTGGAAACTCTGCAGCTTTGAGCATAATAAGAAATAAAGCTGGCTCTACCTTCCCCATTAACATAAACGGGAGGGAAATTAGGAATGAGGGACCTTGGCTATAATGTCAGTGCTGTGCTTTGGCCCAGAATTTTGCCAGCTTGCTGCACTCCCACAACATCTGCAATAAAGTTCCTGTCTCTGTTTTATATCTTTGACATTGAAGCATAATATTTGGCCTGAATTTATGTAATTTGGCCAGACACAAATATAATCCATGAATAGTTATATTCATCTTCTGATTAGAAAATCAAACTGTAGGACAGGACCTGCTGCAGGATTCTACCCATCACCACCCAGTCAGAAATACATCTTTGTGTATTGTATCGCTGCAGGAGAAGTGGTGGTGGGATAGCAAATTGGTGGAACTGACTGACTTTTAAAAGCCAAGTATGCTGTCTTTCATGATGAGTGTGATGTACCTGATCCCCTAGATAAAACTAGTTTGCTGGCCAGCGTGTGCTGACAATCTTAAGAATCAGAGTAGTGATACAATGCACGTTATTTGGCAGTGTCCTAATACTATGAAAATTTGGAGAACAGTTACAAACGATACAGAAATAGTATGGAACAATGTTAGCAGCTGAGTCAGAGTGCTATTTGCTGCATGATTTTTTTGGCTATACACAGGACTGCAAAGTCTTCTCATCTTCCTCCTCCTTTTTCTGTTGTTTAAATTATGGACGCTGCAGTTGCCCTTGTTTGTGCAAAGAAAACGATCCATAGAAGGTAGGAAAGTTCTTGTGTATGTTTGTTGAAAATATTGGCATTTTGACATGGCCAAAATTGCTTCATAAGTTGCTCATGTATACAAGATGAATTATAAAAATGAAGGCATTTCGGCTGAGCCTATAGGAGGAATATTCAGAGGTAAATGCAAACACAAATATGAGAAACATGGATTATTGGGAAGAGGAATAATGTCCAGGATTCTGTTTTATGAAGTCTGTTGTTGCTTGTAATTTTACTTTGTTTCTAGATTAAAAATGTTGTGAATAATGGAGGAAGTGATGCAGGGGAGAGATAAAACAGAAGTTTATTTTGGAGTGAAAATTACTACTGAAATGTTTACATTTTTACAAGGCAAAAATAAGTTTTAATAAAGGGTTAGAATCAATAAAATGTTCACAGGGTTATGATTGAAATAGCAAAATGAAAAATACTGCTTATTTCTTACAGGTTTTTTAATGCTTAAAACCTGATAATTAAATACGAGAGCCTGCAGAATTTCAGGTCTGCAGAGCCGTTTGTGTCTGTGTCTGTAGCTCACTAAATGTGGGAGGGAGTGTTGAGGAGTTTCTGAAGAAACAAACAAGTAATTATTGTTAGAAGGAAAGTGGTTTTGATATGTTCACATATCTGTTGGTCTGCTCATTTGGGCATCTTTCTTATTCAGCATATTATCTTAAGGTTATTAGTTTGGGCGCTTTATATTTCTGCATCTGGCATAGCAATATCAGCACAGTTTAAATCTGTGATTTGCCTGTCACCTGCATTTCAGCTGGAGACAGATCAAGTGCACATAAATGAAGCCGAAGTGTACTTTATGCGGGGCATTTTGCTATAGTATTTTATGGTTCAAAATTACTGAATGTAAACTTAAGGGAAAAAATGAAGGAAAATAAGAAAAGGAGAAGAATTAAAAATACCCCATTCATTTTATCCTCCCAACTTTGAAGTGTGCTGGGACTTTGTCAAATTCCCGTTAAAATAAATATGTCAATTTCATCTCTCTTCCAAATTCATTTATCATGCTTTTTTAAAAGGTGTTTTCTGCTTTACCTGATGTTTAAATTGGATTCGCTCATTTATGCTGTTCTTTGCTGTATCCCCCATGTTTTTCTTAAATGAATTAGTAATGACAGCGTACTCCATCATACCCTCTCTACAGCCACTTTAAGGGAAGCCTGGTGATCTAAACCTTTTAACCTATTAAAGATGATTTTCCCCAATTGAATCAGACCCACCACAGGTGTAATAACTAATCATTTAAACTACACCTGCTATTATGTATTTTTAAGCCATTATGCGTGTTGGATAGATGATAATTCATGTTTATTGCATTGTCCAATGGATCCGTTTTGCCTACACTAGGCTGATTAATGTATTTAAAGAAATAAGAGATGCAATTTAAAAGAAAAAAACCATTGATGGAATGCACTGAGGAGTACATTGAAAGTGCCATTAAACCCATCAGAACTTTGCTCTCTGACCAGAAATGCATATTCGAAGGGTTTGATTCAAACATAAAGTGAAACTTGGTGATTTCAGTAGTGGTGCTATTTTCCCCCTTCTTTTTTGGCTGTGAAAAGTTTTGAAGAGCTTTTTGGAACCGAATTCCAGAAACCATATTTTAAGGTAAACTCTTCAAGACCTACCTAACATAGGTCTAGCATATACCACCATTTTAGGAGAAGGTTTATGCCACTGTCTGGGGAGAAAAACCTCTTCCATGCATATCCGTGGTTGTTTTTGGCCCTAGAGGAGAGAAGTAATCTCTTCCACTAGTTCACATGGATGTGTCCATCTCCTAAGTGCTGCTAACTTCACAATCAGAACAGATGTCTTTGTGTCTTTGTGTAAAAGTAAAGTGAATCACTAGTGCAGGAACATGCAATAATGTGTGCAATAGTAGAGGAGAGCGTGTGGAAAGTTGGCCTACCATACAAAGAAAAAAAACAAGTACCTTTCATTGGTACTAAATGGAAGTGTAAAAAACTAGTGCCATTGTCATTGATGCCATTGAGTGTTATGCCATGCTTTACCCTTTGTTTGACTAAGTGGTTGGTTTTAAGTGCACTGTCACGTTAAAGAAGGATGTAGAAAGATGAAGAAGTCTTTAGAAGACAAAAGTAATCTCTGATTTCTGCCGGTATGGAACATAAATTTAACTACTCACCTGCCTATTTATGTCATGAAAAGTGACTTTTTTGATATTTTTGTTATGTGATCCAAAACATGTGAAGTTGCTTCTTTCCAGTCATGGCAAGCTGAAGTTTATTTATGGCTTTCGGTAAATGAGAATATTGGCAGAAAAGGCCTTAATCTCTTAGAATTTGCAGGGATTTCTAAGTAAGATAGAAAGGAAGCGTTCTTGCTAGTGAGTCTACTGTTACAGATCATGTGCATTGTCTCAAGGTTGCTTTCAACTACAGGAGCCAAATTAAGTGAGAAGATCACAGTATAAATGACAGAAACCCCTAGGAATCTTAATGGAGTTCTTTGTACAGGTTGAGATGCTCCAAGAGTAATTCAACAAGAAACTCCTACGTTAGAATACCATAATTGTGCTTTCTGATTAAAGTTGAGCCACAAACTTTGATTGAACTGTTTCTAAAAGTTGGATCGGTGTCAGCTCCAGATCATCTCCATGTGTTGGATGCGATGCCTTACTTTGCAGTACAGAATGCATAATGTAAAATAGGAATCTGACCATTCCTAACACGGATCTTTTCTCTCTTCTGTTTCTCCAATCCTCCTACCCTCATCAGATTGTGACAGCAGTGAAGTTTTTACAGAATCCACGAGTCCGCCAAAGTCCTCTTGCAACCAGAAGAGCATTTCTGAAGAAGAAAGGTATGGACTCTTTAAGATTGTGGTCTCAGTGATAATGAGGGAGCTTGAGTTAGTGTAAAGCCAAAATGTGTTGCTATAGAAGACTGTATGTTAAGGCCAAGGCAAGCAGTCTGTCTTAAAAAAAAATTGACTTTTGTAAGAAATATCAGTCTCTTTTCTTCCAAACTGACTAGAGCAATATTGGCACCAGATGTGGAGTTACAGAACACAGAAGACACATTGGAAGTTTGTGGGTTAACTATTATCATATCTTTTTTGCAATGAATTTAGAGTTGTGGACTAGTTGGTCAGTTCTAACCTTAGTGACAACGGCTTTAGAGTGACCACCACCTAGGTGAAAAGGTCGAATGTTTCTGAAGAGTGAGAGAGAGGAATGAAGGGCAAAGGACTTGGTGAAAGTAAACAAGGTCAGGTTAAGGTCACGCTTGGGAGCAGCCTGACTTTCAGATTGAAATGGTAAACTACTGACTGAGTTTAGCCCTTTTCTATAGCAAGGATAGAACAGATCCTGACAGATCCTATATCATCTTAGACAGATGGAACATAGTTTGGCCATTGCCTACTGAGGATTTATTTTACTTTCTGACTCACAGTGAATCTATCTTTTGTTCTTTTTCTATCTAAAGTTTTTAGTCCACAACTTACAGTGCATTTCAGGTGAAGTTCACTCCATATTATGCTACCCTCCCAGGACCATATTGCTTAGATCCTTACCGCAAGATGTAAATAATGACAGCCTTACCTCGGAGTTAATTATGTGCACTATGGAGCACATTAAGCAGATGGAATGATACTGAAAATACAAACTCCAAACTTCAGAGGGGAGCGACCCATTTATACGTTGAAGTCCTAAGTACTTCAGGGTACATCAAATTTGATAGCTAAAGATCTTGAATTTTGAGAAGTAGGGAAGCCTATGAAATATAAATTATTTTGTTTGGGATTATGAAATGTTTATTGGAGACGCCTGAGACCTGACGTCATGAGATGGAGGGTCCAAATATATGCACCACTTTGCTCATTTTGAATAGCAAAGGACCTAGAAGGCAATGACAGTCTTGTGTTTTAGCAATGATGTCATCACAAGTACTTCATGGGCGCATCATTTTGTGTGATCCTCTCACTGCTTGTCCTAGTGCCAATTAGAGAACATTCCAGTCACATAGGTATGCTGCTTGCCGTGCCCTGCCATCAAGATGGCATTAAAATTTGGAGACTGTTGGCCGCTGTGCTGCATGAGTTTTTCCTTGAAATATGTGGACCTATGGGGAGTAATTAATCATAAAAGCTTGGGGATTTCAACTCTATCATTGAAGCAATGAAGCAAGGGAAAGCTGAGCCTAAAAGCTGTGCTGATTACCCGGGGTAACCTGATACAAAATCTATTGTTGCCGAGAGATCCTTAGCCCCCAGTATATCGTGCAATATTATAACTGCCTGATCTTCTTCTGTGCTGACAATGACCAGTTATTCCTCATTTTCTCTCTCAACACAGCTGGGTTAGAATTTCATTTGCAGAAGGTATTTAGAGCAATTTAGAGACAAATGTCTCTGGTGTTTGTTCTGCACTTCCCCACCGCAGGCTTCACTGAACAGTTTTTAGTATCAGGAGCTTCATCTAATCTGTTTAATTTTAATAAATCCCTGACTGGGAGAAGAGCAAGGGTGGGGAGATGGAGGCACAGAGAAACTGTGGCCCGACTAATACTTCTTATGAATTACTTGGCTAATAATTACTAAAGAGCAGAAATGGTTTGGCAGAGCTGTTTGTTTGTTCCTGTTTGTTAATTAGCCCTCCTTCCCTTTGTGCTAATTGTTTGTTTGAAAACTTAACAGTAGGAGATAGGAGGGAGCAGGGTCCGGTAGTGCCTCTAGCCAGCAGTCACTGGAGATATGTCCATATGGGATCTGACCACTGAGCTTACAACATGACCTCTGTTCCGTGCTGGAGAGCAGAAGGTACGTACTGTCATGGTACCTGTGTGCTCTAGCAGATGGAGGCAGCCATTCCTGAAATGTAGATGTGGCTAGTTTAGTCCTGGGTAAGTGAAGGATTGCACAGGTTGGTAGGCTGTTCCCCTGTTCTCTAATATACAGTCATTGTCATCCCCAGGACAGTGTGCATCCCCGGTTTACAGATAGTTAGGCTGTCTGGTAGAGAAGTCCTCACTGCCAGTCAAAAAAGCATTTTCTGTAGAGAAACCATTTCAGTTACAAGAATCTCTTTTAAAATTATCTTTGTAGGAAATAATGCAGAGGTACCCTTGTATTTTTTTCCACAGTTATTCTGATCCACGTTTCTTCAAACAGAAATTGGAGTAGGAAGATCTTTTTATGGACCCCGGAAGAATTTCAGTGGAGTTTTCCTATCTATACGTAGTTGAACCATGTATGGACTTGTCTTTTGTAGTTACTTTGGTGGAACTGTACAGGAGAGATGTATGACTCCCCATTAAGTCTGGTTAAAAACTCCTGCAGTGGATCACCGTGTGTCTGGGAATGCAGTGGGAAAAGACCAGGCGCTTTACCCCTGTGGGAGCCTTCCACTACCCCAGCTACAGCCTGCGTAGGCTGCAGGGATAGGACTGGAGCATTAGCTGTGGCTGAGCTTTCAGGTCCTGCAATCCTGACTTTGCCTAAGAAATTTCACTTCTGAGACTTGCAGAGATGGTTCCACCTTGAATTATATTTTTTTTCTTTTTTAAGTATCTTCTTCCTAAAAAAGGCCAATAACATTTTATTTCAGTTTATTATTATTTAATATAGGAACTGGATTTTGTTCAATACATTTCAGTGCAGTGAGAAATTAAAGTTTATGCAGGATCATGAACTGGACAGTGTTTGGTTTCTTGTGAAACAGTAGTTGCAGAGGCTGAAAGTAGGCTTTCCTGGTTACTTGCAGGTCAGGGGTTTGCTGAACTGCGCTCTCCAGAACACGGGGTGATAGTGTTGATGACAGTTGGGAGAGTGAGGGTGTCCTGGATTTGTAAAAGGTCTTTCAGAAGTTGGATGAGATTTCTCTGTTGTCTTAAGCAGTTTTAAACTCCCAAATACAGAGGCATTAATGAGAAACATGAAGTTATTAGAATCATTTATCATTTTCTTTGAAGCTTACACTGGCATTTTGTGTAATTTATGACATTTCCTCCTTTTTATCATGAACTTCTTCAGATGAAGGGAAAAACAGCTGTTTCCCCTCAGAGTATCAGAGAAAAGAAAGGAAAAAAAGATGCTGTTTGTTTTTTGTCCAACTCGCTGATTCTGCTGATGACATGCCACAGAATCAGCGGCGCCTTGGGAATAATTAGACAGCATGTGGGGTTTAAACCCTTGTGGAAATGTGTCTGTCATCTAACTGGTGTGCTTCAGATGTCCTGTACTGTTCAGTTACCCATCCGGTAACTCATGTGGCTTGTTGTTAATCTTGCGTACTCTGAATCTGTAACTTCTGGCAAGATAGAGAAAAAGGGTAGAAGTGCACTGTACATGTGGAACTCTTTTTTCAGGGTACTAGTCTTTTGGGGCAGGGAAGAGAAAAACTGCTAGGTTACAAACTTACTGTGTAATCTTGGATGAAGAACTTTTTTCTTAGTTGCTAGTTGTCTTCATCTGTATAACAAGTACAGTAATGCCTTCCCAGAGTGTGACTGTGGAAACAGACATAAGCATATGAGGAGCTCAGAAATAATGGTGATGGGAGAACAGAAGTGCATTAGGGCAAGTAAATGTGTAATTGTTGAGTTATGTTGGGAAAATGTCCACCCAGAAGGTTGGACAGTCTTCAGAAGATACACTGTCTGGATCAGTCTTTCATATATATATATGCAACATAAGGGGCTGCATGCTTCCAAATGCAGTCACACTCTTGCTTGGTGAGATGAGTTGGAGGTAGTGGGAAGCGTTGCTCTTTTACGTGTTGTATCTACTAACCTATTTCATTACTCTGTCTGGTAGGAATGAGTTACTGCACAAGGTTTTCCTGTAGGACTTGTGCAGTATTCTGCAGCTCATCAGAGTTCCAGAAAATTTTGCCGGTGTCAAGATGCCAGGCTATGGTGATTACTGAAGAGATGAATGAATTATTTAATTGTACACACCCCTCCACAATCAAAGCTGAAAGACACTTGATTCTCTGGAAACAAATATTGTCATCCCTAGAATCTCCAGTAGAAAACTGACATAATTTTCTTCCTCTTTCGGTAGTCTGCATTCGTGGAAGTTGAACCCCTGGCTTTTCTCCTTGGCTAAAGAAACCCAAGTGGATCACCTTAAGGACCCGAGACAAGGGGGCACAGCCCACTGCTGGAGGGCTTTAAAGAAACTAAACTCTTCAGCAGATTTCAATTTAACCCTCTTTTATTACTTTTCTTTTTTATAATTTAAGTCCATTTCATGAGGCAGTTTGCATGTCCTTGAATGGAATCTCGTTACCATGAAAGCTTTTTTAGCATTGATTTCATAACAGTCTTAATTTAATAGCGCCATCATTACTCAGAAGCCCTGAGAGTGAGGCCCTGGCTTTCCAGGTCACTGACCTTTTAATTACAAACCTTGTTCTGATGGCCAGGTTATCGACTGGACAGCTCCCAACTCCTGCCCCCAGCATGAAGATGAAAATAACTGCCTTTCCTCCCCCACTTCCAGAAAAGGGAGGAAAAGAAAAGTAACCTCTTGTGTTTCCAAAATTAATTTTCTCCTTCAGCTTTACTTTGTAATTAATTCTTTAACATGTCTCAGTGAAGCTTGAACAGTTTTTACAAAGCTTTTCCTTGAGAAGAAAATACAATGCAAGCCCATAGAGTCCAGCGACAACTTGTACAAAAAATATAGCTAGTAACCTATGCTGTCAAAATACCTATTTGAGCCAAACTGCTGTGGCCCTCCAAGCCTTATGCTTTTCTAGATATGACCGTGTTTGATACATGAATGTGTGATTGGGCCAAGAATGTAGACTATTCAAGGAATGCTAGATGACTTGCCCTTCTCCTCAACCTTGCTGACAGGATATGGATTTAAGGGATGGTGAAGAAAAGGAGTGAAGATTTCACTGTTGTGCTGGTTTTGGCTGGGATAGGGTTACTATTCTTCACAGTAGCTGGTATGGGGCTGTGGTCTGGATTTGTACTGAAAACAGTATTGATAATACAGAGATGTTTTAGTTACTGCTGAGCAGTGCTTGCACAGAGTCAAGGCCTTTTCTGCTTCTCACAGCACCCCACCAGTGAGAGGGCTGCGGGAGCACAAGAAGCTGGGAGGGGACACAAGCAGGACAGCTGACCCCGACCCCGAAGGGATATTCCATACCATATGACATCATGCTCAGCCTATAAAGCTGGGGGAAGAAGCCCTGCTTTTCTGGAGTGGTTTAACCCCAGCTGGCAGCTAAGCACCACACAGCCGCTTGCTCTCACACACACCCCCCTTCTGCCCCCAGTGGGATGGGAAGAGAATTGGAAGGGTAAAAGTGAGAGAACTTGTGGGCTGAGATAAAGACAGTTTAACAGGTAAAGCAGAAGCCATGCATGCGAGCAAAGGAATTCATTCACCCCTTCCCACCCAGGCGGCTGTTCAGCCATCTCCAGGAAAGCAGGGCTCCATCATGCATAAAAGTTGCTTGCGAAGACAAACACAGTCACTCCCAATGTTCCTCTGTTCCTCCTTCTTCCCAGGTTTTTGCAAGAATATTCTTAGTATGTTATCAAATTCTTCACTATGAGAGTGGTGAGGCACTGGCACAGGTTGTCCAGAGAAGCTGTGGATGCCCCATCCCTGGAAGTGTTCAAGGCCAGGTTGGACAGGGCTTGGAGCAACCTGCTGTAGTGGAAGGTGTCCCTGCCCATGGCAGGGGATTGGAACTAGATGATCCTTAAGGTCCCTTCCAACCAAAACTCTATGATTCTGTGATTAAGCACCTTGAACAGATTAGTTTAACACACAAGAGAAAGTTCACTGCCTTAGGTAGAACCAGGGAGGGTGTGCTTTCTGATTAATAAGGAAGCTTGCAACAGGTGTTCAGGTGGCATAAAGTCAGTCTAACAGCTTGTGTAGACTTGCAGAAATGACTGTACAGGTTAAACGTAAGTCCATGCATTCTACATTTTCATAACACTTTTCATCTGAGGATCTTAGAGCACATTGTACCCATTAACTACTGAAACTTTGCAGCTATTTGCATGGAGAATGGTTGATGGTGTGTATAGGGTTATCTAGATCTCACTGTGCTTTCCACTAAAAAACATCCACCTCTGAGGCAGAGGACATCAGTGGCTTAACATCACTACGTGGTTTTTAGGAGAGGAAATGAAGAATACTTTACCTAAGTGATCTTGCAGGGAGAGGGAGCTTTAGGGATACAGACTGTAATTACTGAGTAAAAAATTTACCAAGATTCTTGAAAAGCACTATGGGATATTTAATTACCAAAGATGCTTAGGCCTCTGTTTATGACTGCAAGACAGCTAATGTGCCTTATAATGTTTTGCTTAGGTTAAAGAAAAGTATGTCCTAAAACCGTTCATGCAACCAGTTTGTTCTTTTGGGGCCTCCCATCCAAGCTTTGGGTCAATACAACCCTGCATGAATGGGGAAATCTAGTTGTCTCCCAAGAAATTTATTAGGGATCTGAAAAATGAAGAGTGCGAGAATGAATGCTTCTGTTGCTAACAAACTCACAGCAGTTCCTATCTGAATCAGCGTTATCAGTAGTCACATCCGTTTTTGGCTCTGCTGTGTTTGCCCAGTGCTGATAATGTTCAGCATACAGGGAAGATTTTCACTGCTGGAGCCTTAGAATCCAGAAGAATAGATGTGGTCACAATCCAGAAATTAGTTCCACATTTCTGTATTTTGCATTAGTTGCTTTCTTTTTTCTTCCTGAAAATTATTGAGAATCCCTATCCATGTGCTGTGAAGGAGATGTCTCCCTGTCCTGCCAGTCTTCCGTCTGCGTATCTGTCACTTACTGTTCAGTACCAGCCTATTCATCATGCTGACTTTTCCCCCCCATCAATTTTACCACTGTTTGTGATATTTGAACTTGTCATAAACTTCACGGATTTTTCTTAGCTTCTTTGGCAAGAAGGGACCTGCAGCATTAGCACTAACAAAACGCAATAAACCGATCAACCTTATGACAACCTGGAGAATCAGATATGGCTATCGTTTGGGGTTGTCGGGGTTTTTAGAAGAAAATCTTTATAGTTGATAGAAAGCCTTCACTATCATTCCACAAGATTTGGAAGGAGGTTTGGAAAACGTAATCTATCTAGTCCCTGTCCACGTGGAAAAATCAGTTCATATCTCATCTTTGACTCTTGTCCCTGTCACTAGTAATTCACGAGAGGGCAGAAAAACACCTGACACTAGTTTAGGCATAACTAGCCAAGTGATGCAGTGTACAAAGGCAGGCAATGCTTTCTTTTTCCTACCTTTTTATATTTGTAATAGCCAGATGCTTAAGAAAAGTGTGTGTGTGTGTGTGTTAGATAGAAACTACTTCCAAGTGAGTTTGTTATTTTAGAATAACATTGTACTCGGTGTACATTTCATTGTTTTATAACAGGGTTTTTTTTATAGCTCAGTGGTATCTAGAAACTAGGTTGAACAATACATTTCCATTCCACTGGAAATTCTGAGATTTGGAAATTTGTTTCTATATTAGATAGTGATTAACATTTAAAATCACAGATTTTTTTGAAAAAATGAAATATTATAGCCCAGATCAGTCTGTATTGATTGGACCGGAGTCTTTAATATTGTAACTGATATTAAAAGAGATTGAGAAGTATTATGATATGTACCATAATATTACAGTGAAAATATTTGGAAATTTTTTTTGTTTGTTTTGAAATCATTACTTTTTTCCAGAACATTTTGGGGGTTTTTGAAGAAAGACTTTCTGTATTTGTCCTAGAAGTTTGCTGATGAGCTCTGCTTGGAACTAAAGAATTCTCTCATAGAAGTGCTTTTCACCAGCAGGAAAATGTATCGTTGTTACTGGATAGTTCCAACAAGCTTGTCATCATGCAGTGTTTTGTACTTGCACATTTGGCTTGAATACTCTAGACTACTCAGTACGTTTCTGAGCATGAGGGAAAAAGTCCTACTTGGGCCCATTTAAAGGGAGCAGAAGAAAAGTCATGGAATACAGAAGGACAGTGTGTTGGTTTAAGCAAGACTATTTTAAAGGGCTTTGATACAAGATCTGCTATTTAATGTTAAAAACATGAAAATCTCAGTGACTTTCTCTTTGGTTTCTGTGTGAAGTGTTGAGAAATTGTATCACAAGAGGCACCCCTTTGGTGTTTAATGATCTTGTGAAGAAGACTGAGGAAGCAACTCTCAAATTTTACACCCTCTAACTGCTATATATATGTTCTGTAATGGAGGATACAAGTCACATTAGCGGTAATATTCTCACTTCAACCCAACCCATAGTGATCTTGAACCATTTAGATCTGTACTCCACTGAACAAGAGAGGTGATTCATTTAGAGTATATTGGGTGAACAGTCTGCTACATCTCCTGTTTCCATTGGGCCACAGAAATTCCTCAGTATTTCAGCGAAGAGTCCATAATCACCTTTGCCATGTTTTTGTAGCTTGGAAATTATTGATAAATTGAACAGACTGGTTTAGTGCCCAGGAAGTTGTGCATGCTACGAAATATTGGTTGTAAGCTTAATTTTAACAAATAATTGGAATGTCATGGGTTTAATGATGTCTCTCCACTTGGCCGTCTGACAGTAACTATGTAATGTAAAAGAGCTGTTAAAAATGGCTTTGCAAAATTAACTCCTATTGCTCACTGAGTGTGTTTTGAGTCATATCTGCCTTGTTTACTGTCAAAATAATATTTCCATTCTTGGTAGCATTGAAAAACCAGTATGATTACAGCAGAGTGAGTTGAAGTCTGTTCTAGAAGACAGTGCTAAAGTAGGCAGTTATATTCTGCGTCCTGAAATTGTTAGCCTCAGTGATGGGCAAAAAAGACCCAGGCCCTAAGTCTGACTTCTAATTTTAGTAACTTATTTATCATGATTTCAAGTGAAAGTAAACGTGGAGTGCCAAAAGAAAGTCACTTCTGTATTTACAATCTAAGAGCAGGCATTGGAGATCTGAGATATGACTGCTTGCTTGGCTTTGGGCAAGTTACTCATTCTCAGCTTGCCCATCTGTAAAATGGGGTTAATTACCACTTTTGCATTATGGACTTAGTAAGATTTATGTTAGCTATGGTTATAAACTGCTTTGATATGCTTGTTTCAGAGTTCTTGGTGCTACAGCGTGTGATTTTTGAAGCTGCTTGCTGCAGTAAAATCCACACTTGCAGAGAGGTTGAGAATTTACTTCTGTCAGCTGTGTATGGGAGAGCTACAAACTTTAGAATGTCACAATGTCAAGGCTCAGGCAGATTGCGTGCAATCCTAATCCAGCCCTGCAGCTCTGACCTTTGAAGCAAGATTCACCTTGAGACAGTTGAAGGGAATCTTATGTTCATTTGTATAAAATATTTTTGTGATAGAAGGAATTTGCTCTTCATGGTCATCCAGCCCAGGGTTTCCCCACAGTCTTCCTGGAGCAAGTAAAGGAATTCAGTTCCTGATTTGCTCAGTGAATGAGCCTGGTATTTTAAGTCTAAAGAGACAGCTTTCTCTCTTGGGGCTAAAACAAGGAGTGTAATTAGAATAATCGGTGTTGCTCTTCTGCTGAAATCCATCTCAGACTTGATGATACTTTCCTGCTAGGAAAGATAAAATAAGTTCCTGTACGAGATAATTCTCTAGGTTCTCTTAGACAACATTTCTGCTCGGTTTAAAACTATGTCTTGGGTACCCATGAACATGAAATCCTACTGTTTGCTTTTCTGCTACACACTGTTCCCTCTTGATTTTAATCTGGAGTGCAATCATTCTTTCCTTAGCTAAAAGGGGAATTTAGTTTTTCTTTCTGATGGAACCTAGTCCAGGCGAGACTCCGCTCCCCTAGGAGCAGAGCAGAGAATTCATTCTCAATGAAATCTGAGGCTCTCTGAAGTAAAAGCTGTTGACTTTGTCATACCGTGCAAATGTGCACTGCTTTTAGCAAGACAATAAAGGGTAAATGGGGTGATCTCTGCTCCTGTGGAGAGGTCGGGTGGTTACATTACACAATCTTCTAGAGCATCTTGCAGCAAATACATGGGTTATATTAAAAGTTGCAATCATATCATTTTTTAAAAGTAAATTGCTGACCTTATGCAGTGGAATCAGCTTTATTGAATTTCGCCAAAAATGCGTTTATAATCCCCCCGCCCCCGCATACACATGATATTCATGTCCTTGCTGCCCATGTGGAAATGTCCCTTTTTATGGTGATAAAATTAAATTTGTCTTTGTCTCTGCCTTGCCTCACCTTTTAAGATTCCATCCTTAAGAGACACCAGTGGATATCTGTACCAGAGAATGAAGATGGGCAATATCCCTGCATGGCTGGCTGGCTGATTGTGAGCCAGCTGCCATGGAACAAATAAATAAGCTTTTCAGATTCAGAGGATAAATAAAGCTGAGGACAGGTGTAATATGGGTATTTTTCTAGGAGTGTTGTGGCCTTAGCATAAGTTGGAATTTATTTTGGCTTGGAGGTACTTAGGCTTTACTTCTGTACTTCTTCTAATTGCCATGCGATACAAAGTGTAAAATCCACAAATAGTTATTGTGCTACTCATGTAATACGGTGTTGCGTGTCCTCCTTCACTAATAACTAACCTTAAAACCATCTAGTCTGTGGCCACCTACAGCCCTCTTCCTGAAATCACTCAAGAAAAAAAGGGTTTTGCAGCATGCGCAAGAATTTAACAAACATATATCCCATATTTCTATACCAATTTGAATATTCAAAGTAGTCTGCAAATATTAACTTACTAAGCTTGTGACATCTTTTGTAGAATGGCAAGATTGTAAGATTAATTTAATGTATTTCTGATTACATTTTCTCTTCTTTGTTAGACCTTTACATTCTACGAACAGTTTGCAAACTCTGAATTTCAGTGGGTAACAGAGGAAATACCATCCCCATTTTAGATGGAGAAGCTGAGTCAGGTATAGTAAGAACAGTTAGATCTGAGATAATTCTAACTCCCAGTCATATATATATATATATATATATAAATAAAAATAGATATAACCATACTGTGAAGGTGATGTGTTGATGTTTATAGCATTTTCAGTAAAATTGCTCAAAGCATTTTTGTGTTTATCCTCTCCAGGCCCCAGCTGCTTTGGAAGGGTGGGAGAGGTTAAACTTAAGTTTTGTTCAATAAAATCAACACAAACCATCTAAGTAGATGAAGGGGCAGATTGGCCTCTGCAGTGTTAGCATGTATCCCTTCTAGAGCATCTCCCCCAGCCTGTCTTCCTTGTTAGGTAGTATTTAAAAGGCTAGTTGCTCAGAGGTACAGAGAAGCATATCAGAATATCATTCCTCCTGCTCTTCAAGTAACCAGGAGAATGCAGCTGTTAAACTCAGAAATGTAAAATACATGTTTAAAAGATGACTCTGTATGTGTTTAAAAAAGAGAGCGAGAGAGGATTCAAGGGAACCAAAAAATAGCAGGTTCCATTACTGTAATTAAATGGCAGCATTTAACCTATCAGGCCGTTGCGTGTATGTGAGAGACGAGCAGGGAGCTGCATTTGAAATGATCACTGTCTTCCTTGGGGGATAGAGTAGTTAAATAATTTGTTTGTGAGGTGTGAGTTCAGTGTAGGGTAAAGCAAGTGCCTGTGTGTGTGTGTGTGTATCTTAGAAGCTAGGGATGGCTGTGTGTTTACTGAGAATACCCTGGAGGTTGGTATTAACTAGCACGTGCACTGTCAGTAAGAACACAAGCTGCTCTTGCCCATTTATTAGGTTATCTGCAGAGTCAGGGCCTCACCTGGTCCCAGATATTGCATCATAAAAGGAGAGCTTTTTTTCACGCTAGGCCACCTGAGACAGACAGGAGTGGCAGTAAAAGAAAACCAGGGAGGAAATCGGGGAAGAAAAGAATCAAAGCCCTTTTGGGTGAGCTTTATCTGCTGCAGTGACTGTAAAGGGTAAGTTGTTCTGTCTGGTTGCTGGACTTGGCAGTCAGGAATGTGGGGGCTTTGTCATCCCTGGGGGACCAAGGGCAAAGCTGCTGCTCAGAGACCTACCCCTTGCACAGCACGTCAAACAGTTGCTTCCCCTGCAACAGTGTTCTGCCTGTGCCTGACATGATTTCTGTGCTTCAAGACTGTAGTGTGCAAAATTACATGGAGAGAGGGATCTGCAAAGTGCATCCTCGGCCCTTCATCATTGACCCCGACTCTGCAAAAGGCTCTTTGAGCAACCCTGTGTAGTGGTGCTGATGAGGAGCATCCTCAGAAAGGAGACACGTTCTTATATAGTGCCCAGAAGGGAATATCTTCCCATTTTTATTCACTCCCTTTTTATCTGTGAGGCAATTCCTTTGTTTAGGGGATATTTCCTAGTCCTGGAACTCGCAAGAGCTATCCTCATACAGTATGAGTTCGTGCTAGTAGCAAGTTTTTCAGCTGCTTCAGCTGCCTCACCTACTGATCTGACTTGCGTTACGTTGCAGGAACATGCCCATAAATGTTTCTTAATCTTCACTGCCGTTTCTGTGTGAATTCTGTGTAGCCGCTCCCATTTTAACTCCTGGGCTGGAGCTTTTGTGAGGCTCCAGAAGACAGCAGACAGTGTTAAAAAAAAAGATATTTTAGTATTTCCATTTTGAACATTCAATCCCAGTGACTGGATTTTGAGGGCAACACTTGGCTGAAAGGAGACCAGAGAAATGCCATGTGTTTTAGCACCCAGTCAAAGCAAAACATGAATTTGAGTCCTTGTGTACTTTGGTGAGAGTGAGAAATCTGTAAATATTTCCAAAGATGATCTGCAAGCACCAGAAAAGAAAAAGGACAAACTTGTTACTTGAATAAATCATTTATTGTAAAAGCCTTACCTAGCTCAAATGCATATGATGTAGGTATAGCTTCTCAAAACTGTCAGTTAGTCTTTGTATGTGATAATTGTGTCAGTCTCAAACATTTCACAAAGGATATTGTGTAATAGTATTCCTGTTTTACAGATGTAGAAACTGAGGCAGATGGAGGTTAAATGACCTACACAAGGTCAATAGCAAGGCTGGGAATAGAACACAAATGTGTAAAGGCTTTTTATTATACTAATAAGGAAACTCTGGAGGTGTGTTTGGCATGGTAATCGGAACCCTAGAGAACTAGAAGCAGTTAGTATGTTCTGTGCATGTCCCGAGGGAGCAATGATGAAACTCCTTTCCTACCTTACCACTCCAGTTCTCTGTGTGTGGTCACCACAGTTTTTCCACCACTTAACCTCGTTATTTTTAGTATTGTTAGCATTAGTCGTCCTTTGGGCATTTAATCCAGACTCCTTTAATTTTCTCCAGAACTCTGAAGACCTGTTGAAGGCACATGGGGAGAAAAAATTAACAATAAACAAACCAAAAGATGAAAAATGATCTTTTGAAACTTCTGCTATTTTGTTGACTTGTCCCCTAATGTTTTTGTCTTAGCTCTTCTTTTATCACGAAGGACCATGCTTGAATGTGTAATCTTGGTTTCTTAAAAGTTCGTTTGCTATTGTTTCTTTCTTCTCCACCCAAGATTAACATCCTGTGTGATGACATAGATGGTTGTTGTCTAAGTGGACGCGATGTAACCAACAAAATTGTGAAGGGTGGGTGGAGAAATATTTATACAGTTGTGTTAAAAATTACAAAGTAGGTTTGCCTTTTAAACAGAAGGTATTTCAACACTTATTGGCAGCATCAGCCTTTAATTTTACAGGTGGCTAGCTTTGTAGTAGCATTCAGCAAACAATATTTTAATGGCATGTAAAAAAATTTCTCTAAAACGAAAGAAGAACGAGGGTGATTTATAATCTGTAATGAATACTTGCTGACATGTCTTTTTATAATAGTGTATTAGCGTCTCTGTCTTTCTGGGGGAAGTGCAAACCAGATTTACCTGAAACATTTGTACTATAGTAATCAAATACCTAGTATTTAGATGTATTTTTCTTAATTGAGCTTATCTTCTCAGTATGGGTACCTGACTCCTAGGTGTCTAACATCGATTCCACTTTAAGAAACCAGGTTAGAGGAGCAAAAACATGCCATAAGGTTGTGAGAAAATAGCTGTCAGGAAAAGGACTTACTCATGCGTTCGTGGCTCCTTCACCCAGTGTTGACTTCTTTACGTTTCCTTATATTTTTGCACCATACTTGCATGTATTTTTGCTTTTTTTTAGAAACATGCAGCTGTAGTGACTGTTTTCCACGCTCCTTATAGCAACTTCCTGAGAGAGTGTACAGTATGCACTGTTGTACTGCATATTCGATGTTCTGTTCTGTGCGTTCTTCAAACACTAAAACTTCATTTAGTATACATTTTATATGTTTTTTTTTCGTGTGATAAGTCTGGACTAACAGGTTTCTTTTCTTCCTTTCTAAAGTTCAAAGTTTTGAAAGTAAAAGAGGAATGACATTGAGGCAAATTGCTCTTTAGATTACAGTTAATCTTAGTCTGCAGAGGCTACTCTCTGACAGGTGTTTCTAGTGTAGAAAATAATCCACATGCTCTTGGTAGTGTGTTTGGGGCAATCAGTAATTCCAGAGTAATATAGGGAACTGGGAATGGTGCATCAGGACAGACTTTCTCATTCTTATATATAAAACAAAGTCATCCTTCCAGATACTCTAAGAAATTTGGTTAAAGAATTCCTTAAAATGGCTTGAAATTGCTGCTGTTTTACACAATTCCTTTCTTTTGAATGCAGAGTTGGGGGGAAGGAGAGGCTGGTTCTGAATTGCAGGCCAGCCTAGTCCAGTAACAACAGATCAGCAGTGACTTCTAACCTGCAGGAATTCCACATTAGGGCCAGGCTGCTAGGTCAGATGGAACGTGGACTGTACTTGGGCCGTGCCACTGAACGGCCCTGGCGCAGGCGCTCCTCTGCTGCGCTGACCAAGGAGGGCTTGGAGTCCCAGGTGTCTGGATGACTGCAGATCCTCCAGGCCAGCTCCTTCTACTTCAGTGATGGAATTCTTGTGATGTGCTGGTTCAAGTTGTTGAAAATGCAGCTTAACACAGAGTTCCGAAGGTAGATCAAAACCAAACCTCTTATGTAGCCAGTGTATAGCGAGTGTTTACCTCACCTGAATTTAAGACAACCTCCAGCTTTCTCCTTAGAAGCTCCTGAAGATAATATCACAGATCAAAGAGTAGCCAAAGGCCAATCATTTTGTTACTCTTGCTCAACAAGCTGCTTAACGAAGTATTTCTCTTCCACGCAAAGTAAATGATCTGAAGCACAAATGTTTTCTGACACTGCTGTTTTTAAAATTTGTGGTAAGTTTTGGTAATGAAGTTTAGTTTCTAGGTTTTTGAAGTGCTGTGTACCAAACTCTTCTACTTCTGGAAATGAACTTGTAGAAGAAATTAATAGCCTTTCACCTTTATAGAATGATTTTTGTTTTAGTTCCCAATTTAATGGAAGGGGAATTTCATAGACCTGATGTTTGCCCTGGGTAAGTTAATTCATTTGTGTATGCAGTGTTTTTCTTTCCTTGACATAGACTGTTGAATGCTTTGGGTCTGACTGCCTTCTGCTCTTTTTCTGCACAGTACCTGGCACAATACCTGCACAGTGAATGCCTTTTGGGGTCTCTAAAGAGTATTATAATACAAGTAATGAGGATCAGGAAACGTCACCATGAGACTTGTTTCTTTGAAGGAATAACAGCAAGCATTTGCAGATAACAGGTTGGGTGTGCTTGGAAACTTACCTGTTTAGTGTATCTAATACTGGTTTTCTCTGAAAGCATAGTCTTATTCATAGGAAGGTTGTCAGCTGTGGTAACAAATTATGACAGCACTATGGTTACTAGAATAGTGTCTCTTCCATTATCTGGATTTTCTGCCCTATATGGGCTTCTTTTAAACAAATGTCAGAGCCCTGGTTATGTTCTATTCCTGATAAACTGCATTAGAATTGGCATCCTGGCATAGAGTCTTAATTTTAGAGATCCTGGCATAGACATTAATTTTAAATCCTTTCAAATATGCAGAGGTTTTTGTTCTCTGTGTAGTGTTTTCACATCATGTACTGGCTGAATAGGATGTCTTGTGTTCCCGTGTTACAACATTGGCTTCCAGCTTAGTCACATGTGTTGTCTTTTCACCCCTAGTGGATGGAATGATCCTCAGGTGGACTTACTCTACCATTGTCCATGCTAAGGAGGTTTTCCATCAGGTACTGTTCTTCTGCTTGAATGAAAATAGAAAGGAAAAACTGAAGGCAAGAGAACTAAAAATAAAACCCACAGATGATGATAAAATACAATTTCCTCCTGTTTTTAGAAGGAGATATTTTTATTTATGTTACAGAAAGACTTGTTTCTTCCGTCTTTTTTGCTGATCATGGTATTCTTAGAATAACTCTGCAGTACACAGGTCTTCAGAAGAAGGCACCCAGGACTGAATTTTTGCTGTGTTTTTGCCTATGCTTGTTGTGTAGGAATTTAACTGGGCTTTGTAATAAAACTTCTGGTGCTGTAATTCAGGTTACTGAGGACTTCTGGACACATCTTTTTGGATTTAGAGTCATGTTGCTGTCAGCCTTTTTTCTAATTTGAACTTTTTGTGAAGCAGAAATTATGCGTGTTGAATTATGCTGTCTGCTACCTGAAGATTTGTTGTAGATTAATTGAGAAATGAGGTGTCCAAATCCCGTTAAGGCTGTGATAGCGCTGCATCTAGCAGGACTTTTGCATTTCAGGATCCTGAGTCCGAGTCCCATTACCCAGCCATTTTGTCCTGCATGATGTTCCTTGTATTCTGCTCTTAGTGCTTTGGCCCCTGAAACATATAACTTAGTATTGGGAGCTTTTACTTAAGATACCCCTTCCTTGTCTCCTATGTGGAACAGAGATACCATACTTCATAGAAGCAAGGAGCTTACTTTACATTAGAAGAGGGAGACCTGACCTCTCTTACTACAAGTGAAACTGTATTTTCCCTGCCTTGAAACTACCAGTGAAATACATTTTGCGCTGACTTACAATGCTGTGATTTATGCTGTGATATACTTTGTGATATTACAATGTCCTTTCGCCTTTGTGTTTGATTTTCCCCCCCTCTAATACATTTTAGTGGGTATGTTGTCAGTGAATGGGGGTATTTACCCAAAATGCCCATAGGAGAATGAGGCATTCTCCCTGCTGTTTGCTGCCTTAGAGAAAGAATCCTCTGCTTTTTTTCCCCTCCCATTAATATCACTGCAAATTTTTTTTTCTGTATCTTTCCTCCTTGTTTTGAAATAGTATTAACAAGGGAGATATTTTTAAATAGAAAACAACTCTAAGGAAACATATTTCTCTTTCTCTGTCTCATGTACACACACCTACTATGTGTTACACACAAACCTGAATGAGTGACCAGAAGCAACTTTTTCATTTTACATTTTGAACTTCTCATATATAGAAAATGGGGAAGAAAAGTTGTGGTACTTGTTCCTGTTTTTTGCATTCCAAGACATGCTAAGCAAGTTGCTTGCCCTTTCTTATGCAGAGTGAAAATACTTTGATCCAGTTTTCTGAAGACAATACTCATTTCATAAGAATATTTAATCAGTAGAAAATAGGGAGGATTTAGTTTGTTTGTTTAGTATTTAACCAAGTGAATAAGGCAGATTAGGGGAAGGGGGGGGACACTGGACCCATAAACAAGGTGATATATAATATTTTTTTTCGTTCTCCTTTTAAATAAATACCGATCAGCTTTATGTTCAGAGACAATAGGAGCCGTTGGCTTAAATTTGCAGTTTACTGTATTTATGGCTGTAATATCAAGGTGCTGCCGTCGTAATTTCATGCCCCAATGAGAAGAGCAAGGTCGAAGCAAATGCTTCCATCGGCATCTGCTAACACACTAACTCATAAACAAGGCCCGGCTGGATCAGGTGGCACGGAATAATACAGGCTAATGAAATACAGCACAGCTTTCCATTACTGTTAGTTTTTACAGTGTCGTCATTACGTGTAATTTATGTTTAAAAAATTCAATTTTATACAAGGCTCTGGGAAATAGGGGTCTGCAGGTCACCCGACGACTTTTAACGGCTCTGAGAGTCCTTATTGCACTCTACTGTTCCAACAAAATGTTAATAATAAATAAAAAAAAAATCCCTCTTTTACTTTTTCTCTGGTTTGCATATCTTGCTCTGTCTTTTTAATTACAAGTGGCTAAGGAGAGTTTGGGGCTCTAGATGGTGTCAGGAGTTATCCCCTCTACTGATGCTCCCAGAGGGGGGTTGCTATCTGCTTGCTTTTCTTTTGTCTGTCTATCAATCACCTGGGGTCCTGTAAATGGAGTAAACACAGCTGAGGAGAGGGAGATACTTAACAACCTCTCTCCCAAACCCTCACCCTCTGACATTGCCCTCCTCTCCTCCATTACACTTCATTTTATTATAGACTCCAAAAAGCTTGCCCAGGAAGAGAAACTGCTGCCAGATTTATTTATTTATTTACATTTGTTATGCCAAAATACTTTTTATTTTAACCTTTTCCTTCCTGGTTGCCTCACTGTAATTCGTAGTTAGCATTGTGCTGTCAGACAGGTTTCCCTTACTTATTCTAGTGCCGTGCAACGGGAGGTTAGAGCACCTTTATCCGTTCTGATTGCTGCTTAGTCACCCTGATGGGTTAAAGTATATAATGTTTCTTAAAGATTGCAATTACATAATTAACAGTCTCGTAGATAAATAAAGCTGTAAGAATTCAAAGCCCTTTCAGTAGCTTATCAAATTACTTTTACTTTGCATTTTTCGGCCTGACAGTTGAGGCTAGTCAGTTTGCCTTTGATGTTTGGGTTCCTTTACACAAAGTTTGAGCTGGAAGTCCAGCAGCAGGATGTTTACATTAAAATAGTGTGTATTAATGTAAATGAAGGGTAAAAAAAATCAGAGTGATGTTTCTGAGACCATAGGTTTTGTTAAAACTTTGGGTTGGTCTCAGCCTTATAAATGCTTTATGAACTAAGACATGGGAAAGAAAATGGATCAGGAGACTGTGCCTTTCTGACCTTTTTGCAGTGTGTTCAGCTAAGCACAGAGTAGGATATAGGACAAACATTTGATGAAAGAATCACCCAGCACTGTGTGTAACTGACGGAACAGGTGGAACCGTTAGTCTGGATCAGATCCCAGAAGGTTTTTACGATGATTCTTTTAAAATGTGGCCATGTTCTTTCTGAGCAGAGTTGACTCAGTGGCTTCCAGGAACAGGAGTGTAATGTCATATCAGGGTGTCTACCCGTAGATCTTCCTTTTAGTCATATAATACCATGCTCTAATTTCGGGTAGCCTTATAGTTTGTTGTAGCTAAACAAGTTGTCCTGTCCTGTTGTGTTTTCTTCTTCATGGAAAGTGTGTGCATGTCTGAGAAAAACAACAGTAGATACCACGCCGCCCTGCACCCCTCCCCTGCCTTTTGTCCCTGCAAAAGGATAGGTGTGATGATTGCTTCAGGGTGGTCTGTCAGAGTGGTAATAAAGCTGGCTTTGGAAACCCACAAAAGTAACTTAATTCTTTCCACCACCTTTCCCTATTACGGCAGAATTCTTAATTTCTTCCTAACCAGAAATTTTCTCCCTAAAACTAATGTTGCCTTCAGATTGTGAAAATCTTGCATTAATTACTGGATTGAGCAACACAAGGAAGAATATAATTAAGTATACGATACACTCAGTGGATGGGATAGGGAAAAGAGTTGTCACTGGAATGTCAGAGCCTGTGTCAGAGAAGGAGAAGGAAAAACTTAGTGGCTCATCTTGTTAAGCTCATGCAAGGGTTTTGCATTGCAATTATTGCTACTGTGTTTCCAGAAAATAGAGAAGAATGGGTTTTTGGTAAAACTATAGATTGGGGCTCACATCTGAATTTGTTTTTCAGACTGTCAGAGGTTTGGTTTTGACCTTGGAGCACTTCTCATACCTGTATGTCTCACTTCTTCCTCATCTCTGAAATACGGGTAACAGTACTCCTCTAAGTGCTCCTCTACTTCAGAGTGGTTGTAAGAGGAACAGCATTTGGATGTACATGAGGTCCTTATATTAAATAATAGTAGATATTATATAGAAGTGCCTAAACAGACAGTCAGGTCTTAAAGTTCTTGGGTGAAGGAGTTTTTTATACAACACCTGAGGTACAGGCACCAAGAGATGCATGTGACAACCTATTTTATTCTCTGACTTGCTCTGATTCTGTGTTTAACTACAATTTACAGAGGCTGAGCAATCCCTGAAAATTGAATGGCAGCAGTGACAATCGCAGGAGAGGGTCAGCAAGAACCTTCAAGTGTAAAACAGTCATGGGTGCTAGATTATTCAAATCAGCACCCTGAAGCCTGAAAGGAAATTTTAAGGCTTTGTGAAAATTATGACTAATTCTTTGCAATGGCTGTGGTGCTGTGGAGGAATGAAATGGATGGCTGGGGGAAGGGAATAGGTTTGCATTCTGTAGGGCTATGAAGACAGTTTCCTCACATCCTTCTCCTCAGCTCAGTCCTTGCTCAGTACCCTCTGTGGTTAGATTATTCCTTGCAGATAGCAATCAACTGGAAGGAAGTGTGTGTCTAATTTGCATGAGATTATTTAAAACAAAAAAAAAGGTCTGCATTAGTCAGGGTGATGGTAAACAACGCAAAGAGATGCCTTTTATAATATAGCCATGGCTCAGCTTTCAAAGCCAAATATAATTCACTTACAATTGGCAGTTTCCTTTATTGTTCCTTTTAACCTTTTGCATTCTGTATGGTCTTGATCTTGCTGCAACTCCAGATAAACTAAAATGTTTGTTTTCTGAAGTGTTGAGAAAGTGGATTTAGAGCAATTCTGTTAAACTGAGGTGATTTTCTTGACACATACCTCTTAGAGAGTTATATTCGACACAAAGCTCCAGTTTTCATGGCACTGCTTTTTCATCCAAGGGAAAAGGTATTATTTTTGGATTACCAACATCCTGCTAGATTAGAACAATGAATGGACCATGGATACTTTTTTATATAATGTGGTGACAGAAGGACTGTGGTAAAATAAAGCAAGGTGAGATATTGAACAGATGACACTTTGATCTGGTTTAGAAATGCCCACTTTTCTATGCAATTAATATATCACGGTTGAATAATTTGGGGCGTGGAAAACTCGTACGGTGTGCATACATGTGTGTAGGTGGTGAATATGAAAAAAATTCCGTCCAAAGGGAATTTTGATGAGTTAGTTTCTAATTGCCTGAGGACAGTCTTAGAATATCTTGTGTATTTTTGTTACTGTGTCTGAGAAATGACAACTATGAAGAGAGGTGTATTTCTGAATCCACAGATGACTAGTTGCAGTGCAGATTTATTCCAAATATGTGCTTAAGGAATTGGCTCCTGGAGATTATTCCCTCGATGCTTGGGAGGCCAAGATGACAGTGCCTTAAAAACATCTTGTCCAGAAGAATAAAAAGGAGGTGTTCTGAGGTGATGGCACTCCCAGTGTTCTGCTCTGATAATTAAGAAGGGGTGTTAGTTGTGGTGTTCTTTTGTGTAATGCTACTAGTACCATGAACGAGACCACTTCGCAAGGCAGCAGAATAGTCCAGGGAAGTAATAACAATTTTAATTTGCACTACTTTGCACAGGATTCAGGCCAGGAATTCAAATGTGAAAGGTTTCTCATGACTCTGTCATTCACATCACCTTTTTGTTCACAGTACAGCAAGGTTTTAATGGAAACAGTGATACCTGAGTGTGCCTAGTTGGCAAGACCAGAATAGTCCCAGAAGTGCATTTTAACTGCAAAAGGCTTTAAGTTGTTTTTTTTCTCAAGCAAGATGAGAATAGAAGGGGCAGTATGGTTAGGAAACAATAAGCATTGGTTCCTGCTCTTTTTGTGGAATGAGGTAAGGATCCTCCATAACTTCTATACGTTTCAGAATGTTAAATATTATCAGATTTGCTATCTTTGCATGGAAACAGAACAAAATACCCTGCTCTACTGGGAGCCACATTTGCACCCAGCAGCTAATGTTGTCTCCATCTTTATGACATTCCATAGTTGCTAGTGACCTGCAGTGCTGGCATCTGTTTATGCTTTCTCCAACATTGGATAATCAGGAGCTGGCTAAAATGGTTTCTTTCTGATTAGGACTTTGCTTTTAACATGGATTAGACACCATAAATACTGGGTTTTTTTGACTAGAGCAGTAGGCTGAGTTGTGTCATGTGCCTTTTATTACTCTGACTGCAAGTCTTGTTCCATATTGTTATGTGTGGTTTTGGTTCCTTACTATTTGAGGCATGCATCACATGCAAGTAAAGGAGTGATTTGTTCAGATTGCAGGACCAGAGATCAGGAAATTCAGATTTCTGATACTGACACTGACAATATTCTGTTACAGTAGAAAAATTACCTAACTTCTCTGTGCATCAGTATCTGCACTGTAGAGTAGATAGAACACTATCTCACAGGAACTCACAGTATCTCATGTACTCAAAGGAATAGGGAGAAGACCCGTTAATAGTTATAAAGCCTTGTGAATACCAGAAACACTGTGTTAGTGCTTTATGATATTAAATAACACTTCTGAGGCAGACTTGTATATATATATATTTCTGGCAATATTGTTTGTGCTACAGATTATTCTGTCTAGACCCCCAGTATGCAGTGAAGTTTAAGATCCTGAACAAATTTATTGAAACTTGGGTAATACGCCCAGAAGCCTGGCCATTGTCTTTATTGTATCTCTCTGTAATGTTAAAAAGCTGAGTGTTTTAAAGGATTAAGTTCAGGAATTTCATCTACCAGCATGGATCTGGAGTAGAGGGGATGGAGAGAAAGCATGCCCCGTTTTTCTCCCACTGCTGTCACATTCATACCATTTTCCTCACTGTGCTCAGTCCCTACAACAACTGTGTGAGGATCAAGTGGTCTGTCTTTTCTAGATCTCTTTCCTTAAATCTGTATTCTCGCTTCCAGCCTTTCTGAATGCTGTTGCATATGTGCTGCATGTATAGTTAAAGGTGCTGGGTCACTTCACGTGTTCCTCATAGCAGGGACACTGGGTTTTGTCTGCCTCTGTGCAGGAGAATAACATAATAAATGATGCAGAGCTGTCCAGGCCCCACAGCATGGTGGCCATCTGAGGACTAAATTCTTTTTCTAGAGGTTGTTTTCTTCTGTTGGAAAAAACAATCCAGCTGTGCTTCCTTCTTCACAGATGCTGGTCATCGTGAATCCTTTAGCTGCTTTGCTTTTCCCCCGTGTTGGCCAAATCCTTTCCGTATGTTGTGGCCAATTGCAGATGGTCATCCTGGCATTTCCTGATGGCAGGAGTGACTGCACCAACATGTACCATGTGTGCAGTGTTACTACAGCTCTGCGTGAAATAAAATCCAGGCTGCCCTAGGGCAATCTAATCATGCAGCAATAGGCCGGGGCAATGCTAAGCTGAAAGTTTGGGCTTGGCCTTGTTTTGATCTGTTTTGTTATAGTTTTATTTCCTCCTTACATTCTGTGTCCCATTCATACTAATCACAGTCAGTCCTGATTTTTTCTTTTTATTTCTGCATTTGTCATAAAATAAAGCAAATTATTCCCGTCTTCGGAAACGATCTAGACTAATTAGTCGTCTAACCCAATAATTAGTTTTTTGTTTCCCTGTCTGTTTTCATGCATTATTGTTAGTTTTTTCCCCTCTTTTTTTTTTTTACACCATTACAGATTAAAATGAGCCACATTTGCAGTTGATGGTATCTTTTTTTCGGGGGAAGAATGGAGAATTGCAATAGAAAGCTACTTCAAAAGCAGCAATAAACTCAAGGATAAATTAAGGAAATTGAATGAGCCACATTTGGAAGCAGCGTTGAGGCTAATATTCTGTCGCTTAAGGTTAAATTGCAACAGAGAAAGAGAGAGGGAGACATTCCAGTGAATCCAAAATTGGGGAGGCATTACTGCTCAAGTCATTGCCAAAATTCTTTGCAGCTTGAAAGGGTTCTGCCTGGCTTCAGAATTTAATTATGCGTGCATCAAGTGGGTAAAGGTGCTAAACTGATTTCATTTCCTCTGCTCCCCCAGGCCTGACAGATGAAGAAATTGACCTGGCTTTCCAGCAGTCGGGCACAAGCACCGATGAGCCACAGTCCCCGGGTCCTTCTACACAGCTGGTGCCAACTCAGCCCTCTCATCCTGTGGTGTACAGTAAGTAATACTTTGAAAAACATCTGGTCCTGTTGCTTTCTGCAGTGATTTCTGCAGCACTTTCACAGATTTCTGTGCCAGATCCTAGATTTTAATTCGGCTAACGCCATACTTTGTCAGAATTGGACACCAAGTGCTACTTTTGAATGCACTTCATGGTTGTTGATGCTTGTAACAAGATCATACTATGCAAGGAAAATGAGATACAAACAATCAATCATCATCTACAAACAAACATTGTAAGTACTAGCTTGTGACACCTCTTGACCTGAAGGTGTACAGTCAATACGAATTAGATTCTGACCCACTGTAAGGACCTGAAAAAAGCATTTAGTCAACTCAGGACTAAGTCTTCCCTTCTAAAATGTCAGGTCATGCTTCCCTTCATCAGTAGGGTTTTCTAATATTTAGTTCGCTAATACATGATAGAGCTGATAGATTCTTGGATAGAAGGTATTATAAAAGTGCAACACTATTACGTCTTTAGTTATTGCAATGGTAGACTCTGTTCAAGAAACTGTTGGACAGCATCACAGAGTTTAGTTTTTTAGTTAGAGGACTTACTTTCTTAACTAGTCAGGCAACTGATCAGTTCACAGAATCATAAAATGTCTCGGGTTGGAAGGGATCCATAAGCATCATGGAGTCCAACTCACTGCTCCTCACAGGACTACTTAAAACTAAACCATATGACTAAGAGTGTCATCCAGATGCTCCTTGAACTCTGTTAATGCCTTGAGCAGTTACTTGAAAGAGGTGTATTTTCAGCACAAACAGCAAGCTAGAATACAAGGTCTGCAGGACTTAGTCTGTTACTTCCTCTGTGTGAGTTGAAGGTCTGGCTCAATGGACCCCCAGTTTGAATGAGTTTTAAGAGCGCTGTCAGGTTACAAATAATAATAAACTGTTAATATGTGTCCTTAATTTTAACAGGCTTTCTCTCTCCAATCTTAAATAATCTGAGGGTGACAACAGAAATTCTGTGTAGACCGTGTGGATGTGATTGTATGATTTTGTGTACAAAGTACACTCTCAAAGAATTTTTAAAGTCCCAACATAATCTGTGTAGACTCAAAATTTACATATGTATTTGCATTTTAAAACAAACCTCGCAAAAAAGTATCTAAGCTCCAAACAATAAAAACCAAAGTACACACCATTAAAAATCCATCAAAAAAAGCTGTTCAGCTCACATGTGTGTGTGGCAGTTTGAAAATCACTTCACTTACCTGCCAAGTATTAAGAATAGGATTTTGATATTGCTCCTAAACAGCTCTCGGTCAGATACTGACTGATGTAACAGTCCACTTAGGGCTGTGTTTATTAGTTTATGACGTAGTTTTGCTATTGCTATAGAAAATACTAGACTTGCTTTCTGAGTTTTTAAATACTCTGGTTTGGCACAGTGTGGGAAGAAAAGCATTTGTGATGAAGTTGGGCTCAGAACTGCAACATTTCAGACTGTTGTGTTTGGTGTGCTGGTGAACTCCAGGACTGAATTCTGCCTCCTGGGCTAATACCTGCCTGCTGTAGTTCACAGAAAATGCCAGAAAAGCAAAATTTGCTCTCTTGCCGAAGAAACAGTGCTAGATCCCTCGTAGTGCTATTCATTGCTTATTCAGCTAACCCTTATGACAACCCAAATTGGAAGAGTTAATCCTCCCTTATAGTGTTCCACTAATATGAGTAGGGCAGGAAAGAAGTATGGGATTCAGACTGGAAAACGTTGTCATCACTGTTCACCCTTGCAGCTTTATTACTGTGTGGGTTTTTTTTCCTTTTACTATTTTGGCTTTCCTCAAAGCACCAGCTCCCAATTTTTTCTTACTAGTTAAGACTCTTAACTAATATTTAAACATAAAAGTGTTCCCAGTAACAGCTCCAAGGAGAAGTCTGAAAGTACCACTCTGTAATGCTCAGAAACCAAAGCTGAATAAAAATACCACCAATGTAAAGCTGTAGGGGTTGTAATTGTAAACTGGTGCTCTAGCCTGGTGATCTGGTGGGTGCTTTTTAAATAATTTCAACCAAAAGCTTTTGCCTGTGAGCAAGTCCATTTTAGCAGCCTCCAAAATTAGGGAAATGATGACAATACGTTCATTAGGTATTGTTCCTCCCCTCTCTAGCTGTTCTTTTTAGACCTATTTAAGCGTAACCTTTAAATAGATGTATAAAGAGAATAAATAGCTAAATATACACGGTATTCCTTTGACCAAAGTATTTGTTTTGATTAGTTGTTGTCTGTGCCCTGTTCTAGTCCTTGACTGGTGTAGTTCTGGTGTTGTTAATTATGTTGTTAACCATCTTTGTGTCCTCATGGTATCAGAACTGCAAAAAGAATATGTGAATTTCTCTAGAGCTGATGGATGAGACTGTGCGAAGGCTCAGTGCGCTTTCAAGGTGCCTTGTTTGCTGTAGGTTATTTCATCAGTTGGATGCTAATCCTGTAATGATTATTTCTGAATTGGTCCAAATCTGCTCCAGGACAGTTGTTTCTCTGATAGTTTACTAAGTCAATTTATCTTTCACAGGTTTGTCAGGGGTTGTCACGTACAGAGAATGACAGATACTACTTTTTCTATCCGTTATGCTCATCTTCTTACAGAGTATTCATGATGCTAGTGTTGGAATGCTTCAAGGTTTGAAGTTCAAAAGTACTAAAGGACTAATGAGATAGGTAAACTGCTGAAGCTGTAAGTTGACTAGTTGATGGGAACAACTCGTATTGGAAGAGCTTATACTGAAAAAGACTATGAGCTATATTTGCCTTTCCCAAAGAAGACACCTGAGTTTCTTATGAAGCAGCATCCAATCTGCTGGAGTTTAGGTCTCGAAGACTGTGAAACACTTTGTGCTTGATATCTTTGACTCTTTTTAAGTTGGGTTTTTTTGACACCTCTATACAGAATCACAAAACTAGAGGAAGATAATTACCCCGCACAGAGCAAAAAGGAGAAACAGTTGAGGAGGGTACTGTGCTGAAAAGCAGTGGCTAGTGTCTTAAGAAACCTAATTTCTCTCTGTCCTCCCTCCCCGCAAGGTGTTGCCACTTAATGTTTAAAAATTACGTTAAAACAGTGGGTTGTGAGTACAGAAGTTCAGGATGGCTTCAGAACCATCTCAAGAGTTTATTCAGCAGGAATGAAGTAAACAGCTGAGTTGGTGATCTGGGCGGCAACACTAGAGTAAGATGTCCACTTTAGTGAGTCAGAGCAATAAATCCTGTGCACACTTTTTGATTTTACCTGCCTGATCTCCTGCTGTTGTAAACTCAGTCTGTTCTGATTTTTGAAGCTGCAGGAAATAATTCATGCCACCTAAATACTTCCTTTTGTACAAATTAAACTGCTAGTATAGGTATTACTTAAGGTTCTAATGTTTTGTTGGAAATAGCTGTTACCTATGTAAGTACTTCCTTATTCATGAAGAGTTAACGAGAAAGAAACATACTTCTAAGCCTTCAGAGTAGCATAGTTCTTTTCTTGAATGCTGAACTCCTGGGTTTGGTTTAAGAGAAACAATAATAACTTTTGGGCGAAAGAGACAGGAATTAAGTTTCTGTGCACTGTATTTTAGCTCAGTACCATCTCTACTGTTTCTCCTCCTGTTCTGGAGGAGTAATTCCTTCCCTCCAGTTTGTACTTTTGCCAAGAGGTGTCAAAACTGCTTTAAAAAAAAAAGCTTAAAAAAAGCTTGAATTTGATTAATATAGAGAAACAAGACTTTGCCTGACTGATAATAAAACTGATAAATGACATTTGAATTACTTGTAGCAGTAATTTATTACATAAAATATCTTTTATTTGACATGCGATTAGTTGCTGGAAGCATCACTCAATCTGACTAGTTTAAACATGCTCTAAAATGAACCCCCAGTAAAAAACCAGGGCTGTCAGCTGTTGGCGTTATGAAATATACTAATCCAGCAGTGAGGACAAAAATCTGACTTTAAATATTTAAATGATTAATTGGGTTTATTTTTTTTTTTACCTTTCTAACCCCTATAATTACAGGCAAACTCAGGGGAGTTTTTGAGCAAGGTGTGCAAAGATGCATGCTTATCATCCAGGTATTGTCTGTGTTCTTCCCCATGGTATTTACGGTCTCCATTTACGGGGTTTTGTGAAGATTTTACACCTGCTTAAAAATCAGCTCCAGTGACTGTTTTTCTTGCCATTTGGATCTTCTTCTCCCACCCCGGTGTTCATAATGTGGGAGGCTGTGGAATACAGACTGTTTCCTCTTACAATTAGAAATGGTAACTAGAATCCAAACTCTTTCTGCTGTCCCCCCGCCCCCCAACTTCTTTCCATGGGTTCACTGTTTGCTCCTGGAAAATCACTTCTTCCAGCCTCGGTTTCTACAGTTTTAATTGTGGATACTAGTGAGTCTGACCTTAGTGGATGCATAAGGCCTAATTAATTGATGTCAGGAAAGTTAATTCTGAGATGAATGGGGATCTTAAAAATAGTAAGTGTTTTTACTCTGGCAGTGCAATTTACAGTTGCTGCTGCAAAAATTAAATATACTTACATAAAATGCAGAGTTACAGCTGGAGAAGATGTCTGTATCCCTTCCGTTTGCCTTTTGAGGGTCTCTTACATAGAATGGTTTGTTGCTTCCCCGGTGTCTAAACTGAAGAGTAACTGGGCTATTGGTGCTTTTTCACTTTCTCTGAATTTTGGTCTGGTTTTACAAGGGAAGAAATTGAGGATATGCAAAGAAGTCGGTGTGAGCACTGAGGTTACAACTGAGAAACTTCTAACCCCCTTTCCACCCCACATTATAGATTAGAGCGTTGCAGAGAAAAAGGAAGATTGAGTGTGGGTTTTAGGTAGAGCTGTGACATTCTTCATAACATTGTAAAGTTGATGTGGTCAATGCAGAGCCTTTACTGCATCCCTCACTCACTCACTTTCCCTCTCTACCCGCCTCACTTTTTTTTGCCACAAGACAGAATTATTTCACACATCTCTAAAATGAGTAAAATGGCATTTCAGCTTCTTGTCTTTATAGACTCTCTGAACTTTAGGAAAGATCATTCTGGTCCCTTTTCATTAATAATGAAAACCAGGGGGCAATAAAATGTTCTTAGCTCGAGCATTACAGGAATGGAGGGGAGAGATGAGTGAGGTGAGAGGGCAAAGCAGACAGGGTCCTACAGGTGTTTCTTCTGTCGACTCAGAGGTCACCCCAGCTGGGAGGTAGTTGGGGACAGCCAGTCACGGGCTGCCATGGGCTGGGCACAGCTGGACCCACAGACCCTCTGAGATGAATTAACCCCTTACAATAGGCAGCTCAGCCTGGTGTGAGTTACGTTGTCATAGAAGGATGTGTTAGTCAGAAGTTCAGGGCAGAAACTGGACAACCAAGAGACTTCAGAGACCAGAGATGACAGTGGGAGCAGGGTGAGGAGGGGAAGGTGCGATGAATGACTGGGGTTTGCAGCAAGATTAGTCAGAGATCATTTTAAATCCTGACATGTACACAGCCAGTTACTGCAGCTTAGCTGATGTGTGTTAACTCATTAAGTTAAAAAGTTATGATAATTTGATCATGTGCCTAAGCTCCAAAACTGCAACTGCAGCAAGCCAAAATACTCCTGGTGACACTATTCACCAATTCTGACAGAGCTGCTTTAATTTGTTCAGATTTCTAGCCAGTGGATAATTTGAGGAGTTGTGTCGTAAAATGTAGCAAGAAGTGATGAGTGCCAGCGTTTGAGAGTCAGTGCCTGTCTGTAGAGCCTGAGGGCTAGGATTAGGAATAACTCTTGCAATGCAATGCTTGTAGAAGGTCTCAGCAACAGGAAAAATGGCAGTAGGTGAGCAAAGCAGAAAGGAGACACGCTTCCAGCCATTTGAGTTAGTTAAGCCTCCCTTTGAAAACCTGAATTGAAAGTTTGGAGAACAGAATGAATTTCCAAGACATTGTAGGTCACATGCAGATTTGGTTCTGTCTGTTTGGAGTTTGTGCACCGGCCTCCACCTCATCAGTTCTGCCCACATCCTGCCACTGAACTTTAGGAAAGATCACTCTGCATCCTCTTTATTATTAAAGAAAACCGGGGGCAGTACAAGATTCATTAAGGAAACTGCGAGGGAGGTGAAAGGATAAAGCTGGTGGAAAACTACAGGTGTCTTCTGATTCTGCTTGAAGGAGCAGAGCATACTATATCTTTGCTTTGCGCTGTGGAGGCTCTAAGCTTCTGTGCAGAATTATGTCTTAAATATCTCAAGCTTTTATCTACTTCTTTACCTCTCTCGGTAGATATTTAATTGCATATTTGCTGTCTTGTGTTTATGTGCTTTGGTCTCTATTCATAACGCAGGGTTGAAAGACACTGGATCCTTCCTTATTGAAATGGTCTATAATTGCTGACAGTGTTCATAAACCCATTTATTGCCCTGACAGATTTCTTTTCTTTCTCAAAACACTTCCTTCTTTCTATTTTGCTGCATTCCTCTGGGTTTCTGGCTCTTTCCCCGTTTTCAAAAATTATGACAGCGGAGAACAATAGGTATTCAAGTTATGAGTTAACCTTAGCTAGTACTAACACCACAGACAGTTATCTGGGGAAAGTGCAGTAGGGTTCAGAGTGTCTTCTGCAAGGAAAGAGTAGGGCAAAACATTTTGATTTGTCTCCCTTGGACACTTTGTGCAAGGCAGTGTCAGTGCTAGAGGTTGGGACAGATGTTTCAGTGTCCTAGGGCCAGAAGCCTGCACGCTGTACCTGAGGTACTACCAGCATCTTAATGCCCCTTGCTCAGTAAATCGATGTCTGCTAAGAAACAGCAGAACTGGCATTGTTCATTGTTCCTTCCTCTGACAAAATGGGTGTATGAAAATGTTGTCAGCTGCAGTTCTGACTATGGTTGTTTCTTGATTTTGGCCTTTAGGTCCACCTGGCTCCAGATGGCGAGATTATGGGGCTTTGGCTATCATAATGGCAGGAATTGCCTTTGGATTCCACCAACTCTACAAGGTAGTATCTCCCATACTACTCTTACACGGTACTCTGAGAGAACAATGTTATGCTGCTTGTGTCCAAATGATCGTGTTGGTTTCAAGTTGGCAAAGCATCTCTGTTCTTACTGGCACAGCCACTGGTATATTTGAGAAATGTGGACAACATGAAAATGCAGAGTCAAAAAGTGGCAAGCAAGCAAAACTAGTTTTTAGCAGTGAGTCTCAAACTGCTGGGTTTTGGCAATGGATCTCAAACTGCTAGAAACAAGGTCATTTTCATCATGTATATGTTTTGGAATTTTTTTAAATTGGGGAAACTGAGCACAGTTCAGTAAGGGCATTCTGCCAGCATTGCTGTCATAGCCTCAGACTAATGATTGGTCCACTGGTAATCCTGCACTGTGGGTAGAAAAGAATCTTTTTTGACTGATCAGAATATCAGAAAGAAGGTGCTAGTTTCCAGGTCTGCCATACATCCTGTAGTTCTGCTCCAGTGTGCTTAGAACAAGGTCAGGCATGTGTGTGTCTGTCTGTCTGTGCATTGCAGAGACAGCAGCCCCTTCTTATTTCTTGTGCGATGTTTCTCCAGTTGAACATATTCTTTCACTCTGGATTTGCTTTCCAGCAGTGTGGTGAGTGAATTAGGTGTCTTTGGTAAATAATCATGTTCTGTGGCTACATAGAAAGACATAAGTGGTTCAGGTCAACACAGCAGAGTGTAAAGAGCTTTGGTCCAGTAGAAGTTGTGGTTTATTTTTGAAAAAGGGACAGAGGTGAAGACTTAGCAAGAGGTTGATGGTTTTCACATTTGTTTGTTCTGTAACAGTTACTGCCTTGTTTAGTAAAATCTGTTTTACAAGTAAAATTGTTAGCCTCCTAGTTTAAAACTACTTTGCTTATCCTGTCATTAATTTTCTGGGTCTCAGGCTAAGAGAGAGAGGCCAGATTAAGCAACACGTTCCATCTCTGCAATTTACATGACTTAAAGAGAATGGCTTTTTATTGAGATACATGTTCCCTATGTTTTTATATTAAACTAGTGTTGCTAACCTTACTGATCTTTTCATTCTTGCAAAGAATGGTGGAGCTGGTAAGTGTCCAGAGAGATGTTCAGACAACAGCTGCTAGGCCTTGCAGACCTGAACATATTGCTGTTAGTAAATGACACATATCTAACACTTTTTGATGATTTACATAAATTTTTTGGCATAATGTCACTGATGCTGTTAATATATCCTACTGTTGTATTCTTTGTTTACAGAACTTGCTCTGCTTTCTGTCCAAACATCATAAGGCATATTATGTGCCTAGCAGAGACCCATATTCTTTTGGGTCTCTTAGGGCATCTTAGGAAACAGTTGATAAGTTCCCTCTGCCCTTCATGGGATTTTGAGGGAGTTTGCAAGCAGTAAATAAAAAAAAAATATGATATATAAGAAAGATAGGATACTAGGATGCAACATAGCTGTCCATGTGTGTTCTGTGAAGATAATAGAGAACTTCTGTGAAAGTCATCAAAAGCTACTTGCTTTTCAGAATGTCTGGGTGTAAATAGGTACGTGCACATGTGCTTTGTGAGGGTAAGAGCTGTGTACAGCAACACAGAAATCTTAAACCAGTGCTATTAAGTGTAAAAGAAGGCTGTCCCATGCATGTCAGTTTGGATAATCAGCTCTGTCTCAGGAACCATCCAGTATATATGCCCCTGCAGTGGGTGTACATGGATCAAAAGCCAGGATGAAAAAGAATTGATAGGCATTACTAGGGCTATTGCCACACCCTAGACCATCCTTCTCTCACTTTTTTTTCACCTGCCATGTTGTGCTTGGATGTGCCCTTGTTAAAGTGCATGTTCAGTTCGTAGGAGCAGTGCTGCGGAAGGGTCTGTGCTAGTTAGAGGAGCATTGTGACCTATTACATCCAGTCCATCCTCTGCAAGGGCAGAGTGAGGTGGATTTCGTGACTGTGTACAGGTGTCACTGAAGTGCTTCCCATCCTATACTAGCTTGGTTCTCACTTCCTTTAGCCCTGGTTTCTTAGTTCTCTCCTACTGTTGTTAACGGCTCCATTTCCTTTCTTCTCCCTGTGCTTCAGATCTCCACTTTCCCCTCCATGACTTGTAATCCTTCCCCTGCCAAGGTTCAGAAGGTTTTTATAATACCCCTTATTCCTCAGCTTGTGCTTCCTCTGGCCTTTCCTGGGCCGTTCTCCTCTTCTTCCCACTTCTGCATTTCTTGCCTTGTGCATGTAGCTCAGATGTTGTGACACGTCAGTGTGAAGGTCTGACGTTGTACTCTGTGTGTGATGGATGTTTCTCTGGACTGAAAGCTGGGCCCAGGAAACCTTAAATGGAGTTAGGCACTGGTTTTTAAGACCCCCAAAAATGAAACCACAGAACTCATATCTTCTCTTCTGCAACTTCTTTTAACACTTAACTGTAGAGCGAATTTCTTTTCTCAGCCAGATGTGTGGGTAAATGGTCACTGGCTCTGTGATAAAGGCTGAGGTTTGGGTGGTGGGCTTTGAGGATGTTTCAGGTAGGTTAGAAAGACAGCTTTGCATATCCCTATTTTCCTAAAAAAGTTTCTGTACTCCATGCAGAAATACCTGCTTCCTCTCATCATGGGAGGCAAAGAAGACAGGAAGCAACTTCAGAGGATTGAGTCAAACATTTCTGAGATGAGTGGCAGTGTGACACAGACAGGTAAAGATTAATGACTCCATCAATTCACCCCTCAAAGCCTTTCTCCCTGTATCCTCCATTCTGCCAAGACCCCCACCCTTTTCTTTCCCTCCATCTCCACTTTATGTGGTGACTTCATTTATCTGCTCTGAGAATCTGTTCACATTTGCAAATGAAGCCGCCGTCATTTCGGTTTAATTTGAAATTGCTTGTTTACTGTCGGCGCGGCCTCAATTAATTATGTTTTTACGGAAAGGCTCCCAACCTCAGAATATTAATAAGGGGAATAAAATGACAGCCTTTCGGAGGGCTGTAAAGTTCATTTTTAATTTCTGCTTCTCTGATGTTTTCAGGGGCTTTTTTTTAGTGTTTTCCCCCCACCTTCCATCTGAAAATCCAAGGAAGGGTCAGGAGAGTCTGTAATTACTGTGCCTTCCTGACCTTAGCCACCTTCTCTGTTATTGACTCTATAGGGTGTCTGTTCATTACCTGATGCCCTAATGATGGTCTGGATTAGCTGTTACCTGTCACAGCAATAGAGTTTTTAATTTTATTTTATCAGCTTGTTTACCGCCTGGAAGCTTTGGATAAAGTACTAAAAGCAGAAAAAGTTCTACAGCTGGAGTTGGAGTCCAGCAGAAGTTCTTCAATGTTTGCTGGGGTGTAGGAGGGGGGAGTACAGGACATTCTATTGAAATGTGAAAAGGGAAAAGTGCAAAGTATATTCAGTTGGCAGGATGGAAAAAAGTGTGATTTTCAGCAGTAAGTTTGTTAAAGATGTTGGGGTTGAAGGAGCTGGTGGGTTGAGAGTGGGAGGATGCTAATTACACTTTTTAGTGGAGGGTGAGCAAAAAAACATTTTTCATTTCTCATGATATCCTGAGGTCAATCCTGAGACCAGCATCTTCCCAGATTGGAGCTAGCCCTGGTGTTTGCCTGCGTGAGGCCCAAGATAGATAAATGATACAAACATTGTGTAAGTTCAGGGAGATGTACAAATCATAAACCAATATAATTAGAAGGGAGAGGTTTTGGACGGATATACTGTGGGCTATAGACATCTATACAATGGAAAGATAAACTAGAAATACTGGAGGTTAGATGCAGTGCAGGTAGATTACCCATAGTGCAGATAAATCATATGGATTAAAGTGAGCAGGCGGGTGTAGATAAATTAAATATAGTAGGAATAGAGGCATCTTTGTAGCTAGACAGCAGGAAGGGCGTGTGTGAGTGCGGATATGTGCATGTATCCGAGTTTAACACACTCTCCTGCTTTTTCCCTCACAGTGACTCAGTTACAGACAACTTTAGCAGCTGTCCAGGAACTGCTAATCCAGCAACAGCAGAAAATCCAGGAGCTCACCCAAGAACTGGCTGCTTCTAAGGTATCCACTTCCAACACTTCACCTTTAGAACATCGCTATTTTCTTCGGAACATGCATGGCTTCTTTTGTGGGCAGATGGACAGCACCTTATTAGGTTCACAATCCAACCTTCAGCTCTGTGATATCCCCAGCCGGTGTCTCTGCACCTAACTTCTCCATAGGCAGTCTGTTTAAAGCACTGGATATTAACTGGGTACTCAGTGAAATGTATCTGACTTCTGAGAGGGCTTTGCTACATCGCTTTGTGTGCAGCCTGTATGCCTGAGGCCTCAGACCTGTTCTCAGCTCTGGTATCTTCTGCATTGCATTTGAGATGAAAGGCTTGTGCTGTTAGTCCGCTGACCAAAAGCAGTAAAGGCCAGTTGTGCAGATGTTTTATTTGTGTGTCGTATGTAATTTTACATGTTTATATTTTTCCTGTACCATTGTACATTGTCAAAACAATCACTTAATCCTGTTCAGCCAAACACACACTTGGAAATACTCTATTTGAGTCACTTGTTCCGATCTAGGCCAAACATTCTTACTATGTGGTTTCTTGTTTCAATGTTTTTGGTCATCTTGATGTAACAGCTGGCCTCATCACAACCACATTAGTGGTGCACAGTGGCCCATTCCTCTTCACTCCTGACTTGACCCTGGCAATAAAACCATCAGTTCTGACTAGTTTGTGTTGTTACAAGTGTAACTACAAGTAACCACTTTTAACCAAAATTGATTTTCTTTCTGGCCATGAGAGTTAGTGCTTTTCATCTCCAAAGTACTTTGCAGCCTTTGGCCTAAGCGTTCTATCAGTCAGTAAGTGGTGGTTACAGGTGAGGTGGGATGGATTTGAACCAGTCACACAGAGATGAAGCCTTGCTTTTACTGACAAACTTGTGATTATTCAGGGTCCAGTTGTCTTGTGGTATTCTCTGTACAGGGAGAGATTTTTCTTTTTAGTGTAAAATCCCTTAGATTGTACTTACAGTCTTTTACATATAGCACGAACTGTTGTCTTCTCCCCTTACCTATACTTTAGTCTCATACAAACCCTTTGATGGTGTGTAACTGGTGGGCCACAGCTGGCTCTGTGGTGTGCGCGCTGTACAGTAGGAATCCCTCAGTGGCACAGCTGTAAACCCAACCATGAAAGTCAGTTTATGGTCACAACACTCTACTTCAATTTTCCTTGGGAACTGTGGCCTGTCAGTGGCCTGGAGCCAGTCCGGAAATTGGAAAACTGTTTTCAGGTCTTAAGTGTTAAGATTAAGACCACATGTTGAGCTTTAAGAAGGAAAAAGGGCATAAGAGACTTGGTGGTTTAGAGAGTCTTGAAGAATTTTTTCCTCCCCCCTCTCTACCCCCTGCACTGAAATGGTAGCACACATTGTTAGGATATCTAAACCTCATGTGTACAAAGAAAAACTTGGGCAACCCCACAAACCAAAGAATAAAAGCTGTGTTTTCTCAGCTGTAATGTAAGTTTTTATATCTGCTTTTCAAACTCCTACTGGCATGCTGTAAAAAATTAAAAAGAGGGACTTTAAGTAATTAAAAAATGTACATAAAAATTCAAGGCTTGAATTTTCTACAAATGTTTTTTAAAGAGACTGGCTAAAAAGCCCCAGATGTCAGATTTTATTTCCGAATCCTAGGCATCTGGCACCATATGTGTTTTGGAAATTTGAGTCCTTTGCAGGCCAGTGAGTGGAAATCACTCCCTTGTTAATGTGCTGCTGTAGCTTTCAAGGTCTTGGAAAGCCAGAACAGTGGCTCCTGGATTCTTGCTGTCTGAGGGCTGGGAGTGTGAATCCCAAGGGGACGCATCTGTGTATATCACAGCTACTACAGACTGAGCCTCTCCCAGCTCACTGGGTTCACAGCCCAGAAGTCACTCTGAGGAGCGCCGGCTGTGAAGGTGTTCGGGGTTACTCAGCACTAGCTGAAGTCTGTTTAAAGAATGAGTAGGAACAACCAGTTCTGCCTACATTTAGTAGGAACTGCTGAGGAGGAGTTTTGTGGCTTCCTTTGACAGGGGATTTATTAGTAGTATCTCTGGAGCGGTGCGCACAAATGGGTTCATTCCTGATGGCTTTTAGCAGAAATTACTATGGGAAGTGCTAGACATGAGTGTTCTTTGGTCCCATATTCAGCCCATCTCTACAGGAGTCACTAGAGTGATAGGATGGGGTAACCATAGGCCATGATACTTCTTTCAGAACGTTCCTCCCATTTCTCAAATTCCCAAAAGGGTTAAAAGAAAGACTGCCAAAAGTATTATCTGCTGCATGTTCTTCTCGGATGTTCTTCCTCTAATTTTGCCTGATATCCCATACCAATTGTGATACAGTGCCGACAGCAGCTGCGCCAGGCTTCTGTGGGTGAGTTACCATCTTCCCCCGCCAAATTGCATTCAATACTTTGAAATATTCGAGAGACAGTGCCCAGTCCAGCTGCTCCCTGGAGATACAATCTGGTAGCCCAAGTATAGCTCTAATTCTTCTGATCTAGTAGGGGAAAGTTTTGTGACTTTCAAGCATTGATTTATCAGCCCACCTCTAAACACCACAGAGTGCAGGTGGTAGGTTCTTTATTTCATGATGTAGGAGAAATGAACAAAGTTTTTAATATGAAATACTTGAATCTGTTGCCTCAGCTAAGTGCAGTCACAGGAAAGAAGAGTAAAGGACCTGATTCAGTGCAGCTGGCACTGCCTTTCAGAATCCTAGTTCTAGTTCTTCTCTAGAAATCGTTCATTAGGTCAGTGTCAAAGGATTTAGTTTACCTCTCTGTGTGTTGGTCTCCATCTGATATGTTAGTGGAAAACATCTTATGTAGACTAACTTTCTTCTAAGTGCTGGCCTCCTTCTAATCGAAAAAGAAATGTCCCCTTGAGATGCTTCAGCAATGGTTGTGCATGGTATGTTGGAGACAACATTAATTAGTCCCCCAAACAGAAAGCAAATGTTTGAATAGTCTTGCCGCCTTGAGACAATTATTATCTCTGATCATCATGGGGATCCATTCAGGTCCTTCTTTACTGTGCACGTTGTTTTGCTCAGATCTGCGAGATTTTGGATGATAGATCTTACATGTGTTATCCCCAGGGCTTGAGATTCCCAGATGCGAGGAGGAGAAGGATAACAGAAAAAAGTTACATTTGTGTACTATCTCCCAGTTCATACTTGGATCTTTATGTTGTCTTTTTAATGTTCTAGGCCACAACTTCCACCAATTGGATTCTGGAGTCGCAGAATATTAATGAATTGAAATCTGAGATCTACTCATTAAAAGGACTTCTTCTGAACCGGTATGGGTGGAATATGTGAACAGATTATTGTGTGGGGAAAGGGTTGCTTTCTGGGATTCTCTCAGTCATGGAAAGGCATTTCCAACAGGAGCTAGCTCTATACCCTGTTATTGCTATTTTAATAATAACAACACTTTGCATGTCACTGTCACTTTCTATTTGCAGGTCTCAAAATGCTTTTCAAACTTGCTTTAAAATCACAGACTGCTTTGGGTAGTTAATAAGATTTTTCATTTTTGTTTACGATAGAGGAATCCTCTGTCATTCACCACAGTCAGGATGCCTCTCGCCTAGTTTGAGGTATTGACTGCCTCTGCACCTGTATTCTGTCACAGAGAGAGTTCAGCTGACCTGTTCATGGTTAGGGCATAACCAGGATGAAAAGAACCACACTTCAGCATAGCCTGTTTCTCTCTCTCTTAGCTAGGTCAGGTATAGACATCTTATAATGTGTAGATGTCTGAAATGAGGTGATATAAATCCCAGTCTGTGGGACAGTCCTAAGAACAGAGATCAGATCTCAGTTCTTGAGGAAGTTCATTTTTTTCCAAGTATATTACTTAAGACTTTATCTAGCTTTTCAGCTATTGATCCTTTCACTCTGATATTCAAACTCCCTTGCCTCCTACATGTAACTAAGTCTCGAGTCGTCTTTTTCCTAAGAGATGGACTTCAAGTATCTAAGATTGGCTTGGACATGTTCTGGATCTCAGCAAGCAGGCTTTTCAGAAGTCTTTAACATCCTTTTAAATTCTTGCTACACCTCCCATTACTCCCAGGAGTCACAGTAGAAAGCTTTGAAGGACTGAGGACATGTTTTAAGTTACTGTCTGTTAAATTGGGTCCTACTAGCATTCCTGCTGGGGAGAGAGCATTACTTAATGACACCTCTTCAGCAGTAGGAAGGTTGCAGTTGAGGGTAAGTGCTTTTTGGAAGTAAAGAAAACTTTCTGTGGGGGTGTTTTTTTTAACAAAAAGGCAAATCTTTCTGCAGTGAGGAGGCAGCAGCAACACCGGAGCCAAGAAAGCCTCAGTCTCCAGATTGAACTTGTTGATTGCATTTATGATACTGGTTGAATAATGCAGACATTAGCTTATTGCACTCACAGGAGGTGGGGGTTAGATCAGCAGAGTTCTTTGATGGCTGGTGCTAGCAGCAGGAAGAGGGAGGTGAGAGCAACTACTGTTCCTAGTTCAGTCTAAGGAAACGTAATTTGCTGGGTTGAGTACCTGCTGTAGGACAGCAGCCGGCTTTCACCGGCTCTGGTCTTGTCCATGGCACTAGCCAGCTCGCCTGAGGGGCACAAGGACTCCCAGCCACACAACGTCCTTTCCAGAGCTTGATCTGATACCTCTTCATACTCCACTTTTCACATACACAAGCAGGGTATGCAGAGGGAGTACTAGGTCAGACGTGCTTTTTTCCTTTGCTCTTCATGATTGATGACTTTCTGAGGGCACCAGTGCTCCCCACGGCACTTTCATTTGTCCTGTTTGGTACTTGGATTCTCCTGTTAGGGCTGGGCCACTGCCACTGTCAGATCCTTAAAGCCCGCCTGGAAGGGACCTGAGGACAGAGCAGCCAGCTTTCTCAGCTGGTGCAAGCAAGTAATGACTCCATTCAAGTCAGAGAAGCTGAACTAGTTTGCGGCAGCCAGGACCTGGCCCAAACATGTAAAGTGCATGCTGGGACTGGGAGATAGGCCCTGGACTGTAGAGAGCCGGAATGCAATAGCTGTGTATCACAGTGGAGGTGAAAGCCAGGTGGTGAAATTCCTTGGCTGAGGCACAAGGACCTGGTGTGTCTGACTGCTTGCTCCGGTGGGAATTTTCTTTACCAATTAATTAGTGATTGTTTTATAAAGGGACACCATGTCTTTCCACAGGCAGCATTTCAGAGTGCTAACTTACTCTGTGAAATTGGCCAAACCAGATCATTTTAGTACTTCAGGTTGCCCAGCTGTGGTATTTTCCTTGTGTGCAGGCTCGATTAACTGAGTGCTTGTAAAGCACTTTGAGATTCTGGCTGAAGAAGTGAAGTGGCCTTGGTTTTGTTCATTTATGGCAAAGGAGCCTTGCAATTTCAGTCTTCCCTTACATGACTTCCCCAGGGCAAATACCGTTCTCTCTAATGATAACCCCTCAGTGTTTTTAATAAAAGCCCCTTTCTCTCCTTTTCTTCCCTTCTTCCCCTCCCCCAAGGAGGCAGTTCCCTCCCTCCCCTTCGGCTCCTAAGATCCCGTCATGGCAGATCCCAGTGAAGCCGAGCTCACCCTCCAACCCTGTTGTTGCCAACCATAACAGCAGCAGTGACATCTCACCTGTCAGCAATGAGTCGACCACATCATCACCAGTCAAGGAGAGCCATAGCCCCGAGGGTTCGAAAGTCAGCTGCCATCTGCTGAGCACAGAGGAGGGCAACAAGGCAGTGATCGACGTCAAGAGTCAAGTGCGGATGGAAGTGCAGGGTGAGGAGGAGAAAAGAGAAACCAAAAGGAATGAAGAGGAGGAAGAGGACGATGAGGATGATGATGTTAGCCATGTGGATGAGGAGGAATGTCTGGGTGTCCAGACTGAGGACCGGCGAGGAGGGGATGGTCAGATTAATGAGCAGGTGGAAAAGCTACGAAGACCTGAGGGAGCCAGCAACGAGAATGAGATTGACTAAGGCACTCTGACTTCTGCTGCTGCTGCTGTACATCTTCCCTAGCCTCCTGCACTGTCCCTGGTGCCTCTCCCATTTTGTGGAGAGAGGTGCCACCATCCCCTCCAGTGATTTTCCCATGATTGACCTTGAGCAGGGTCATGATTGCCCAGTGAACAAGGTGGGTCCTGTTTCACCACAGGGCTTTGCAGTGTTGCAGTGGCTTCTTCTCCCCTCCCAGACCCACCTTCTCCCCATGAGCTGGGGTCATTGCCTAGGCTGGAAGACCAATCGCCTTACCATGCACCACAGCTACAGAATAAGCCCTCTTACAAAAACACTATCACTGCTGAAACAGTCAGCCTCTTCGCTGCATCCTAGAGTCCTGTCCAGTTTCAGAAACCAGTCTGTCCTGAGCTCTTTGATTTCAGAAGCCTTTAATCCCCACATAAGGCTTCTGATTCTCTGTTTCCCAAAATAACCCTCTGTTTTATTTCTCAAATTACTTGATATTCTGTTGCCAAAAAAAGAAGGTTTTAACCCTGAATTCCTCACCAGATCTCAGTCTTGGCTCTTCCAAGCCTTATATCAAGCTTCAAATTACTGAAACTACCTAGCATCTAAAACCAGTAAATTTCTGTGGGGTCCAAAGAACACTATTTCCACCCCACATGCTCATCCAAGTGGCCTCTTGCTAGGGACCAAGTCCAGGTTTCATGCCCACAGTAAAATCCATGGGAACAAGTGGCTTTGTTACTGATTGCTCCCCAGTAAAAGACGGCTTTAAAAGAAGTTGAGTCCACTCATCCCAGTTACTACCCTTCCTCCTCCAAAGACAAGGAGTTCACATCAGTTCTTGACATCTTACATTTTATTTGTAGCTGCCCTGAATGAATGAACGAGGTGATATCAGATGCTGAAATAGTTGGTTAATTCTGAATCTTTGCAATGTTTTTTAGCCTGTTTTTCTCCCTAAATGAGGAGAAAACCCATCTTAAATGATCAGCTGAGACCTGCACCTACCTGGTGATCAGCAAAGCAGTCTTTACAGAACAGAGAACGGTTCCAGTTTTGAGGTTAGCCACTGGCCCTTCTTGCCCAGTTCAGCCTTTTTCCCCCTCATTGGGCTATACACAAATTAAATCGGTGAATTCTGAGACCTCTCATTTGCAGCATTGTGTTCTCAGCTGGTAAAATGGTGGTATCCAATTATATTATTCACTGCATCAGAGCCTCTTAGCAGAGCAATTCTTGTAACAACTGAGTCTCACTGTCCTCACCAAGCAAGTGTGCTCGTCCGTGTGATCATGTATAGATTTCAAATATAAAATATGATTGTATATAATTGTAATAAATATGAGTTACCACTATTTAACACCAAGCTATTACTGGATTACTGTGGCTCTTATTTTGGGGAGGAAATATGCATGCAGGGTGGTCAAGGCATGAAAAGGAACTATTCCAGAAATTGAGTCCTTATAAAATGTTTTCTGATGGACATTTATGGTTGATTTTCTGACTGCTCCAATACTAGGTTCTGTCAGCAGGAGGCAGTGTAGAGGATGGCGTAGTGCAATACCAGGTGCATGCGCGTAGCTCCAGCAGCACTGTAGTGCTCGGTTTCCTCTGATGTTGCAGAAGGTGAGATGGATCTATAAACCAGTGAGTAAAATGCAGCTATTCCGGTTCCTTCGTTCCCAGCAGGAGGCTCTCCTGGGTGAGGAATGCAGCGCCTGCTCCTTTCCACCCCCAGCAGCAGGAGGTGCTGAAGGGAGCCTGTGAGATATCCCACAGCCCCTTGGTCTTATCTTCCAGCAGGGAATGCTGTGCAGTATCCCATGACTGGGCTGACCCTGCCATGTCAGTACTGAAGCCATCGAAACAAATGGCGTTCGGCAAGTAATTTGTAGCTACTGCAGTCCCATCTTTGCTCAACAGAAGTATTTGGCTCCCTTCTTAAAAATGAGGGATTTACTTGATTCCTGAGTATTTGGGTGTCTGGTACACAGTGACATTTTCCTGCTTAGGGGGAGCGAAAGGGACCTTCATATTACTGTATTTAGACCTGCTGCTGAATGTGATGATTTCTCATGCCTTAAATGGATGAATATCTTCCCCAGGAGTAAGTGAGTGAGTGTGTGTGTCTCTCTCTCTCCCCCCCTCTCCCTCTCAGTCTCTCTCTCCACTGTTTAACGTTCAGAAAGAACGTCACGTTTAGCTAAAACAGGGCAAATTTGAAAGTGTTTAAAAGGAAAGGCTTTTCTTAAGAGATGGCACTTTTCATTTCTCCAAGCCAAGAATCCTTGTGAAAAGAAAACACAACTGAACGCAGAGATGTGATGAAAAAGTATTGTCCTGCCTGTGTACATTTTATATACATAGAAGGTTTTGAAAATAGAAAGTGCCTGGACAACAGCAGTTGGTGAAATGTGGAAAATATGTTGCTGAGGTATGTGCCTTGCAGAGTGACTTACGAGGTTTACAGTACAAGCATCCCCACGGGTTCATTTTTCCCCCCTTTTCCTCCATGTTGCCAGTGTTCAATTCATTTACCTCAAGATTTCTGGTGCAGCATAAAAGGCAGTTTTCTTCAGCTGCCCTTTTCCCTCCCTTAGTTTTGCCTTTTACAACTTTTACCAGTTCGGTAGGTCACAGTTTTTCCTTTCCCCCACCTGATGAATCCCAGAAAACTCCATTATAGCTGTTGTTGCTCAAAAAAGTCTCTCGGCCTCTGGCTGCTGATGGGCTCTTTGTGTACTTTGTTGAAGAGACCTAAGCCACCAGCAGAGAATTTGGAAGACACCAGACCTTCCTACCAGCAGGTATTGTCGTGAATCACAAATTTTGTTCCTCTGTCTCATGTTCTTTGTCTTTCTAGCATAGCAACAGTTGTAGGGTGAGTATTTTGGTTTTTATGAACAGTGTAGCTTCACTGCTAACTTGTAATTTTTTTTTCTTTTGGGGTTTTTTGGGTGTTTTTTTTCCCCCTAGAAGCAAAGATCTTAGGTCAGCTGCCCTGTGAAATGTTTAGCCTACTGGCCAGTAGGCACTGAGAATGGCATCACATTAGCTGAAAGATTAGCAGGTAGCGAACCTTTTTTCTGCAGAACAAGACAGACGGCAGCAGCAGTTACACACCGTCTGGCTTATTCAGGTACTCAATTTTACTGTGTAATCAGCCTCTGGTTTGACACAGGAAGAATAACAACACCCTGGCTGGTAAGTTCAGTGGGTTTGTAATGTGGTTTCTATAGGTCCTTGATAGCGCACAGAAAGCAGGCGGAAGGAGTTCCTCTGAATGGTGTCATTTGAAAATGTTTCAGTGAAACCCTGTGAGCCTGTGCTGTCCAAGAGGAAACGGTATCAGGCTGGTGCTTTCCAGTCATTTGAGGATATAAAAGCTCCCTTTTCAATAGCGGCAAGAGAAATGTGAGGAACTCAAAAAATGTGATGAAGTGGGAAAGGGTTAAGAGATGTCTCCTGGTCGTCTTTGTCCAGCCTTCCTCATGCCCAGATGTGATAAATAAGTCCTATGTGCATCTTCGTCAGAAGCAGGAAGGATTTTTTTTATTGCCTTTTGTGTGTTGGGGGTGTAACCTAACAGTGTTTGGGATCAGAAGGAAGAGGATGGGCTGTAGGATCCCTTCTGATCTTGCTGCTTTGCTGCACGATGTTTTGTAAAGTATTTTACTTATGTGTGCACCTCAGTTTCCACAGGTGATGGTAAAAAAACACTGGCTGGTAAATACAGAGATGCGATAAAGACAAGTTGCAGAGAAAGCCAACTTTGGGCACCAGGTTTCATGCCGGGTCCTGCAGCTCAGACAAAAACCTAAACCCTGCTGTACCCTGGGGCAAGAACCCATCCCCCGCTGCGGGCTGGGAGAGCCGGGCAAGGCTGCAGCGCCCGGCTGTAGCCACTGTCCCCTAATAGCCCAGCCTGCCCAGGTGTGGGAGAGGGGCTGCCGGCGCCGGAGGGGGGCAGGTATGGTTCTTCGGGCAAGTGCGTGCTTTGTAGTGACTGTGTTCTCCTCTTGATTTCATCTTTAGTAGGGTGGGGGACCTGGCTGCATTTCCAGTACCCACCTCACCCCGGTCTGGGGTTTGCTGGGAGGGTTGCCGGGTCTGGCCTGGTGGGTGCCGGTGGAGGGAAGCACGGTATGAGCTGGGCTCTGCCCGGCGCAGGGGGGGGCTGGGGTAACCCGGTCTGGGTCTGCTCCACTGCTTTTTGTCTGCAGTGCCTGCTGCAGGAACGGAGGCTGCCTTTGCCTTTCCTTTGGTGGGGCAGTGTGATGCTTGGGGAAAACAGGCTAGACAGCAGGTCCAGAGTAGATTTTTGTGGAAAACCCTTTTGTGTGGAATTCAGGGTCTCTGTGCTTTGCTAGACCTCCATAGCCCACAACATAGCAGGCTGTGGGGCATGTGTTTCCCAAGGGCTTTGACAACAGGAAGCTTTGTAAGGTCCCTTCTGTTAGTGGTGCTTCATGTTAAGCCCAAATTGTATGTGGTGGTGAACCTGCACGCCCCAACCTGGGGTAAACTTGAGCCTGGAGTCTGCCAGCCAGGACTGGACTTCTCATCCTGGTGGGTCGTGTGCAAGTGCAAAGCAAGCGAGGGGCTTGGCCTCCCGGCATTGAAAACGTAAATAAGGGGTTGCTGGGAGGTGAAGCACAGGCAGTGATTTACTAAGGGCACAGGAGAGTGTCCAGCTTTCTTCATTTTCCCTTTTATTGTCTTATCCCCACACTGCTGCTTCCTCAGGAGCCAGCCTCCAGAGCCAGCCACATCTCTAGAGCTGTGTCCACCTATTATGCTCATGAAAGGCTGGCTCTTACTACTATGTAACTCTAAACAAATGAAATAACATAATGGAAATGTACCTCAGACGAATTTTGGGGTATTATGGAAGATGGAGGGCAGGGCCCAACTCCTCCACTTGCTGTGTAGTAGAAGCTCTGAACTGCGCACTTGTCGATTTGAGGGGCTGGCATGGGCTCTCCCAGCTCAGGGAAAAAAACAATCCCATCCTCAAAAGGGAGCAAGCACTAACCTAATAAAGGCACCAGCTGGACGAAGGGAAAACCAGCTCTTTGGAAAAAAAAAAAAAAAAAAAAACACCAACCTCCTTTCATTAGAAAAATAATATATTTCATCCAAATAAGGTAAAAATATTTGAAATGGGGCAGAAGTGAGCACTAGGCAGCATCTGTCAGGCCCTTTCTGAAAAGGGGAAGATTATTACACTCAATTACAATTTATTTTTGTAAAGTGTCTTTCAGACTAAAAATCTCCCCAAATGCTTCGCAAGGACTTCTCAGGGGTTACTTACAATATGGAGCATCTTAGAACACCCCTGTTTTCCCACCAAGCCCTTCTTTTCTGCATCTGCTGAAGGGTTTAACCCTTCAGGATTTTTTTTTTTTTAATTCTATATTTGCACAAATAATGAGAGAGATTTTATGATGATGGCTGCAGGAACATGCCTGAAGAGGAGTAGGGGAGGATCTGACATTGTATTTTTTTTCTGTTTTAGGTAAAATATTGGCTTTTCCTTAGGCCTCTGTCTCCTGAGTGAAAAGGTGATTAGCTGGATAGGGCTGATTCAGATGATCTAGAAGTACGACTGGCTTATTTGTTGCCTGTTTTTCTTTCTGTGTCTGTCACTTTGCCAGCCTGCTTGTCTGTCTCTCAGTCACTTTGTCTGCTTGGCATGCCTGTTTTGTGCAGCATCCCTGTTGTTTTTTCAGTCTTCCGTCATGCCTGCCTGTCTCATAGTGCCTAGTTTCCTGTTTTTTTCTAACACTTCAGAAACTGACTGCTTCCAACTTTATCCCTCTGCTTCTGTAAGCTAGTACTGTGGTTTTATCTGTTTGGAGCTGGAGTTACCTCTTTAGAATGAATTTCTTTAATTGATTTCTTTAAACCAGAGCAAAATCTTGGGCGGATGTTCTTCCATCTCTTTAAACGGATTTGCTTTACTTAAGCAGTTTCAGCTGAGGTGTGCGCACAAAAGGCCATGGACTAAATTGCTGCAGCTTTCCTACACAGATGAACTACTCTTTGCTTCCTGCCTTCATACAGTATCTACAGTAGATTTCATCTCTGCACGCCTGTTTGCTCGCTTAGTTGCATGTTTCTGTGTGTGTGCATTGCTGTTCAATAGTATCAACACTCGCACTGCAGCAGCCAGCAGGTTTTGGGTGTGAGAGGGAGGCTGGGGCTCCCGCTTGCTTCCCAGTGTCTTCTGTGCCCCAGAACGAGCTGGGGATGTTTGACTGAAACTGGAGCATCACACTGTTGCATCTCTTTCTTACTTACTTTTTTCCCCAGCTCTAAAAACCATGGGCGGGGTTGGCTGGTTGGCATAAACCAGAGAAGCGCAGTGACTGCCCCGGCCGTGGGTGTCCCTCCGTGGCTGCGGGGGTGGCTGCGGTGCTGCCCCCAGCCACAGGCCACAGCTGGTCCCCCTCCATCTCGTGGGCGCAGCTGGCTCTAGCCCAGATGTGACTCGCGGGGCTGGAGCCTGGTAGCCCAGCTGAACAAACCAGCTTGCCTCTCTGCCAGAGGCTCTGGCTTGCTTTGGCCACAGACCAAACGGCTTTGCTTTACCCTCTTCAGTGCATCGGACGGTAGAGCTGTGGTGTTTAGGCAGAGCTTGGCTGTGGGCTGGGACCCACAGGAGGCTCCTAGGGGCTGCCGGTGACAGCAGGGTGACAGCAAGGTGACAGCAAGGGCTCGGCAAACGGTGAAGCTGGCTTCATGGGGAGAGCACAAGGCAGCACCCTGCCCTGTGGGAAGGGGAGGGGGCAGGGAAAGGCTCAGTCTGCCTGTCAGATAAATCTTCATCTGTTTACTTAAATCCTCAGTGTTTCTTCATTTGTTTGTTTAAGAGTTTCCCTGCCAAAAAAGAGCAAAAGAAAGGAGGGAAGCTGCCTCCGTTGGCCACCCCTCCTCAGCCAGGATGGGCCTGGGGCACTTCAGGGGCAAGAGCAGGACTAGGGGCCACAGCACCCAGCCCTCCCCCCAGTGGGATAAAGGGGTCTGCCTCTGGAGGGGCTGTGTGAGCAAAAGCTTGGCCCTTGAAAGGGAAGATGCATGTTAGGGGCTCTGGAGAGCCCGCTGCTTGCCCCAGAGCTGGCATGAAGAACTTGTCATCCCTTCTAACACCTACTGTACCTAAAAATGCTGTTCAGTGCCTTTGTCCCCTCTTTGCCCTCCCCCCTTTGGTAGAGACTGTGGCCCCCGGAGTTAGGTGCTGCCAGCTTTCAGGTACTGGTGAAGTTTCGTCTAGACAGCAGACAAGAAACCCAAAAAGCAGGGTCTTCCTGCCTGAATGTTGTATTTCCACGTAACAGTGTCAGCAACAGAAGGACTCAAAAGCATCTTGCCTTTCCTTACCTTTTTATAGATATCCGTAAAATGTACCAGGTGTAGTACATACCACACGTGCAATTCCTTCTCGTGCTAACGCGTGCATTCACCGAAAGTGGCACACTTTTCTTGTCCCCACACAAGTATTAGGCAAAGCTGTGTATTTTGCTGTAGCTATGCATGTGCAGGTCTTACTCTCATGCACACTCTCACTCTTTCCAAGTTTGGTCATATTCAACTTAAGTTCTGCCTTGATTTGTGGAGAAAGGCAGAAATTATTTATTTATTCGTGTGTGTGTGTGTGTGTGCATGCATGTGTGAAGCTCAAAAACCATTCCCAACAACCTACATGCTTTTGCTGTTTGGAATAGGTACAAGCTGGTTGTTGACTTTCAGAGAAGTCTTTAAAGTTCATGTTCCCTTTGAAGATAATGTGAGATTTTATTGTCATGTTTGAAAGCTTCAGCCTCCTGTGTAGATTGCATGCAGATTGGGGGTGGGGGGTGGGGATATTTGGTTATAGCTTCTCTCCTTCCCTTTTCCCAAGAGCTGCTTCTTTAAAAGGGCTTCCCATGGTCTTCAAATAAGCCACCTGCAGGTTTGTGAACACAATTTTGCGCCTGTGCACAGCAGCCCAGAAGTGCAAATGCAAAGAGTGGCTGTGACACAAGCAGTCGATGCAGTCTGTATGTACCATGTAGCAGGATCCATGGTTCAGAACTTTACTTATTGCAAAGGGCTTGTGCAGGACTGTGAAGGAAGTTTTAGAGGTCAAGTGAAAGTCTTAGCTTTAAACACTTTGTCCACAGTCTCTTGTTCACTTCTATGTCATAGTACTTCTCTCTTGCTTTGTGTTATTACACCCAGTGCCCAGTGAAAATATTTTTCCCAGGAAGTCTCAAGGCGTTTATATCGATTAGCTAGTTGTTACCTGTTAAAGGCTGGTTTCTGTCTTGGCTCCCATACCTGAGCAACACGGACAGTTCCAAAAGCTGGTTCAATTAATTTTTTTCTCCATTGTCTGAATGTTTTTTCCCCTTTTTTGTCTGTGTTCTGTTAAAATTTCTACTTCTGTTCTCTTGTGCTGTTGCAGGGAAGGGGATGTGTTAGAATTAACTCTTGCGAGCCTTCTAAGAGTTAGGAGTTGCCAGTCCTGCCACCTGATCAGAGGCGTGCCCTGTTTTCTCAGCAGTAGGTTTCTCTAAAGCTGCAGCAGCACATGTGTGGTTCCCCTTTCCTGCCCTAGGGATTCCCCTGGAACCGCGCTCCTGTGGGCATCTCAGCCACGCTCATACCCAAGGACTTGACCACTTCTATGCTAAGATCCTGCTCAGCTGCAAATTTGCTTCTCAAGTCTAGAGGTGTAAATATGGGCTAATTTAACAGACCTATTTCCCTAGCAAGTCTTCAGGTCTTTGTTAATGGCGTCATGCCTTAGGAAGGCAGTGTTGAGCATTGGTCCTTGGAAGCTGTAAGTTACGCCCTGTGTATGTTGTGCATCATAACAGCTGCTTTTCCTCTACCAGTAAGCATCAGAATTCTGAATTTCCTTCTGTCTGGGTGTAGGAGGCATTGTGCTACTAGAGTAAATATCCTCCCAGTCGGACATGCTTTGCTGTGTTCTGTACTCAGCTGAGCAAGCTGTGAGGAGCATTTTGCTGGGCACGTGCGCCAGCACTGCACACCTGATGGTGTGGCTCAGGGATGATCGCTGGCTGCCCCACACCGGCCGCGCTGTGTCCTGGTCTGCACAGCTCCCTGGGAGGTGGTGGCTGGACTGAAGAGGAGTTAGGTTTGGAGCCAATAAGAGCTAGTAAGAAAGATTCCTGCAAATTAAATGAATGCCTACAAAACAGTACAAAAACTGTTCCTTGTAGGTCAGGGACATAAGGAGAGGTGTAACCCACAGTGGTTTTTTTCCTAGTAATCTCTAAAAATATGCTTGCTAGACTGTGTGTGAGAAGCACTCGGATGAGTAGCGATGATAGTCTTTCTGAGCCACTGTGATGGCTATTACCTTCATTTGTAGCCAGCGCTGACAGTCTGCTGTCTTTGTTTCTGTCCTTGTTGGGCAGCTCTTATGGCTTCTGCAAGGACAGGTTTGCATGTGCTGCGGCTGGACTAGGCATGTTTGGTTAATGGCATCTAAAAACCAGGATGATTGGAAGCAGCAGCAGAACCATCTGGTCTCCTGGTCTGTGTCCTAGAATACCTTGAATGCTGCTTGTTTATGTTTGAGGCAATTGAAATTCTGCTGCCTCTGTTGGTTTAAAGTCTTGAGTAGTTCGGAGAGGGGAAAGCAGTGCTGCTCCTTTTGAGTTTCATGTTTGGGCTGGTGCCAGGGGATACTCCTGCTGTGGGTGCATATGTTGGTGGGTGCTGCAGGAGACTTGGTAGTGTGCTGAAAAGCGGATATCCAGTGTCTTACGTAAAGCAGGCAGTGTAGGTTTGTGGCTCTGTGTGTAACCGTAGGGTCCTGGTCTCACCAAAAAAAATGTTGTTACAGAGTACGCTTGATGTAATCAAAGTATTACAACTGCCCAGTTCTTGTCCTGACGTTAGAACGAGCAGCCTCGCTAGGCATCTGCTGCTTTCCATGGCTCACCAGCTGCAGGGACAGGGTGCAGAGCCGCAGATGCACAGCTGCAGTGTCACCAGTTGTGAGGGCTTGGAATGTATGCAACAGTGAGGCTTCAATTTGTTCATCTTGCAGCTTCTCCCATGACTTAGTCGTTCTTTTATGAAGTGCAGTCAGAGTTCCACAGGGAGCAGGCAAGTTCCAGCAAGAGCTTTCAAGCAGCGAATGTCAATGTCGTTCACATCCCCTGTCGGTCCCCCCCGCCCCGGAAACAGAGTCATGTAAATATCCCATGTGCTGTGGGCAGAGCTCCAGTGAGAACAAACCTCTGTGCTCCAAGGTCGGATTAGGAGCGTGTTCAGATAATGACATCTGAAAACAGGATGGCTGGGAGCTGCAGCAGAGCAGTGAGGGGGCTTTGAAAGAGAGAGGAGTCTAATCCTCTCTGCTAATAAGAAGGCAGCTGCTGCCAGTGCATCAGGCTTGGCAAGCGCCACTTTGCTGCTTCTGGGTTCTTTTGGCGGGTGGCAGGCGCAAAGACCCAGCTGCTTTGAGATAGTAGGGGAAGAGCCACACAGGAGGGGTTTTCTTTGCTTTCTTTGAGTAGAACAAGAACTTTGCCATTGCTTCCCCCACCCCCGGTCCCCAGGAGCACTTTGGCAGGACAGGCGTCAGGGCAGTGTTTCGTGCCAGGCCAGTGCCTGGGAGCAGTTCAGCTGGCACCGCAGAGCCCGCGACCGGCTGCGCGGGCGTGGATGCACAGACACCCTGACACTTGCCATCGGTGCAGAACCAGTTGCAGCTCCCGAGTGCTCGAGCCCAGCCTTGTCAGGAGGGCTGGGTGCGTGCTGCCCTGTGTGCAGTCTCGGTGCCTCACCAGTGGATGAACAGCAGTGGGCAGGGTGGAAGGCGGGGGTCGGCACAGAGGCAGCTTTTGTGCAGTTTTGATCCGTTTACAAATTTCCCCGAGGACCACTGGGATGGTGCCTGCTGTGGGCTCCCACTGAGGGGGCGAGTACTCGGGGACATGTCGGGACCTGGCAGGTAGCGCGAGGGCAGTTGCTCTAGAGCACATGAAGTGCTGTGAACATGCACGTTTCCCCCCTCCTCCCCCGCAAAGTAACTTGCTTAGTTCCACGTAAAAATGGCATCTACTGCCTGTCCCCAGCTGCCTCGTCCAGAGCAGGGATGCTGGTGATGGAAAGCTGTTCTAGCCCCAGCTCCAGTGTGGAAGTGCCCAGGCCTGGGGTGAGTCTTGGGCAGGAGAACGGTGGGGACAAGCTGCCGCAAGCGTGCAGTGGTTTTATCTAATCTATTGTTCCTTTACAGTCAGCGTTTGTGACTGCTGGATCAGTTGCACCAAGGCAGTGTTGTGTCATGCTCTGGCTGTCAGGACACGCTCTTGCCTGAGAGACGTTCTCATCCCCGATGGCCTCGCTGTACTTTACAACCGCGTGGGCTATGCCAGTTTCTGCAGCAGGAGAAAACCTATGGAGTGGCCAGGTAAGGGGTGCTTGCTCTCAGATCTTAGATGCATGGCATACAGCTTTGTGCATTCTTGCCAAGTTCTGCCAAAGTATACGGCTTCAACCTTGCGTTTTGGTGACTAGTGGGTCTATTAGCCCCCCAGCCCTTCTATGCAGACAGGATGCCTCACCTCTCTCGTTAGGGTGACAGTCAACCGTCGATTGATTTAGTGGGCTTGGAATGTCATTGTAAGGTTTCAGGTGGGTTACAGCAAGCACGGCTCCACCACGGTCCCAACCCACCACCCTGAGTTTGCAGGCCAAGGTAGGAAGGGAAAAGTCAAAATGTGAGTAGTCACTTCTCTCCTTCCAGGTCCCAGTTTAGCAGATCATGGACACGTAAGTATCGCTTCTGTCAGGGGCCCCAGTGAGCGCTTCAAGTAAAGCTACAGGGCTGCATAAAAAGCTCGAGGCCAGAGTCCATATATATTAAAATGGGTGCAAGGCATTACTAGGACTCCAGTGCTTTAAAAGACCCCAGCCGCTACAAGACTTGTTAGTTCTTAAAAAAATAAAACCCTTCAATCAAGAAGACAACTCGATCACTTAAAACTTTGGGGTTTTTTTTCCAGTTTTTATTGAGTGAAAATGTCAAACCTTGCATCAGTCATGCAAAAAAAAATCAAATAAATAAAACACATATATTAAATTTCTAATAGCACTAAATTCAAGTGGAAAAATATTCAGTTCTTAATAACGCAGGTGCTGAAGAGACCAGATTCAAGTAAATCAGAGCACACCATCCTGTTTAGGGTGTTTTTTTTTCACTTTCTGCATTTTTGTCTCAAAACCTATATATATATCTATATATCTATATATATGTATATACATATAGATATATACACACACACATATATATGTGCATACATATTATTTTTATATTTATATATATACACATACATATTTATAAAACATTAAAAAGAGCATTGGTGGTTCAAGCATTTATTTCCCCCCCCTCCCCCACGGAAAGAAAAAACAACAACAAAACAAAAAAAAATTACACATTTAAAATTCAAAATGAGCTAGCAATGGCTTATAGTCCTAGTGTGCAATATGGATATTACAAAAGGCTAGAATCCTCCCTCTTTGTCTTTTTTTTTATTTTTGTTTTTTAAAGTTTTTTTTTTTGCTACATTGGAAATTTTTTTTTATTTTTTATTTTCTTTACAAAATTCCTTCCACGCAGACTTTAATCCAGTTGAGTTTGTGGCTAGAATGAACAATCTAGTCAATAGTTTTTATTTCTTTCTTTTTTTTTTTTTTTTTTTTTGCTCTTCAGCAGTGAATGGTAGCAGAATCAGGAGGGTCCATCTGAAGGTTTATTTTGTTTGGTTTTTATCTTGTTTTGGACAGAATAGTTCCATTTCCTCTCTCCTCTTTCCCCCTCCTCATACAGATCCCCCACACATACACAGTGGGATCCCTCTCTTTCTCTGGTCGTTCGTTTAAGCACATATTTCAATAGCGTTGTATTAACAGTCCTGTTGATATGATAGCCTGAAGTGAAAAGCCACCTCGCTGTAACAGGGATCTCTGTGCTGCTGAGGCTTTGTTCAGAAAAGCACTTAAGCATGGGCTCAGACCTGTGCCCGTTCAGAAAGCATCTGCTTAAGAGTTTTGCTGGATTAAAGCCTGAACACAGCAGAATAAAAAGACGGGTTTAACTTTCCTGACTTGTTGTTGTTGTTGTTGTTGCGAATAGAGACATAGTAAGAGGTTTACAGAAACAAGACTTGGCAAAGGCTCTGGGGGTCGGGCCAGCCTGCTGGGTGGCCCTGTCTGGAAGGGCAGTGGCCACTGTCCTCCGAGGGTGCCTGACCTTCTGCGCATCAGGCCCTGCTCGCTGGTCACGTTCAGCAGTAGCCTGTTGGGAAAGCAAGCTCGTTCCCTGTGCCAGCTCCCGGAGAGGAGGCAATAGAAGTTTGGGAGAAAGGCTGAGATGTTAGGGAGAAGTAGGGTGCCTTGGGGGAGAAAATGGTGTGCATAGATAAACACAGGCCCTTCTGGCACACTTAGCCACCCAGAAGGACATGTGGAACAGGGCCCCATCCAGCACGGACCGCACCTGCCTAAGGCTGCCTCCTGGGACGGTGCGCTGCGTCCAGCGCCCAGCACGCCAGGCTGGCGTGAGCAGCGCTACCTAGTAGGTCTTTCACCCCTTTCTCCACACACTTCTGCTCTCTCCCACTGTTGTGCAGTGATTCAGCCAGTGGAGTCTGGTGAGATGTGTAAGGGGAGAGGTAAAACCGCTATGTCAGGGTGCAGGTTCCCAGCTCCTAACAGCAGGGAAACAGCCCGTCTCTCCCGCACCGAACCAGGGCCCTCGCGAGCCCCGTGCCTCGCCCCTGGAACCAGACCCCCCCTCGCCTTCGGCGCCAGCAGCGCGCCCAGGCAGGTGTCAGGTGAACCTCGCGGGGTGTTGTACTGAAGGCAGTAGGCTCGATCCTGCTCCCACAAAAGTCACTGACAGACATGTTGATTGCAGCGGTACAACAGAAACACATTTGCTTTGCAAGATGTGGCTTGTGCTACAGCCAAGGATTCCTCTTGGAGCCCATCACCGTACTATCTAAATAGTTGAATATGGGGAAAATGTACAAGTACAGAACCTGCAGCAAATGCCGTTAAAAGTAAAATCTTTTTGCCCCATGCAATTTCTCGAAATTCCAGGGCCTCATTCCCTCACTCTGCCCCAGGAACATGAGCTTCATTATATGCAAGAACTGGGTTGTGCTAGAAAACACACGGTTGAGGGCAGGGGATATACCAAACAAAACAAAAACAAACAAACAAAAAAAACACCCCTATAAAAATAAAAGCCACACAAATAGCTGATAGAGGAAAAGAACTCCAAAGAATTAAATAAACTACAAACTAGTAATAACAATATTTCATTTGTTTTGTTTTCATTTGTTTCATCTCTACAAAATTCAAGTTAGAATTCAGAATCGTGCAGCTCCGGTCAGTGCTAGGAGTGTGAAGTCAGCCTCAAACCGCAGCATTAAGGCCCCCCCCATCCCCTGCCACCCCCTACAAACAAACACTACATTGAAGGAGGGGGAAAAAAAAGAGAAAAAAAAAAAAAAAAAAGAGAGAGAAAAAAAATTTGCACACAATTAACCATAATCTAAGGGCTACCCAGAAGGCAGGTGACCCCCCCCACACCATCCCTCTGGCATTGGTGGTTTCTCTTTTGTTCTATATATAGTAATAACCTTTACAGGAAAAATACTGTACAACTTTTTTTTTTTTTTTTTTTGCCTTTCCTTTTGAAACATTATCTGAACATTCTGTCCCCACATTTACACAGCTGAGCTGCTTGTTTATAAATCAGACCTGATCTGCACCAGTTCCTTAGGGAAATAATTAAAAAAAAAAAACACCAAAAAAAACCAACCTAAACTTCTCGAGGCTTTTATCTGTTAAGGGTAAAAACAAATTATGGGGATCCCTTGGAGCTGAAGTGCTCATGGAATTGGGGGGGGAGGGGGCGCCTGCATGACATTAGAAAAAAATAATTAGGGGTTTTTTTTTAAAAAAGGGACAAACTTCAGACACAAGGAACCTTTTGCTAGGCTGGTATACTTACAGACTGGCACTGAAATAACTTATTAGAATTAATTCATATGGCTAGTCCTTCTGGAGTGCAGGTGTATGTAGACAAGCCTCCTCTCTCTGACTCAGGTGAGGATTTGGGGTCAAAGCTACTGTCCCACCTGTCAGGAGTCCGGGACAGTATTCTGTAGTGTGTGTTCCCAGACTGGACTAGGAAAAGGGAGCAGGAAAGAGCTTGTAGCCAGGGGAAAGCCCAAGCTTCTGAATGTTGTAGCTCTCAACACAGTATCATTGCGTTTGCTTATGCAGTGCCCAAGCTATTAGCCCTACTTGTCAAAATTTATCAGCATGGACCCAGAAATCCCTTAATTCTTAGCTGGCTACATCCCGGCCTCAGCTAGCATCTCCCCCCATCTTCGAGTTCTCTGTGCTGCGTGGGCTGCGGCAGCCTTAGGCTTTGGAGCTGTAAGAGTCATGACTGGGCCGGTAGCTGCCCCCGTGCTGTGGAGCAGCTGTGGCCCCCCAGCCCCGTGCCGAGCAGGACATCCCACAGTGGGATCCTGAATGTTCGCCTGCCGCCTCCTCCCTCTTCAGTGGTGCCTTCACCCTCTCCCAGATGTCACCAGAGATCTGTATCGGTCCACGTGGAAAGACAGACTTGCCCGCCCCCAGTGAAAGGCTGGGGCCAAGGGCTCGGGGAGTGGGGACATACCTGTCATCGTATGACTGCTTGGTCAGAGAGCAAGTTGTATTTTCAAGGCTGCTTTAATGGCTAGGACGCTCTTCTGTGAGCACGGTGCTCCTGGTGCTGCACCGTGGGACAGAGGTCAGCTCACAACCTCCTGAGATGGGGATACTGAAGCACCACAAAAACGCCTCGCCCTCAACAGAGAGGAAGCACTGCGGGGTTGGGATGAGATGGAACTGGATGGGAGGTTAACCCCAGTCCTCCAGTGTGACAGACCCTGTAACTGCCCGCTGCGTTCTTCCCAAGTTACTTCAGCTAAATCCCTACAGGCAGAACAGCAGGGATGAGGAGAGGCATCCTACAGAGAAAGTGTAGACTGAGAAAGTTTTACAATATAAATAGCATTCAAAATTATTATCATTAATATTAAAAAGGATCTGGAAGAACAGAGGAGTGTCCCATTCCCACCCCTGCTCATTCATTAATGCATCCTCATTTATATGACAATAAATACCCACTCCCACCCTTGCTGTCTGATGCCATTCATTTAATGCTGGAGAAAGAAGGGGGGGAGGGGGGGAGAGAGAGAGAGAGAGTGCGCACCCCTCACCCCCTCCTTCCCACTGGCAAAAGCTGAGCTAGCTGTCTTTGTGACACCAATTCCTTGAATTTTATATATGTGTGTGTGTGTATACATTATATATAGAGAGACACACACACAAATATATATTTCTAAAATTCATTACCTGTTGTTCCCACCCACCCCCCTCCAAGAAGTGGAGATTATTATTAGTATCGTACAACTGAAAACATGGAAAAAAAAAACAAACCAGAAAGAAAAATGGGGGGATAGAGCCCCTCCCATAACAATGGGTCCCCAGATGGGCGCAGGCCCCACGCACCATGCAGGGAGCAAGGAAAAGCAGCTGGTACCCTCAGGGTTCGTGTCCATACAAAAGGGTATTTTTTGCTGTGTCCTGCCCCCAGGTTCTGTGATCTGCAGAATGAAGTGATGCAGCACCAGTCCTGCTGCAAACTTGTCTCTCTTAGGGGGCCTGTGGAGGAGCGTGGGTTTCCTTCCTTCCTTCCTCTCTCTCTCTCTCTCTCTCTCATGTGTGTGGCACGGAGTTTGTTTTTCACTTGCCATCCTGATCCTTGTTCTTGCCTCATATGGGGTCCTCTTAGTAATTCTGTGTCAGAGGAAAACCAAACCACTGCCGCTGTTGTCTCTGAGATTAAGGAGAAGCTGCTGGAGCAACAGTAGAGGCTGGGGCAGCAGCTGGAGCTGGAGCAGGAGCTGGGGCTGGAGTAAGGGCTGGCTCACCCTGTGGCCTGGAAGCATTGCCATGGTCTGTGGAAGAAGCAGCCTCCTCTGGTTCTCCATCTTCTTTAGTGGCCAGGCCCTCAGGGTCAGGCAGCGATTCTTCAGAATCTGTGTTCAGGTCTTCCTCTTCATCCTCCTCCTCGTCATCATCATCATCATCCTCCTCTTCGTCATCCTCCTCTTCTTCATTCATCTCCTCCTCATCATCCTCTTCATCCTCTTGGGAAGAGTCATCCTCATCCTCCACATCACCTGAGGCAGATGCCACCGCCCCCCTCTCCTGAGAAGCAGTCCCGGCTCTGCTCGGTGAGGGACCCTCAGTGACTTCCGACTGCTTCTTGCTGAGGTCCAGGGAATCATTGAGGCCCACACCAGCCGCGTTCTGCAGGAAGAAGAGGGAGCTGTTGTTGTCAGTGCTGAGGTTGAGGGAACTGTCCAGGTTGATGGAAGAGTTCTGGATGTCATACTCAAGGGTGGAGTGGGCAAGGCCCTCGGGGCCAGGAGAGATGGCAGGAAGCTCCCCTCGCTCCTGCTTCTCATGTTTGCGCTTGTGCGAGTCCATCTGTGACATGCCCACCACCGTGTGTTTGCAGCCAGGGTAGGTGCAATGGAAGTGGGAGCACTTGAGTTTGTACTTGCAGTCAGGCACCTCGCAGTCCACGCTTGAGCTGAACTGGCAGAAGCCAGCAGCACTGATGACATCCTGCTTGCCGTGGTGCTTACGGTGGGCTGTCACCTTGGTGCTGTCAGTGCAGCGGAAGCCACAGCGCAGACAGTGGAAGTGTGTGCTATTGCCAGAGAACTGACAGTCTGGGAAGTTGCAACTCAGTGAAGACTTGAAGCGTTTGAAATCATCCAATACCAGGTTGTCAACACGATCGTGATGCTGGGCGTGCTTGTACATGTGGGTACGGCCACAGAACTTGTAGCCACAATTCTCCCGCGTGCAGTGGTAGTGGGTAACCTTGAGAGAGAACTGGCAGCTGGAGTCCTTGCAGTCCTCGTAGAGGTCATAGCGCCGAAATCCCTCCAGCATCATCCCTTCATCCAGCATCTTGCGTGAGGATGCGGTCTTGCGGCGCTTGCCAAACGGGGACATGTCCTCAATAATCCAGAAGCGCTTTTTGGCCCCCGAGGCAGTTGGCATAGTGATGGTATTCCCTGAGGAGAAAAAGCGAAGAGTGATGTTGCTGGCAGCCAGGTCTCTCTTCAACTCCTAACCAGCCCGGCAAGCTCTGTATTTGCCAAGACACAATGCTGCAACTGCTCCCACCCAGCAGCTCATCCCTTCAGCTCTGAACTTCTCAAGGCTGCTTTAATGGCTCATTAAAGGAACATCCCTCAAGTAAGCCTGAACCCTGGGATCGTGGGCTGGCTGATGCCTGCCGGACATCGTGTATCCCACCTGGCCTCTAATTGCTGCTCTGGTGTACCTCCTGTTACCCGAATGCTAACTGTTGCTTCTCTGTTTGGCTACTCTCACAGTTTCTCCTGCTGCTTAGTTAGTCTCTAGTCCTGTTTTCCTCAATTCAGACTTTAATACAGACGAGCTGGCTTGTTCCAATCCAAGGACTGAGGTGTATTACTGTAGTTCACCTGGGCTGAAGTGGTAGAAGCATTTAAGCATGCTAAAAACTGGTACGTGTATGCAGCTTTCCCCTATCCAGGGTCTTGTAATACACTACAGTTGCCAAGGACAGGCAGGAAGTAAAGGAAGATCCCATGCGTGATTAAAACTGCAAGGGGGGGAATTTATAGAAATAGGATGGACTTTGGCCAGGAGACTGCAACATCCCTCACTGTAATGAGCCTACATATTACGATGAGTGCACTTAGAAAGACAGATGGACAGATGTTCAATGGGGCTAATTCTCATCATCACTAGCCAGTGGACTCTGAGAGAAAATACCAGTGCTACAGCTTTCCCTTGGGTCTCAAAAATCACATGATGCCCCTAGTAAATAAAGAGCCCTCATCTATCTTCCACTTTCATTCACGGGGCCAGCGTAACTGGCTAGTGCTCACGTCCCCTAGGATCAAGCTGACATCAAGGACTCGACCTCATTATATCTATTAACTTTTTTTTTCTTCTTTGCTTGCTATTTCCAGAATCAAACTACAATCTCCAGTATCAACATGCAGCACAGACAAGGTTGGAGGCAAGAATTTTTCACCAGGTGCAGAATTGTGAGTGTAATTGGAAATTATAGCTCGCAACTAAAACCCTAAAACTTACTCTTTTTTTTTTTTTTTTTTAAACCTCTCTTCATGCTGAAACTGCCATCCTCCTAAAAACAGGCATGATTTGTGACATGCAGTGCCTGGGGCCTGAGAATCCAGAGCAGCTTGCATCCTTGCCTAGGAGACTGAAGAAACAGTCATCTGTTTGACTGTTGTATAAATTTTTTTTTTTCTGGCCGATAAGCAGGTATTAAAAGAGATTAATTATACTTTTGCATTATCTGGCCCTTCCAATGACAACCCTTTAAGAGAAGGTGGCAGTCACTGAAGAAGCCCCCAGAAGTTAAACTGGCACTGTACGGAAAGATACAAGTCAATGGACATGGTAGCAGCAACGTAATCTCCCACATCGTTGCATGGCTGGGCTATACAGATTGCAGGATAAGCAAAGAACAAAAGATTTTTCCACAGCCATTTGTTACACGGCACGTTTGCTTGGACTGAAATAAGGATGCTGGCTTGGGGCATCTATGGTGCGACCATCTCAGTGATACGGAGCTGGTGGAAACTGCACGTTAAGGCTAATTTAACCAGCTACCAGTGAAAGAATAGCTTTCTGTCACTGTAGATTTTAAATTAGCAAGCTCTTAGCTACAGAATCTGTGACCAATTAACTGTCTGCTCCCCCTCTAAACATCTGGGATTGTTAAACCTAGCTGTCCGCTTCCAGGCGACTAGTGTAAGTGCATCGCTGCTGGGACAAATTGCTGCTAACCAGATCAACTCCTCCTTCAAAAAAAAAAAAATTACAGCCAAACATCACATCTTTTATCATTAGTATGAATGCTCAGCTCGTCTGCCTTCAGACAGAAATAAGCATAAGCCATCTTAAGGGAAAGACTCTGCATGGGAAATAAGTACAAATTACATTTTACCTGGTTTAAACTCAGTGTTTCTGCTTAGCTTTTACAACAGTTCAAACAGATGTGCTTAAAACTTTAGTTAAACCAATTCTGTTTTCTCATACAGGCAAAGTTTCACAGCAAGGGCATGAAAGAGGTGTAACTTGGTCTGCTCTCCTCCTTTAGCCACTGGACAACGTTCAGTCCCTAGCACCCGAGTGAAGATTACAAGCCTCAACAGATGTAATCCCAAGGAAATCTCAATGGTAAGTGCATGCCATGAGCTTGTCTTTTCAACTGCTAATGATGTAAACAAAAAAATGATGTCACTATACAAAGGTAAAAAGAAAAATATATTAATATATAGAGGAAAGCACAGCACAAGGTTAAGATGTTTCAGGTTACATGCAAATCAGTTAAAAAAAACCAACCCAGCAAAAATACAGTTTCTTGTGAATTTTGTTCATTTGAACACAGTCCTCCGGACAGACTCCTCCTTCTGCCAAGTCCCATGAGAAAAGCCTGTAAACTTCCAAGGGGAGATGGCCCTCCAGCTGCACTCCCAACCATCTACCCTGGATTTGTGCATTACTAAAACTGGCAGGAAGAATGACTGGGACATTTGTAGGCTGCCAGAATCCTCTTTTAAGTGTGAACTTTAAGCACAAATATGCCCTTAATTAACTAGAAAAGAGCTGGGAGTCGGGAAAAGAAGCCAAAACTGAGACACACCCTAAAAAACACTCCCAGCTGGAATGAGAATCCCCAGCCTGAGACATCTCTCATCTTAGTCACACATGGGAAACACGGCAGCTTAAAACTAAAAATCTAGATGTATTTTCTGCAGCTGTTAAAAGCAGATATAAATAACAGTGAGTGTGAGAAACAGCCTGAGCTGTCTGATGATGTCATCGTAGTGACACTGACTGTACTTCACTCTTTTGTTACTTGTGCTGGGGAAAGCTGCCCTGAATTTTATGGCTTTGTATATGAATAGGAAGCAGTGAAGCTTACAAGATCGATAAAAATATGGGAACTGGGTTCATTTACCTGCTGAGATGTGTGCAGCAGCCTATGGTAGGGCACTGGGCTGGGTGGCCTGGAAAATCTAAACAAGAATTCCAAGCTCCATTAATGCTACATGAGCAGAAGTTTGCTTTGTGGCCACCCTGCTGTTACCAAGAGGCTGAAAGCGCATTTTAACTAAGGATTTTTGTTAGATTTTTCTCACAGTTTAGAACTGGTGGAAATTGCTCTCAGGTATCTGAATGTGTCTCAGTGGGTTGCTGCAGTTTTGGTTACCCTTAGCTGCGGTTACTGTGTCAGCCAACAAGAGGAGTAGGCATGGACGGGCCCTTGGGTAAAGTTAAATAAGACACAGAGTGACGTGTGCTTTTTTACTGACCCAAAGGTACAGAGAAAAAAGTGTGGGCAGGGTGAGTGGGGAAGGAGATGGGCACAGGACACTAAGAGAGAAAGCAAAGAAGTGTTACCTGCTGCATCCTGAACTAAGGGAACGTCACTTTTTACTGGAGTTGGAGTGGCAATGATGGGCGAAAACCCAGTGGTGCTGGCGGCAGGCATGACAATGCCTCTGCTGGATCCAAGAGTGGCACTGAGCAGAGAGTATGAGAGACAAGATGGAGAGAAGAGACAGGGGAGGGTGGGAAGAGGAGACCTAAGCAGGGCTTGTGAGAAAGATGGAGGCAGAGATGGTGGTTGAGGTTGTGGTGCATTGTGGGTAGCATCATCGGCAGCAGCGGTAGCAGTAGAAGGAACCAGGCAGCCTGGAGAATGTGGAGAGAAAAAAAGCAGAAAAAAAAGGAAAAAAAGAAAAAAAAAAAACCAAAAAACAAAAAGCAAAACAAACAAAAAACAAACAAACAAAAAAAAAAGGAACTGAAATGAGAACCCAAGAGCAGAAGCAATATGATGAAAATGGAAAATACATTCACAAATGTATGAAACAGAACTGTAACAGAGAAGGAACAGAAGGTGAGGAACTGACAGCATCAGGAAGAGGCAGCTTGTCTCTGCAGAAGGTAAGGTGGCTTTAGTGGCACAGGGCAAGAGCCGCAGGCTTTCACACAGAAATTCCTGCTTGTCTGGTCCTTGTTAATCTATATGGTGCCAGCTTCTACCAACTAATAGCTGTGAGGGTGGTCCTTACGCTTTGGGCCAGTGGAGTTGCTCACTACCTGAATAGCCGTGGCGGGGCCATTTCCTAGGAAGCATGATTTGGACCAGACGGCATACTGGCAAGGAGGACCAGGAACCACTGTCCCACCACAACTCTTTGGAGGAGCTTTAATGTCATGGGGCAACCACTGTCATGACCCAGTGGTGTTCAGACAAATGGTTAGATGTGCTATCTGATAACCTTCATCTGACTGGTGTGGGAAAGGAAAGTAGCAAAATGTGTATGAAATTAAAGCAAACTCAGTTGAGGCAGCCTATCTGGAATGTAACACTTAACCCTGGGAAGGACAGCTAAGAGATCCCTGGATCACCACTAGATGATAACAGAATCATAAAAGATAACTGACTACTGAAAAGATAACCCCATAATACAGGTCAGTGGGAGATGGCTACACGTGACCCTGGCAAACAGGAAACAACAGCAGAAACTTACTTCCAAAGAGGGGATGATGGAGGTCTCTGTGCAACACTGCACAAAGTGGAACAAGAGTTTTTGCAGGAGGAAGGGAGCTCAATGAGCTGCTTTATATGTTGCTTTCTAAAGATGTGGTAGGTTTTTTTCCCCTATATATAATAATTGCTGTTGTACAGTCTTTCTGTAACTCAACAGTACAGGCAAGTGCCTGACTCCAGATGCTGCACAAGGAAATACAAAAAAGTACCAGGGAAAATGCCAAGTACAGGAGAGGCCCACAACTTTTTTTAAAAAAAAAATCAGTTATTAAATAGATCCAACTCCAAGACACAGGGTAAAAACCTCTCTTGAGGGGAGCAAAAAGATACGCTGTTAGTTCATGGATGCTTGAGGCACAGATTTTGATGGATCTCTTCTCACAAATGATGCAGGGAGCTAGGTTAGTATGAGGCACTACTGCGAAGCTGGTACAGTTTACATTCTAAGGTGCAGTTGTCCTTTGGCCTCCCTTCATGAGTTTATCTCCCAAGACAGCAGACAACTGGTGATTCATTTCACCCCACCCCACCCCTCTCTCTTACCTGCTGATGTACTTTCATTGCCCACTGGAGTGCTGGAGCAGCTGCGGTCCATATTAGAAGATTCAGAGGAGATACCCCCAGGGCTACAGCCAGTGTAATCCATGTACTCATCTGTTTCAGTGTCCATCATGCTTGGGGGTCCCTGAAAGGAAGCTGGGGTTCCTGATGAGGCTGGGCTGGGTGCCATGCTGCCAACCTGGGGAAGATTTTCATTTCTTGGAGCGTGGCCAATAACCTGCAGCAAGAAAACAGGATGGGGACTTTAACACCAAAAGCAAGATGCCAAGACCAAAACCATCTGTCTGCACATTTATTTCTCTCTGTCACTGTTCATGAGGGATAGCTGGAACATGCTCGGGAGTGGAACCCATGGCACCGTGGCTAGGAGCATGAATCTTCCTTCATTGGGAGCTCAGAGCATTAAACTTGGCACATGTATCCTGGTATGTAAATTGTGATGCGCTCAGAGGCTGGGAGTGTTAATCTTGGCACCAGTATCCTGGTGTGTGGATTCTGATGCATTCAAAAACAGGAGGTGTTAATCTTGGCATTACTACCTTACTGTGTAGGTCCTGCTGCATTTAGAGACTGGAAATACGACTACTGACATGACTGTCCTAGTGCCTGCATGCTGAGACATTGCAACAGGGGAGCACAGACTGAAACCAGTGACACATGTCTATGCGGTGTTCACACGCAGCTGTTGCAGCCTGGCCTGGCCTGGTCTTCTCAGGAGAGTTACATGGGCAGGTACCCAGGAGCAACACATATCCAAACACACCACGAAGGCATGGGAAAAACTGGAAGCAGTAAGTTTAAATGCAGAAAGGCAGTGGCAGTACAGCAATGTGGTTAGCTTTGCCACATGCCCTGGTTTGTGGTTTCATCCCTGTTTTGTTGCTGGACTGCTCCACAGGCTAAGCCCAGCAATAGTGTACGACTAGCACTGTATGCTCAGGATTGCTCAGGCCACGATCACGACTTCTCCACTGCTGAAGCAACACAGGATTGCCAGAGAAAGGAGGTGGAGGTCAAAACTAGCATTTTCTGCTCAGCATGTACTAGATTTCTTGGAGCTAGACTTGGCTCGTACTGGAAGAGTAGTGAAGACAAACCTATTTGTTAAATCTCTCCAAAGTTTAATTCTTCTACCTAAGCTTATCTGTTAAGAACAAAAGTTACCACAACAGTAACACCAGTTCCTTGGCATCTGTGAACTCATTACATGCCACAGCAGCAGACTAAAACAATTAACTTACTGGCAGTACTTAATAACTAATAGGGACCTCTCATTCCCATGTTGTGAAATGGAAGGGGGTTCCCATCTTGCTTCTACAGATGGCCCCTTTTGTTTTTCATGTACGAGAAGACGTCCTTAGGGTCAGATCAGTCACAGGCATTTAAATAAAGCTAGCTTGTTTTATCTCCAGAGCCAACAGGAGTTAAAGCAACGAAGGAGTAAGAAGAAGCAGGAGGCTGCAGGACTGCTGCTATTCTGAGAAGCAGCTCAGTGCTGCCGTTGAAAAGATGCAGCTGCATTGGTCTGCTACTTCCTGAAAGAGGACAAGGAGTGCCCCAAACTAATTCCAAATCAGTAAGGGAAGAGAAATTTTGAGGCTGGTATTTCTCCCATCCTAGGTAGAAGCAGCAAATAATTTTTTATGTACAACAGGAAACATCTGCTTTACCCAGCACATTCAATTGTTCCACATCCTAAGCGTTTTAATTTTAATAAGCCAATTGGTATATACTGAGAGAGCCAGGAGGGAGTGTAAGTTGTAAATATGAGTATTTTAGTCTTATCCTTCTCAGTTCTTTTTCTCCATAATTCATAACAAAAAGCTGTTTACACTAAGTAATGCTTTGATGTCTATGTTTCATCATCTCGCCTCGTACTGTAGAAATCCAACCAGGTAAAGCTACCTTGGCTGAACTCACATACCCCAGTCGCGTCCCCCAGTGGAGACATAGATCCTTAAACAGTGTGGGTACAAGTGTCTTGGCACTAAAGCAGTTCTGCATCAAGCAACCAAAGGGACCAACGCTATCTGTGGATCTACAACTTAAATAACCAGTGAGTCACCTGAGTAGGAACACGATCAAAGTTCTTCCCCAGCATCCTTCTCATGTGCTTTCTGGCGTGGGATGTCATTTGGTGCTTGAGCAGGAAGGAGAACTGGCAGCCCTCTCGAATGCAGTGGAAGTGGCTGTTCACCTGGTTATATTTGCAACCTACAGACACAAAACCATTGTATGTAGTACGTGAAAGGTACCAACAGGGAAAGGGACTGTAGGGAAGATGATATGGAGATGGGCCCGACAAGGCTGCTCCTACATGAATTTCTGGTGGATTGAAGATTTATAAATGGTCACAGGTTCTTCAGGAACAGTCCTGAATGAAAGAAACATGACCTTTGGCCTGTGAGCAACTGCAAGAGACTATTACAATGGACACAGATCTAAGAAGTGAGCCTGAGCTGCAGACTAGTTCCATCCCTCTTTGGTTTGTTAGAAAGGAACATTACATCTATTAGTGCCTAATGGTCTCCAGTCTTAGCTAGTGCCTTTTCCTTTACAAAGAGAACAAACCCAAGATATTTAACTATAGCATAAAGTTAAAATAAAAAATGCACGCTCATGATTAGATTAGAAATGAAAAGTTCTTTTCCTCCCTGCCCCCCCCCCTTAACTGTGTGCTCTCAGAAAAGCAGTCCCTTAACAGCTCTAGCTCTGGACAGTGTATGTTCTCTGGTCAGACAGAAGTGAGCCAGGAAGTGTTTATTGCCACTCCAAATTTGTTGTGTAATAGGGGTAGCTACTAAACAACAAGCAATTTATATGGGTTCTGGCATACAGCACTTGACACATTTTGCTCCTCGTGGATAGCACCATGCATGCTGGGAGCTACGTTCTATAGCTGATAAATAATGCCTTTTACAGTTAAAATGCAGCTATATCAATCGTTGGGTTGTCCATCATCCCTTGGCTGTATCCTTATATACACAGTGGTACAGACCTACAGTCAGGCTTAGTTTTACTCGTCTGTCACCTGACTACATCCATCCACCTTTACTTCCACATGTATGTATTTTTAACCTCTCCCTCCCCACCCATACACGTGTGTATGTATTTATACATGCACAGACATACATACGAAAAAATCTATTGTGTTCAGACACATTCACAGCCCTTAAAGCAGGCCAGTGCTTTCTGCACCTGCTGTATATACATATGCAACATAAGAAGCATAGAGATGTACAGAGAAGCAGACATGCATTTATATATTGGTATGACCATATACACCTATACAAACACATCCAGCTACAGCAGCCCATCATGCTGCCTCTATCTACGTAGGCAAATGCAGACCCCTGGTATGTTTACTGCATGGCAAGCCCAGCCTATAGGCATATTTACATACTGCTGGATGCATGTGCCCCATCACTCCCCAAAATAAACACTGCTGACACATGCACAGCCTGTAGATGCCTTGCTGCCAAAAGACTCCTGAATCACCCAGCCCATCTTTAGCTCACAGATAGTGTTTTACGCGCATGCCAAGCTTATGTTTGTTTAGGTATTGCACTCCCCCACAGCCCCACCTCATGTGCCCTCCCCATCACGTAGTGCTGTTCTTTGGGATGGAGAACAAACAGTGCTGGCGGGACTGAAACAGTATCAGCAAAGGGCAGGTGAAGGCTCGCCTGTTGCTAGGGCATTCGAGCAGGCTGGGTGTCATGTATCATTGTCCTGCTTTGTCTAGCCCCTGCTATCACCTGAAACACCTAAAGTTGAGTAAATAACAGCAACTGCTCAACCTACTGACGTGTAAATGAGACCTAGGTAAGTACTGGCTCTGGTGTGTTGACACTCATTACCCTGGTTACCACAAACAAGCTACCATTTGGGTATACATTCACGATGTAGTCAAAGCTGAAAAGAAAAGTTTGGTTTTGGTTATTGTGGCTGTTTCCCTGCAATGTGAGAGAACAGCAGCTGTAGAAGTGTTATTCTGAACCCTGCTTTGGTTCAGCCTTTGCTCCAACCAGGAGTGATAGGGAGGACTGGGGCTGTGATACCGTAAAGCCAAAACACAACTTGAAGGGTTAAGTGAATCCAGGCAGTTCAGGATAGAGCTCTGCTGGAGCTGTGAGATTTCAGCTCTAGATACCTCCCTGGGAATGCATTCTGCTTTCTTTTCTTACAAATTCGTTTTGCCATCTTTACACCAGAGGCACCTAGCTTTAATAACTACTGCAGTGCTGCTAATAATTTTGGCAAGTGGGCATGCCCTAGTCTGAGGCTGTGCTGCTGCATCTCAGGCGCTTCCTTGGCCGGGCCTTGGTGGGAGGCCGGCACAAAGGCACAGCGCCGCACTCCCTGCTGCTCACAGGGGGCTGCGGGAATCGTCTTGGAGGAGGGAGCAGGCTACTGAACGCTCTTCTCCACACCTGCGGCTCCAGTTATCTGCCCTTTGCCCTTCAGTACACTGCACTGGCAATGGCTAAAAAGAAGTTTCATTTGAAACTGCCTGGAATCAGGCAAAGCAGCAACTTCCTTGATACAGAAAGAACGTTTGCACAAGGCACTCATCAGAACAGGCACTTCCCCTATGCATTTTTTTACTCCTAAGCTCACCCTTAAACTCTACCCAACACATGCAGTAGGCCCAAAAGACTACAAAGTACAAGAAAAGGTACTGACAAATAGATAAAAAGGAAAAACGATGGGGAAGCTGCACCTCAAGATGTGTATATATAAATAAAATCCTCTATATTACAGTTTCTATCCCTTTAACGTGGGTTTATTTGGGAAAACATCCTTCAACTCAAGCGGATCAGGAACTGCTTTCTGTTCTGTTCCATTTCTTGTTCAGTGATTTAATGACCAAATACATCTTAAGCATAACTCGCAGGCTCTAACTCATGGCATTTTTAGCCTGGACATGGGACAGACCACATGAGAGAGGCGACAGGGGAAAAAGAAGAAAACTCACCTAGTCTGCCACACTCTTCGCGCTTGGTAAAATACTTGAAGCCATTAGCTGCCCTTCTCTCTGCCTTCTCGTGTTTCTTCACGTGCCAGGGCAGCTTGGTGGTGATGTTAGTCACAAAGTAGCAGCCAGGACGAAGACAGTGATAATGCCCTCGCATCCTGAATTCACAGTGCTGGAGAGGAGCAAACAGGCAGGTTGCTTTAAGCATATCTAAAACAAATACACTCTCATCTGCTTGCTCCTAACGCTGTCCCTCTGAGACATGAGAGAGAGGCCTGAACTGATACTCTAGATCACATCCATTTTATCTTCCACATTCTGCAGCGCAACCTTGCTCCCTGTTGTGCATTTTGTATTGCTGTCATGTATTCTGTATTGCACTGTTCTACATCGACATATCCCAAACCTAACTCACTCACTCGTGGCTTTCCCTGGTATTCATCACAGATTTTTATCTCATCTCATGTCTCTTAGATCATTCCAGTTGCCTTGTCCACTTCACCCAAGTCAAAGAAACACAAAAGCACTGCAATTTTCATTTTGATGGAAACCAAGCATTTTGCTTGACCACGTAATTAAGACCCTTCCATGGTTCTGTAGTTAGATGAGGAATGAAACACTCAGCCTCATTTCCTATTGAGTGGTCTACTTATCTTTCTTACTCTTCTCCCCCACACACAGTCCGGCTAGAACACTGCTTTTTGAATGCTCTTACCTGGTTTGGACAGAGACACTGCAGTGAATAGTAAGCAAACTGGTCTCGCACGTTCACCAAATTATTGTTGGGGTTGATGTGGTCCAGGCAATGGGATTCAGCTTTGCCAGAGGTTTTGCACACATATTTGCAGTTCCCAAAGAGACAGTGGAAGTGGAATTTGTTGGCATACTTGCAGTCCGTTGCCAGGCAGGGATCGCTGGAATACATCCAAAATACAATCATCACCTTCACTCATTTCACACATTTGTTTCTTTGCCAAAATTTAATTCAAGGGGAGCCCAGCTGAAGCCTCTGTTCCAAACGTGGCCTACACATCTCCCATAGCCACCTTCCTCTTTAGTAATTGATGCTGGCAACACTACTGCAATTCCACCAAGCTAGTGCACTCTCTTAAGATTATTACAATACAGCAATGCATGGTGGGTTCTGTAGTCTTTCTTTGAGGGCCACACTCCCAATTTAAAGCTCTCTCAAGATCTGGATCAATGCTGTTTTGCCCCTTCTGCCTGTACTTACCTCAACGGATTCTCCCAACTCAATCTTGTGTAACTGAAATGAAACTTTTGGGCACACACAATTGCAAGATGGCAGGGCTTCCCCCTGATTAGACAAAAATCAGCAGTGGCCTCTTTAACCAGCTAAATGGTTTTGGTACCTTGCTCCCCCCACCCATTCCATGGATTTCTGACTGCACAAACAGAGGCCAGATTGGAGGCAGCTGAACATTGATCCCTTGGATGCCAAGCTCTTTACCCAATGGTACCTACTCAGATACGTGAAACAGAATGTACTTCTTTGAAAGCAGACAAACCATTGTCAGTAGACCACCCAGAGACTGATAATCCACCAGCCTGACTAACTAACTGAGCTGTAATGCCTAACCTGATCATGGGCTCGTGTCCTCCTGTAAACCATGTAACTTCCGTGCCTCTTTCTGTGTAACAGAAATAACACCAACATCACAGCAACACTGTGGAACTTCGTTAATGTTTTAAAAGAAGTGCAGCAAGGTCTGTTACCTTCTGCCAGACACCTCCCTTGTGAATTACTTTGTAAACCAACACTACAAAACCAGCGGCAAGGAATTTAAGGGGACGCATTACACTTGTACAGAAGTTCAGCCAGGACAGCAAAATTCCACAAATCTGAGGTAAAGGGAGAATCACTCTCTGTTCCTTGAGCTGCTGAGAGACCCGTGGCTAGTATGGCAGAGTCAAGCACTTATGCCCCCTGTACTATCTGACCCCCCTAGTTGTCTTCACTGAGAAAAAAAAAATGAAGCTGCATTATACTGAGATACAGATGGCATTCCTAGGAAAAGGTCACAGAGCTTACTGGGGACAAATCCAGCAGAAATCCAGCAAGCTTCCTTTTCAGCAATCTGTGAAGATCTACTCTTAGTTAGTTCTGTATACTTTGCTGCAGTAACACCTCATCTTTGCATGACTGAGCACTCCGTTGCCCACCAAAGTTTGCTCAACCACAGAAACTCATGGTATGCCTCAGACATGTAGCAGGATGGAGGTGGGCTAGTCAGGTGTCCTGCTGAACACTTTGAAGATGCTATGCTTCCTCTGTAGCCTTCAGTGTCAAAAATACTGCAAAGATGCATGTATTTCTTTACACATCTCGTGAGGTATGAGAAAGGCTTCAGTGGTATGTCAGCAAGTTTATTTCCTCTCTAAACTCATACCTAAAGGTGCTCCCAGATGTGCTTGAAAATCCTGTTTTTTTCCTACAATAACTGAAGGTATTTTCTAGAATTTATAGAAGTAAATTTTATGTGAGATAAAACCCAGAGCACTTTCTAGACAGAAGGTCTCTCAGTGGGCGAATACAGAGGTAGTACTACAGCTCTGAGGAGTGGTAAAGAGGGGACTGCAAGGCTGGAGAGGGCATAAGGAGGCGAGCAGCACTGCAACTTACTTCTCCTGGAACTGGAGGAATCCGGGTTTGACCTGAGGCTTGGCATTCTCCAGCGAAGTTGTTGCCAAGGGTGAAGTTGCCAGGTTAGGCACTGATGCTGGGATCTGAGGCATCTGGGGTATAGCTGAAGCCAGCTGCTTCCAAGCTAGCAGTGTGGGGGCAGAGGGCACAGTAGCTGGACTTGGAGTGGGCACATCGAGGGCAGGAGCACTTGCCATGGTGACAGAAGTAGCAGATGGTGACGAAGGGGCCAGTGAAGCTTTATTCTCAGTAGCAGTTGAGAAGGGAGACTCAGAGTTACTTTTCACAGTTCCACCCTCAGTTCGGAAGTGAAAACTGCAAAAAAAGACAGTGTAATTCAGACATAAATTCTTGACCATTGCATTCAACTTGATCAAGCACCAAAAAGAATGTGGCAGGAGTCTACAAATTAGGTGAGGTTAAATTCTAAAAGGGCCCTGAAAACTTGATGGCTTGATTTAGGGGCCTCCTAGATTGTCTGTGAAGAGAAGGCAATTCACTAAGAGGGGTGGAGACAGAAAGGTGCAAAAACCATGTTTTGAAATAAGAGACGCAAGAATTGCTGCAGTCAGTAAGATCGATATGCCTACGAGGGCAGCTTCCCACAGCTGTTGTGAGAAGCCAACAGTTTGTTGCAGTGAACCATCCAATGCCAGAGACCAACTGTGCCAACAGATCTTTCTGTTGCAACATCTCCTTCCCTTTAAACCCCTTCAGAATCAGTCATGTGGCCAGCTGGTGAAGGCCTTACTCATTCTTTACTCAGGCAAATCTTCCATTGCCTGTAAAAGGAACTTGGCGTGGTACTGAACTGCAGATTATGCTTTGTAGAAATCTGCAACAGGGGAAATTTCCAGTATCCCACCCTTCCTTTGCTAGTCCCCTCACTGTAACAGTGGGAGCGTATCTTAAATTCATTCTTCACCCAAGAGTCATCTAGAGTTCTGAGCTTGTTGTACAGCCTCTGTAATATAGGCCAAATCACCTCACCTACAGTTCCAGCTACTAAACTCTGCGCTGTCTACTACTTTCCAAAATGATGTGAAATGGCAAAGGGTTTACAATATAAGAACATGGCAAGGTGAGAAGGAGGTTGCTGGACAGTTTGACTGCTTCGTTTCCAGATTCTTAGCCACATGGTATGAACCTCTTAAACAAAACCATATAAACTAAGGGCTAGGGAAAACTTGTTAAAAGACATTTGTCATGACAAGACAAAGAACACTAAAATGCTTTCTAAACCGTGGAGCTGTCTGCTCCACGGAAAGTCTGTATCCAGCGACAATGGCTGTGTTTACAGGATCTTCTCCCTCCCGTACCTGCTTATTTCTTTGTATGGTATATTTGTGTGCTGTGAGAAATATGGGTCTCCTTGAACACACTGTCTGTCGAACAGGCTATAGACAAACACAAATGTCCAATTCCCAGCCTTGCCAACACTTTTTCACAAGTTGAGGACATGTATTGTAAAACAAAATTGAAGAGGACATAGTGTTCTGCAAAAATTTTAGCTGAGCACATTTGCCCAGGAAGCATGTGGATGCCCAAATTGCTGCCCTTAGGACTGCCCCCATTCCTGCTCTTGAATAGTGACTCAGTAAGGGCTCTTCTTGTCCTGCAGTGTGCATCTTGTACGGTTTTCTCAAGGTTTCCCAAGACTCGCACTCTCCTACTTACTTGGCATGCTTGATGGCTCCATCCAGGGTGCTGAAGAGGGCACCGCATTCCTCCACGACACAATGGAAATGCACCTTATGAAGAAAGTCGCACTGTGCATCGCAGAAATCCTTGGTACCAAACCTGGCCAAAGCAGACAAGCAGGCATCTTACGGAAGGCCCCAGAAGAGAAGCAGTGTTGGAACACACAGATTTTGTTTTTCAACACTACTACCATTCTCTTTTCTAACACCACTGTCCCTGCTGCACAAAAGGCACTGCTGGCATTGTTGCTTGATTATTGCCTGTTATATAGATCTGAACATGCAGAACAAGAACCTAATTTCTCTCGAATTGAACTTGACTGAAAAACTCCCATTCACTTTTAGTGGGAACAAAATACAGAACTACTCTGAAACAAAAGATGAAAATCGTTAGTGATCTTGAACATCTACATACAAAAGCCAAGGTTCTGAGGAACGATCGAAGGTTAGCAAATTAAAGGCAATCCAGACAAAAAGGACACTGCTGAAACATTACAGGTCTTCCCCCTCTCCCCCTTTCAATTTACTGAGAGTAGCAAAAGGAAGAAACAACAGAGGTCCAAGGGAATCTAGATCCCAGAATCTGCCCACCCCCACACCTTGAAACAACAGGGTTATCACACTGATGGGAGAGACAAAGTATCACCTATATAACAATTACAGTCTAGTATGCACAAATACTGAAAAGCACGATCCCTGAAGTACAGAATAAACAATGCTGCCCTGCAAAAACCAGAGCAAAATCCATTGTCTAAGATTTGCCTCTTGTCATCGTGGAGGAAATGATCAAGAGGGCAAAACCAACTAAGCCTCGTTTCACTGCTTATCCACTGCTGAGATTCTCTGGACTTAGTAAGAACAGCACAAACACTTGTAATTTCAGGAAACTCCAGAATCACAGGGAATATAGAAGTCAAGTAAAAAACACCGGTAGGAAGGATTTGAAACTTAACAGGGGACTCTTGCATAATTAAGATACAACAAACTACAATTGCTCCGATGAGCAGGAAAGCAAGAAACAAACAGCAGCCTGTGTGGTCCCAGGAGGGACCCCTTAACAATTTGAGAGTAAAGGAAAAAGAAAATAAAACTTGTACGGGAGAAGGAAGGTCAGCGGATACAGAATACATGCAGTCAGTTAAGGCTTGCAGGGAGAAGATGGAAGGAAAGCAAAGGTGTGGTAAGAGATAAGAAACCAAGCTACTGCAAGCCAAAGGTGTTGTTTTATCAGGGACGAGAGTGTTTGTACTTAGGAGGAGGGTCCAATAAAAATTGGAGGTGATGAGTCAAAAATGACTGCCTTATAAAATTTGCTTTGGATGGGAAAACTAAAGACAAAGCAGACAATCGGGGATAAAACGAAGAGCTTCTAGAAGAGCAAATAAAAGGACTGGTTAGAAAATACAAATATGCACAAATCAGCCAGTCTGGATGATGTATGTCCTGAAGTGCAATGGAAATTAACTCACAAACTGATTCATTACTATTTGCTATTTTTTAAGCCATAGAGAAGAGGGAGGTACTAGGAAACTGACAAAAAAAAGAAAAATCAAAAATCTAGGTACTGATTCATTCAGGGGAAAAAAAAAAAAAACCCCACACAAGTGATCTTTGGCAATTATCATACCTCTAGTCTTAACTTCTCCTTCCAGTAAAGTAATGGAACAAATATTAAGAGGGAGGAGAAAATCATTAAACATCTAGAGGATAAAGGAACCATGAGCAATAAACAGCATCAGGATTATAAAGAATAAATCTTGCCAGACAAATTTAATTGCTTTTTTTGATAGAATTACAAAATTAGTGGATGAAGGGATGCAATATATTTGGATTTTAGTAAAGCATTTTGATACAGTCTCACATATGCTTAGAATTAATTCAAATTGGCCTGGATGTGAATGCTACCTCATGGATTGAAAACTGGCTGAAGGACTGTAAACAAAGGCTAATGACAAACAGCAACGTATTGAGCTGGGAGGAGGCATCTTGTGAGTGCTGCAAGGATGACTTTGGTTAGGTCTGAGCTTATTTAACATCTTCATTAGTAATCTAGGAGAAGGAGTAAACAGCATGTTAATGAAATTCACAGAAGATACTAAACTGGGAGGAGTTGGCAACACCAGTGCAAGAGGAGAAAATAACACTGAGAGGCCTTGCAAGACAAGGGAGAAGGTTCAGAACACGAGAGTCATTTTTGAAACACACAGCTAATACATCTGGGGGTGGGGGTCTATTTTTACACATAGGGGACTCATGAGAGCAACGTTAAAAGCAATCCTGTGTAACAGGGGGTGGTAAACATGATACATATACATTATGCAGTATAGATGCAAACAAGGTAGCACAATTGCAAACTGCATATTATGGGGGCAGAAAGCTTGTTCTATCTGGTCTGGCGATACAGGAATGACAGCCCAGTTCTGCACCCATCCAGGGAACAGCAAGAACAACAACAGCAACAACATGATCAGCAGGCTGAAGGGAGTAATTTACAAAGTCAGATTAAAGTAAATAAGCTTGGTTAAACGGTATGCTAAAAGTCTGCGACTATCTGACCGAGGTGAACTCCAATTGCAGAGACGAATTATCTGCTGTGGTTCAAGGGGATATAACCAGGATAACTGCAACAAAATTACAAAAGGGAAATTCAGGCTGCATACCATGAAAAAAATCCTGACATTGAAACATATTAGGTGGTAGAATAATGCTCCCAGAGACAAGAAAATAGCCACACTGCTTGGCATAATTACAACTAGGCTGGACAAAATGCAAATTGACTGCAGGGAAGGATCTCACACTGGCCAGAGGCAGATGGACTAGAAGGCTTTCTAGCCTTCCTATCAAAGTCTGTGATTTCCAAAGTGTCCACAGGCATTTGCAGGCAACTATCTGTGTCAGAGCACAAACCCTTATATGTCTGCCTGGGTGTATCTGTGTCTGTCTCAAAGCATGTGTCTGTCTGGGCATGTATGTGCATGTGTCTGTGTGTGGGTGAGTTTTGTATCTCTTCCATTTTTCTTTTGAGCCTCCTCCTCTACAACAGAACCAGCAGAAACCATCCCATACCCCTTATACTCAGTTCCAGTGGGCTGCTCCCATGATCGGAGGAAATGCCACAGCAAGCATGTTAAGGCTTCTGTGATCTGTGTGTAATAACTAAACATGGCCAAACAGAAGTTCAGTGCTAAGAGCCAGGTGCAGCGGGTCCCCTGGACTTGCAGACTGTAAAGAGGTGCCTATGATGATGTCTAGGCTAACAGTGAAGGTTAACGTGAAGATCCATGCTCATAGGTGGTTCTCAAGATCCCTTTGCAAAATTATTCTATGTGGATAGATATTTCTTACAGGATGTTAACCCCTACTGCAGCTAGCTGGGACCAGGGACTAAATGCACTCCAGAAGGTGATCAGCACGTCACAGAATAAGGCTTTTACATTCAAGAGAACTCTGCATTCAAGTGAGAACTAATGAGCCAGACACTTTGCAAAGGAAGTGATTTTCCCTCCCCTCTATTCCCAGTTCCATGCTCTCCTTACCGGCGCAGGTACATCTTCCATGGCTCAGAGAGCTTCTCCTGGACAAGTGCCTTCACTGCCTTGCCCAAGTACTGTGTTGGCTCTCCAGCCCCAGCCTGGCTGCCATCTCCTTCTGTCTTAATGTTCAGCAGGTTGCCAAGGCTGGCACTGGTCTTGGACATCTGGAACAAGAACACAGACACTGCATCAGGCCCAGCACACAGCGTGGACACTGCCAGTCTGGATACCCTCAGGACTGTCCCACAGAAAGCTGTGTCTTCAAAGATTAAGAGAGAAGACAAGAAGTCTGCGCAGGCTGCCTCAACTGCATCAGCAAAACTTAGTAACACCTCACCTCTGCATCCTCCACCCAAATATCACAAAGTACGCGGCTGCCCATCTAATATTCATGGCTCTTGTGTAAAGCAGTGACACAACTTGTCTGTTTGATACATGGGGAAACTGAGGTGCAGAGAGACATACCCTCCTGGCGTATGGAAAAGGTGTGCAGGCTTAAACATTACCAGCCCTACACAGCTCCTATAAAATGCTGATCTCTTAGTACAGAGCTAGCGATAGAACTAGTAAGCTCTAATTTTTATTTCAAATCATCTTATCCCAGCCACAAGGATGTCTCCTTCTTTAAAGTGACTGTCAGGTATGTCTTGGGCTAGGGGGGGCACAGGGTATCTCACTCAACTGGGGAAAAATTCTGGCTCCACTGAAGTTCCTGGAAAATTCTTACTAACTTCAATAAAGAAATTATGTCACTTTCTGTGCTAAATGGACATACCCTCTGCAAAGCAGGACTTGGGACTCACAATTTGCATTGTGTGAAAGGCTTCAAATAGATTCTGCACAGAGACAGTTTAGAGGTCCAGGCATATGATGTGCAGGACAGAAAAGAGTGCTTAGGGAGAAAATTTTCTTTCAGAATAAAAACGCAATTTCCAAGACCCTTTCTTGCTTTGCTGTGTTCTCAGTTACCTTCAGTAACAACAGTGAATTTCACAGCATGAATAAAATGCAGGATTTGGCCCAATACTTGCGTTATAAACTCCACCCCACTTGAGGATCTCTAAGCCCTTTGTAAATATCAGTTAATTAAGCCTGACAACCCCCTAAATAAACTGCACTGCGCTACAGGAACCTTGGCTATTCGAGGCTCTCTTAATGCCCCCTGAAGGTAAAGCCCCTGCTGCTATGTGGAGACTGCAGCTCTTTATGGCTGGAGTCAGAAATTCAGCTCGTCTTTTTTCCATTGGTGTTTGCTGGGCATTCAATTCCTATAAAGGGTTCTTTTTCCTGATAAGTAATGAAGGGCTCCTCCACAAACAGAAATTGTGGGCAACAAGAGGAAGAAGCAAGCGTGATGTGTTCCTGAGCACAGTGAGCTTGATTCTGCAATCCTTAGTCCTGAAATAGGCTCCTTCAAATCAGCGGGCTCTATTCTCTGCTGGTTTATCCTCGGTTAATCCCATTCCTTTAAAAAAGGAGCAGGCCTGAAGAACTCTTGTTTTGTACCTGTGCTGCACTTACTTTGCACTACAGAGTCTTACGTGGGACTGCACATAAATGCTTATTTCTGAGCATATGCCTAAATCTCATATTCTCCTGGAGTTTTTTTTTTTCAAGTGATGTATCTATCGAAAGAGGACTTCTCTGAGCTAGGACCTTCAAAATGACTCAGGACCCCAGACTCACTAGAGAAAGAGCTGCATATTTGGAATCACTGAGGGGACAATACACAGGAATGAATAAGAATTTAAGTTTAAAAGGGAACATCAAAACCCCAGTGTAACTGAGAGCCAATGGAGGAGAAAAGTGGCATAAGGATAAAAGCAGAAATTAAACAACACAGAGAAAAAAAAAAAGAGTGATGAAATAAGAGAGAAAGGAGGTGAGAGATTACTAGGCAAAGTCACTCTGCCCCCTCCTGAGGGTTATATGGCCTCGATGCATGTAATGCCCAGAGCCACGGGGATGGCAATAGTTATGCCTGTAAAACCTATCACACAGCAGAATATTAAAGCATGGCTCAAAGGCTGCCCTGATCTCTACTGCAGTTGTATACAACGGCAAAATTAATCTTGGTACAGTAGAATTTATCATGTGAAAGGGAAATATATATTTGAGATGATGTATAATTTAAGGAAAAAGTAAGGAAAAAGAAACCGTGCATTATCCAAAATAAATATTCTAGAACATGGTAAAGGAGGCTCTGTTGGACACCATTACTCACACCAGAAAGACAGAAATTGATGATTTTGGCTCAAAACTTATAATTTTTTTCATCTCTTTCATAAAAACAAATTATTATCCTCCCCCAGTGAAAAAAAATGTTTTTGAGTAAATAAACAAAACGAGTAACTATAAAAAGACAGAAGTTGCCAGGTTCTGGAAATAAAAATGAAAGGGAAAAAAATAATAATAATAAAAAAAATATCTTTCGGAGCCCTCCTCTGTCTAGAAAGGAATGAAAAAAAAAAAAAAAAAGGTGTCAGAGGCTGCAATATATTTCTTCAGCCAGTTCATTAAATTAATTCGTAAGCAGTGGCTCTGAAATTATACCCGATGAAAAATGGTCTCAAAATTTAAATGGTACAAACTCATCTTATTAGAGGCAAAACATTAAAAAACAAACGCATCTCTTCCCCCCCTCCCCGCTATCGCAGCTTTAATTTCTCTTGGTGGGGGGAATGAAAGGCGTTTGATGGATGGCTCTTACCTTATTCATAAGCGAGGATAAAAGAGATGAATTTGCCGAGACTGTGTGGCCATTTGATTCATTACTGGAACACACAAACCAACAGGGTTTAGTTAAGATGTGCACAGGGACTATGAGCACTGAGATTAATCCTTCTCCCTTCAAGCTGCCTCACTCCTCACCTGCTACATCCGGAGGAAGAGAATGGTGCCCACCCTCCCTTGGGCAGGCCAAACTCATTTACTCGTGATGGCCAAGATGGAGAGCAAGAGGGCCCCAAGTCTGCAGAATTTAGTTTGTTCAGCTCTTGCACAGTCCAGACCCCTTCTCCAGTATCCACACCATCACACTTTCTCATTAGCTGACTCACAACCCAGCCCATGTTTTACTTCTTCATCCCGCTAGAACTTTCAGAAATATGCCACAAAACCCGGGGGATGTCAACGGAAGACTCACACCGCCAGGGACACAGGCCCCCTCGGCAGCAGAGAAGGCAAGGCAACAGTCCTTAGGGCCACAGCAAAGCATGCTGAAAGGCAACCTTAGTATTGCACGTGCATCAGTAACAGTTACATTTGATACAAGTGCTGGGGTCCCAAACTGAGGCTTGTTTAAACGGAACGTATGACACAAAGGTCAAAGTGGAGTGGGCTCGCTTAACCCCAGTATCAGTTCTTCCACCGTTTTTCCATAAAAGACAATCCCCTAACACTCCTATCCTGAGCAGAGATGCTGGACAAGGGGGATACGCACTTTGAGACAGATGCATTCACATCTGCGCGAGTGCAGATTCATCACCTGTAACCACAGGTCAGCACCCGCCAGACCAGAGTCAGCCTGACGCTCAGTTGTTTTGTGTGTCCCGTTTCTCAGGAAGGTGCCTCTCTCAGACCTGATTCAATGCCCTGTTACATCAATGCAAATGCTCCTGCTGGGAGCATGCTGAAATGCAGCATTGGAGAAGCCTTCGACCAGCTCTTGGTGATGACAGCAGGAATATCTATGTGAAAGAAGCTTTGCCAGTAGCTCGTTTTGCAGAGGGGAGCACAAGAGGTAAGGCTCTTGTCAAAGAATCAGTAGGTGCTTGT